>NC_065443.1:198073098-198389765 GCF_917563875.1 Diabrotica virgifera virgifera
GGTACATAAGTATGAAAAGTAGAAAGTTACCTAGTTGAATTTTGAGAATTTTGTAAAGTTTTGGAATTGGTTTTGAATGTGAAAGAAAGAATGATTTAATTGCGAAAAATTATGTTTGAAGCGACGGGGAGATCATCTGCTGTGGGACTTTAGGAAAGGTAACACCGAATCGAAGAGAAGGTGCCGATAGTCTAATTATTTTAAACGGTGAAAGAAATTTGTATTGTGGTAATGAGTAGTGAAATTAAAAAGTGTTGAAAGCTATGAGTTGCAGTGTAAAAAAAGTTTGGCAGTATTTGTAAGTAGAAATCATTTACTATTCTTGGAGCGAAGCAGAGATGAGGAGCATTTTGGCCCAACAGGAGCAGTAAACTTTGATTAGGAGTTTTGTCTAGAGTTTGGTTTTATGAGCAGTACCAGAGAACGAGTTTGTTTTGATAGGGAACTGTCTGCAGTTTTGTTTTTACAGCAGAACCAGTGAAGGAGTTTGTTTGATAAGGAAATAATTAAAACACATTATTTTAAAAGGTACAGGGAAACATTTTGGAAAATAGACATTGAAGAACTAAATTTATTTTGAAAATTTGTTAATTGTATAATATGCAACAGGTTGCTTTAGGGAAACGTTTTTATTTATAAGGTAATTCCATGTATGAAAATCTACAAGGTATTTGATCATTATATTTTATTTTATTTCACAAATTGATTTCTTTTTATTTTACTTCGACTCCTCTTTTTCCTTAAACACTATTGACAGGAAAGGTATTTTGTGAGCTCAATTAAGAACCCTGAGATAAGAAAAGCATATATTTATTAATCTGGCGTCTGAAATAAAATTTATTAAATAATCTTTTTGTTTGAATTTGCTAATTGCATCATAATTAATTTGTTTATTGTTTCATTTAATTTCAAAAATTACAATATCATATTAACTGTCCCCCAACGTAGAGGGCTGTAAAGAAATACCTAGTGGATAGTGTATAGGATGAAACAGGAATAGAAGCATATTATGTTATATGATTTGATATTCCTCTTTTTCTATAAAATTCAAAACAATTGATACACGTGAATTTACAAATATTATACAGATTTATTTAAAGGCATTTAGTATATTTACAAATATTTGATAAAATTCGGGAAAACTGTAATCAAAGGGAAAGGTTTGCTTTGGTTTTTTTTCAAACAATTTTTTTTGGATACTAGAAAATTTGGCTAAACGAAAAATGTCGGTCACAAGAAAACAAAGTAAAAAGCAGGAAAGGAAAGAGGATAACAATGAGGAAGAAATAAATTCAGAAGTGGAATCTGATAATGAACAAAATAACACTGTAACTGAGGAAAAACAAGAAACAAGAATGTTAGAAAAATTAATGATGGTGATAAAAACACAACAAGAAGAAAATAGAACACAGCAGGAAGAAACCAGAACAATGATGAAAGTACAACAAGAAGAAAATAAAAAAATGACAAGCCAAATAGAAAAGAAATTAGACAAATATGTCTGGCGTCTGAAATAAAATTTATTAAATAATATTTTTGTTTGAATTTGCTAATTGCATCATAATTAATTAGTTTATTGTTTTATTTAATTTCAAAAATTACAATATCATGTTAATATATTACTATATAATATTTTTATTTTAGTAGCTGAACCAAGGTTTAAAATGGCACTTTTTGAATTTAGGTCCGATCATTTTTTGCTTCTGGAATTGCAAAATAAGACGAAAATTTCGAAAATAAAAGATTTGCTATAACTTTTGCGAAAATAGCCTTAAGACTTTCATATTGCATGAAAAGTTGAGTCAAACATTCCATAAAATCCACAAAAAATTTTAAGACGATTCGTCAATTAGTTTAAATTTTATTCAATTTGTTTATCGCAAAGGTATTGTTCAGAAAATAATACTGATATAACAATTCTGTGGAAAACACATAAAAGAAGAATAGTCACATTTTCAACGTTTTTAAACAAATCATTAAGAAGTAATTTTTATCACTTCACTCTGAAAACATTTTACTAAAATAGGGTCATTTTTGGCTTAAAAACAATTTGAATAACTTTGTTAATATTGACTATAGAGTAAATCTACTTTGGGATTTCAAAAGCTGGTATTTTTACACGAATTTTCAAAAAAAACTGTTTGTCATAGGTTAATTAGGGTCAAAGTTAGCTACTTTTATTATTTTATTTTATTACTATCACAGTAACTTCTATATACATAACATTCTTTTGTAACAGTGTTAGTTACCATACTACTCCGAAACGGCTTGGCCGATTTTTATGAAATTTTACACGTATATCCTATAGGACTGAGAATAGGATATAATCCATTTTTCATACCCTTAAGTTATAAGGGGTGTTGACCCCCTGATATTTTTTTTTTATTTTATTGGACAAAAGTACTTACCTTAATTTTGTATGATGTAGAATGAAAAAATACATACAACCCTTAATTTTCACTTTTCTATCACCAACGTCTATTTGTTAATAGCCAGTAGGTCTTAGAATCGGTCGTAATCTATTTTTCATATCCCTGAGCTGAGTGGTAAGGGGGGTTCCCTCTTACATTTTGTTTTGTTAGGTGGGGATGTGTGTACATAAAATCCTTTATAAGACTACGAGTACATACAAATTTAAAAAATTATAATCAAAATCCATCAACAAGTTCCAGCGATATTAATCGCAGCATATGTTTGCAGAATCAGTTTTTAATACGGATTTTAATAATTCCCCTCCACCGACCACGAATCGATTTCGTTAGGAAGTCATTTTTAAAGCTTTATTAACCACTCTGTTGAGGTTCAAAGGTTACTCAAACTTTTACACATAAACTATATGCTTTCAACTTCAAGATGGCTCTATAGTATTTTTACTACTAAAGCGAATAAACATGGCAATAATGAACAGTCACATTCTAATGTTTTGACAGTTCTCTTACGTCAAAAATTTTGACCTACGTAATATCACTTTTGTGGTAAAAATACTATAGTTAGGTTTTTTAATTGTTATAAACAAAGTAGCCGTCAATTAAATAAAAAAAAGTGGCCAACTTTGACCGTAATTAACCTAGGAAAAAGTTTTTTTTTTAAATTCGTGTAAAAATACCTGTTTTTCAAATCACATTGTAGTTTTTATTTAGCGTACAGTCAATATTAACAAAGTTATTCAAATTGTTTATGAGCCAAAATGACTCTATTTTAGTAAAATGTTTTCGGAGTGATAAAAATAACTTTTAATAATTTTTTAAAATGCTTTGAAAACATGGCTATTCTTCTTTAATGTGGTTTCCACATAATTGCTATATTGCTATTATTTTCTGAACAATAACATTGCGAAAAAAGCTCTTTGGGATAAACAAATTGAATAAAATTTAAACTAATTGAAGAATCGTCTTCAAATTTTTTGTGCATTTTATGGACTGTTTGACTCAATTTTTCATGCAATATGAAAGTCTTAAATTCATTTTCGCAAAAGGTATAGCAAATTTTTTATTTTCGAAATTTTAGTCTTATTTTGCAATTTTCGAAGCAACATAATTAGGCCAATCAAGTTAGGTTTTTTCTAGACATAACGGAAAAGACGAGGTTTGACAGTTGAAATGTGTAGTATGAGATATTAAAAAAGACATATACGTACACAAAATTATTTGTTAAAAAATAGCAGTTTTTAAGCTTATAAACAATTACAATAATTTCGTAGAAATTAGATCAAATTAAATGGCAATAAAAAATACGGAAAGCTGGTTAAAATACACAACTTGTAACAGAAAATTTTAGGTCGTACGACCCTTGGGGTCTGAGATGGCCCCTTTTTTTTTAAATTACTGTTACGTGAATTAACAACACTAAGATCTGAAATTAACCAATATTTTATAAGAAAAGTCAAAGTTTTTAACAAAGTTTTTAGCAAGAAAAAATGATAAAAATTGTTTAAACAGTAGTGTTATAAACAAAAAGTATTTTGCGTTCCGACTAAAGTAAAAAATAGCGGGCGTAGTCGACTGACTGAATAGTGGGCGCGGTTGGCGACCGGCAGCAACTCCTAAAATTACGTTATACCGACCACAAAAATTAACTTTAAAGTGAATAACAAATTTTCGTCATTCCTTATGTTTTCGAGGTCTCCGAATCCGAATATGGAGGTTATTTTTTTCTAGAATTAGTGGAACATGTTCAAAAATCAAATTTTATGACAAAATGCGATAAATCAATTTTGATGATTTTTCAATTTTAACTCACTGTATTTTTGGTCGCTGTAAATACTTTCTTTTGAAAATTTTACTGTGTTATCTTTGAACCATTTAGATAACAATGAGATTTGTCCAAAATGATTAAATACATTAAAAGAGAAGTTGTTAATTTTTAAACATTTTGTCGTCAGATTTCGTTAGTTTCATGCTTACTTAAAAAAGTTGAGTGACAAACTTTTTAGTTTATAACTTTAACTAACACAGAAATAAAATATAATTCATGAAGAAGTTTTCCAAAAAATTTAATTTAAAATATGCAATAGGAAAAATGTTATGTGACTTTATAGACGAGCGGCACACTGGCACACCCCAAAAAAAGCTTATTTCTCGAGATACTGATACTAATTTTGGTAATAGGTACTTTATATTTTTGATGGTGCTGAAAACGAAAATTAGGGTTGTTTTGAATTTTACGTGGGGGAACATTATCAAAATCGCAACTTTACCCTAAAAATAAAAATCACGTTTTTTGCGTTTAACTTGCTACAACTCAGTTCCATTGTAATATTTTTTTCTGAAATTTTTATAGTATATATTTCTCACCATTTTGAAGACAATGGGACCTGCTTCAATATCTCTGTCTTGCTACAAAGAAAGTTATAAATTGTTTGAAGTAAAAGGTGCAGATTCTTGAATTGCAAAGCTTAATCGCAAAAGTTGAGTGACAAAATTTGAAATTTAGCTGTTCAATTAATTTTATGTTAAAATCTAGAGTACAGAGAACAAAATGTTTCATAGAAAAAAGGTGGTGTAACTTTTAATTTTAAGAAAAACGTGATTTTATTTTTTTTTATTTTTAGGGTAAAATTTCAATTTTGACAATGTTTCCCCATCTAAAATTCAAAATAAAACTCATTTTCGTTTTCAGCACCATGAAAACATAAAGTAGGACCAAAATTAGCCATTCACCACAGTGTGGTTGATATCTCGAGAAATGAGCGTTTTTTTTGGGGAGTACCACTCGTCTATAAGGTCGCGTAACTTTTTTTCTGTTGCATATTTTGACTTGAAATTTTCCAGAAAACTTCTTCAGGATCTATGTTTTAATGCTGCGTTGATTAAAATTATAAACTAAACAGTTTGTCACCCAACTTTTATAAGTTAACAGAAAACTAATGAAAAAATTGTTTAAACAATTTTCCGGCCGCGGTAGCTCTTGGTACCCTTTGGATTTGTTATAAGGAACTTTTTTTTGAGTAAGTTTGTGCAAAAAATAAGAATCGGAATAATGTACCTAACGGGGTCGACGATACAGCCTGGACTACACACGGATTCAAAATAGAGAATAAAAAATGGCCTATACCTACCAATCGGGTTCTACTGTACCAAGTTTACTATTTTTTTTATCATTAAAAATTAAAATAATAATGTTTATCTTATTTTCATTGCAAAATTATCCAAAACAAAGCAGCTAATGGGATGTATAAACCTTTTTTAAGTGGCCTTTTTATTGTCATTTGTTAAATTTATTTATTTAAAATATAATTTTACTAAATAAATGTGCAAGATAATAATATTCATAAAATGCAAGTTTCTACCAAAATATATAAATATAATATTAAGCTTCAAATCCGGTATACTGTCAATGTTAAAAATGCGCTGCAACGGTCTAGCGCTAGCGAATGTTAGTCCGCGAATTTATTCTCATTCGGCTACGCCCATTATTTTTTTTACTTTAGTCGCAACGCAAAATACTTTTTGTTTATAACACTACCGTTTTAACAATTTTTAACATTTTTTCTTGCTAAAAACTTTGTTAAAAACTTTGACTTTTCTTATAAAATATTGGTTAGTTTCAGATCTTAGTGTTGTTAATTAACGTAACAGTGATTTTTTCAAAAAAAGGGCATTTTTTCAAAACAACCCTAATTTTCGTTTTCAGCACCATCAAAAATATAAAGTATTACCAAAATTAGTATCAGTATCTCGAGAAATAAGCTTTTTTTGGGGTGTGCCAGTGTGCCGCTCGTCTATAAAGTCACATAACATTTTTCCTATTAAATATTTTAAATTAAATTTTTTTGGAAAACTTCTTCATGAATTATATTTTATTTCTGTGTTAGTTAATATTATAAACTTAAAAGTTTGTCACTCAACTTTTTTAAGTGAGCATGAAACTAACGAAATCTGACGACAAAATGTTTAAAAATTAACAACTTCTCTTTTAATGTGTTTAATCATTTTGGACAAATCTCATTGTTATCTAAATGCTTCAAAGATAGCACAGTAAAATTTTCAAAAGGAAATATTTACAGCGACCAAAAATACAGTGAGTTAAAATTGAAAAATCATCAAATTGATTTATCGCATTTTGGCATAAAATTTGATTTTTGAACAGCTATCTCAGACCCCAAGGGTCGTACGACCAAAAATTTTTTTTTAGAAGTTGTGTATTTTAACCAGATTTCCGTATTTTTTATTGCTATTTAATTTGATCTAATTTCTACGAAATTATTGTAATTGTTTATAAGCTTAAAAACTGCTATTTATTAACAAATAATTTTGTGTACGTATATGTAATTTTTTTTTACTTTTTTTTTCATAGGCTGTTAGTATACATCTTTACGAAGGAAATGAGCTCCGTATTATTGAGATACATTCAGCTATATTAACTGGACCAGCCTCAGAAATTAGCTCGTTTTTCAAAAAAATTTAAAAGCAAATTCAATTTTGCGAAAACTATTAAACAGATCTGGACCATTTTTTGCACACCATTCAAACACCGTAATGCCCTCAAGTTTAGGTATATTTAAACATATTCTAATAAACAATAAAATTGTTATTAACAATATTAAAAAACAATGATTTTGTCGTCTGTTTTGCAATAACTTTTTTGTTTATTAACTGATTTTCATTTAGCGTTTTTCATTCGATGTATCTTTTTATTCTAATAAAGTTACCTGTGAACGTCAAATCTCTAAATAAACAAGTTTTTAAGTTATGAGCACAAAACTAAGTTTGACGTTTTGATTGTTTATTTAAAAATTGTTCCACTAAAAAATTGATGAATCCCAAGATGGTAGCTCTTTTGTAATATCTCATACTACACATTTCAACTGTCAAACCTCGTCTTTTCAATTATGTCGAAAAACGGCTTATTTTTGATGTCTATTAAGCTAGAAAGACCATTTCATAAGGGAGCCATGAAACACACCCCATATTTTTTTGCTATTTTATTGCTAATTTATTACGCAAATTAAAAATTTATTGCTTCATCCCCTTCAGAGAAACAGGTGGCCATTCCAGCTTAATATTAAGCTAGAAAGGCCAACATTCATATATCCGGAACGAAAGTAGATAGAGAGTTGCTTCCGGTGGCCTATTTTATTGCTAATTAATTGCTAATTTATTACGCAAAACAAAAATTTATTGCTTCATCCCCTTCATAGAAACAGGTGGCCATTCCAGCTTAATATTAAGCTAGAAAGGCCAACATTCATATATCCGGAACGAAAGTAGATAGAGAGTTGCTTCCAGTGGCCTATTTTATTGCTAATTAATTGCTGAAAGATTGAATTTACAAGAATTTACAAACTCACCCCCTTCAACCCCTACCGATATCATCATTCCCCGGAATCCACAAAAAGTGAAAATAACCAGTTTAAAAAGCTAAAACCAAGTACGTATTTTTTGCTTATTCATTGCTACAGGTCTGCCAAAAATGAATTTTCTGCTTCCTCCCCTAACGAGCCAAAATTGCTACTGCGGTTTAATACTTAAGGCAACAATACTCAACACTCCTATTTCAGGAAAGAAAGCAGATAGAGGGTCGTTTCTGGCGGCATATTTAATTTTTAATAATTGCTGAAAGATGGGGTATACCAGAATTTACAAACTCACCCCCTTCAACCCCTACCGTTATCATCGTTCCACGGATTTCACAAAGAGTGAAAATAATCAGTTTAAAAACTTAAAACCAAGTGGGAATTTTTTTCTAATTAACAGCTGCAGGTCTACGCCAAAAACCAATTTTTTGCTTCATCCCCTAACGAGAAACAATGGCTACTGCGGTTTGATCCTTATGCTACAATACCCAACACTCCTATTTCAGGAACGAAGACAGATAGAGGGTCGTTTTCAGCGGCATATTTTATTGCTAATTAATTTCTGAAAGATATGGTATACAACAATTTGCAAACACACCCCCTCCAACCCCAACCGTTGTTCTCATTCCCCGGATTTCACAGAAAGTCAAAATTACTAGTTTAAAAACCTATGACCAAGTGGGTATTTTTTTCCTAAGCAACTGCTGCAGCAGGTCTACACCAAAAACGATTTTATTGCTTCATCCCCTAACGAGCAACAATGGCTAATGCGGTTGAATACTACAACACTCAATTCTCCTGTTTCAGTAACGAAAACAGATAGAGCGTCGCTTCTGGCGGCCTATTTTATTATTAATTAATTGCTTATTTATTACGCAAATTACAAATTTATAGCTTCAACCCCTTCAGAGAAACAGGTGACTATTCTAGCTTAATATTAAGCTAGAAGAGCCAACATTCATATTTCTGGAAAGAAAGTAGATAGAGAGTAGCTTTCGGCGGTATATTTTATTGCTAATTAATTGCTGAAAGATTGGGTATACCAGAATTTACAAACTCATCCCCTCCAGCCCCTACCATTATCATCGCTCAACGGATTTCACAGAAAGTGAAAATTACCTGTTTAAAAATCTAAGACCAAGTGGGTATTTTTTTCCTAAGCAACTGCTGCACGTCTACGCCAAAAACGATTGTATTGCTTCATGCCCTAACGAGCAACAATGGCTACTACGGTTGAATACTTAAACTACAACACTCAATTCTCCTGTTTCAGTAACGAAAGCAGATAGAGCGAGCCTATTTTATTGCTAATTAATTGCTTGTTTATTACGCAAATTACAAATTTATAGCTTCAACCCCTTCGGAGAAACAGGTGGCTATTCTAGCTTAATATGAAGCTAGAAGAGCCAACATTCATATTTCTGGAACAAAGGTAGATAGAGGGTAGCTTCCAGCGGCATATTTTTTGCTAATTAATTGCTGAAAGATTGGGTATGCAAGAATTTACAAACTCACCCCTTCAACCCCCACCGTTATCATCATTCCTCGGAATCCACAAAAAGTGAAAATAACCAGTTTAAAGACCTAAAACCAAGTGGGTATTTTTTGCTTATTAATTGTTAGGAGGTCTACGCGAAAAAGGAATTGTTTGCTTCATCCCCGTTACGACCAACAATGGCTACTGCGGTTTAATACTTAAGCTACAATACCCAACACTAATATTTCAGGAACGAAAGAAGATAAAGAGTCGCTTGCGGCGCTATATTTTATTGCCAATTAATTACTGAAAGGTGGGGTATAGAAGCATTTACAGACACTCCCTCTCCAACCCCTACTGTTATTTTCATCCCCTTAATTTCACAAAATGTGGAAATACCCAGTTTAGAGATTTAAATCAAGTGTGCATTTTTTTTGCTAATTAATTGCTGCAGGTCTACGCCAAAAATGGATTTTTTGCTTCATCCCCTTACGAGCAAGGATGGCTACTGCAGTTTTATAATAAACCCACAGTACCCAACACTCATATTTCATTTATAATTTTCTTAAATGCTCATTAAGAATATCTGTACAGTTCAATATTGATTTGTAGAGTTATTTATACTTTAGAGTCTATGTTAAATTGTCGATATCCATTATCACATATCTGTAGCACGTGACCCAATGCTCAGATTTTGTATATCGTTTTTTAATAACTAAATGGTAATATTATCAGATTATGTAAAATCTGTACATTTAAAATAAAGTATGCAACGTCCTTAAAAAACGAATATACTAAGACAGTTGACCATAATTTTTGCATTTATGCGTGCTAATAATAAGCTGCGAAAGAATTTAAGCATAGGTACCAAAGAATTAAAGCAAGTGTTGTTTATTTAATTTTAATTTATTATATCTTTAATGTACATTAATAATCTGAGCGCTATTTTTTTTGTTTCTTTAACGAAAAATGATTTTTCTAGTAAATCATCGAAGCCCATCCAAGATGTGTTTCCTCTTCGATAGGTATAGGTTATGTAGTGAACACCTCGATTTTCATTAAAATCAGACAAACTGGTTCCTCCTACACCAGTGTATCCGATAGCACCCATTAATACTAGCTGGTGATCGTCGTCGTGAAGTATGTTTAAATTTTTATGGAGTGTCTTTAATGGTATGGTTTTAATATCTTCATGTTCATTACAGACTTGAAAAACCAAAACATCCCCTGCAATGAATGTAAATTAATTAACTTTTGTTTTTTATAAAATACCTGCAGAGAATTTGGAATGAAATTCAGCACAAAAAAGACAAAAAGGGTGGTCATTAGCAAGCACCTAAACAGAAGTGTGAAGGTCAATGTCGACAAAACATTGACCTTCACACTGTGACAAAACAAAGATCGGGAAGGAGTGAAGGAGTAACAAGAATAACGTGCCTTGGAAGAAACCTTGATGAAACTTTGTACCACTCACTGGAAGTAAGAACACATCTGGAAAAGGAACGTACAGTGTTTTACGAAATGCAAAAAGTTCTATGCAACCTCCAGCTGGATATCTCATTGAGAACTAGAATACATAAGTGCTATGTTTTCTACATCTTCCTCTATGGGGTTGAAGCCTGGACAATGACAGAAGTAACACAAAAAAAATCCAAGCATTCGAACTTCGGTGCTACTGTAAAATGCCCAGAATATCCTACATGAACCATACGACAAATGCGGAAGTCTTTCGGAGGGTGAACAAGGAAACAGAGCTTATGCTTATAAGAAAAAAACGGAAAATACAATTTTTTTTTATCGTAAGAAATCAAAAGTATGAACTGCTCCAACTTAACGAAAATAATCGAAAGCAAAATCAATAGCAAAAAGGTACCAGGAAGAAGACGCAACTCTTGGCTTAAAAACCTACGACAATGGACGAATATGACCTCCACAGAACTATTCAGGATGGCTGCAAATAAGATTAAATGGGAAAATGTAATGGTCAACGTCCTTAAGGATAAGGCACCGTAAGGAGAAGATAAAATATATGAGTAATTCCACATAAATTCTCTATATTTCTGTCACAGATTGTGGATTTTTTGAAATTTAGGGGCTTCTGAAACCACTTTTTGTTCGTTCTTTAGGACCTGAAATTCAAGCTGTTTTGGGAATTGAAATCGAAACTTATGTCATATTATGTCCGAATTATCTTTCCTATTCCTATCCTTGTTTGCATTCATTAAATGCTATTTTGTAAATTGTTTGGTACAATATATCAACACTGTCGATGTAAACTTGCACGTTAAAGCAGATGGCCTTAACACAATTTGTCTAAAGTCCAAAGTAACGTTCCTATTACCTATTTTTGAAAAAGAGACAAGTGTATTTTAGCATGTTTTTAAAGCGAAGGAACATTCCTACTAGCTATTTTTGAACAAGCGTATTTTAGAATTTTTTGCGTTTTTCTCTACCCCGACTATAATTTCAACACAAAAAAGATACAAGAAACATTTCCATATGGCATAAACAGAATTTACCTAAAACCGTAAGGAACTATCCTACAAGCTATTTTTTAATGAGAGATTAGAGTATTTTAGCATGTTTTTTTTTCATTTTTATGCATTTATTTGTACTCGGGCCATAATTACAACGATAAAAAAGTAACAGGTCGGTAACATTTTCGATGTAAAATTTTACACTGAAAAACGTGATACTAACAGAATTTAGCTAAAGCCTGAAGGAACTTTCCTATAACCAATTTTGGAAGGAGAGATTAGAGACAAGTGTAGTTTAGCATCATTTTTCATTTTTATGTATTTATTTGCACTCTGTCCATAATATCAACCCTAAAAAAAGGATCAGGTAACATTTTGGATTTAATATTGCAGGATAAAGAAGATGACGCTAATAGAATAATTAATACAATGCTCGTAGGAACATTCATAAAAGCTATTTTTAAAGTAGATGTTAGTGGATTTTTTCTACAATCCATCTTCATGTGCCGTTCTCGTGATCAATTGATTTAAAAATAATACTTTTATAATTAAAAGTAATTTAAGAGAATACCCTTACTGTTCTTAATATTGTATTCAGCTAAAAATCTCAAACTAAATCACCAGCAAAATGGCTCATCAAAACGGATTGTAGAAAAAGTAATTAAGCTTAAAAAACATCTTAAAGTCCACTAATCTCTCCTTCCAAAATTGGTTATAGGAAAGTCCCTTCAGGCTTTAGCTAAATTCTGTTAGTATCATGTTTTTCAGTGTAAAATTTTACATCGAAAATATTACCGAACTGTTACTTTTTATCGTTGTAATTATGACCAGAGTACCTACAAATAAATGCATAAAAATGAAAAAAAAAACATGCTAAAATACTCTAATCTCTCATTAAAAAATAGCTTATAGGATAGTTCCTTACGGTTTTAGGTAAATTCTCTTTATGCCATATGGAAATGTTTCTTGTATCTTTTTTTGTGTTGAAGTTATAGTCGGAGTACAGAAAAACGCAAAAAATTCTAAAATACACTTGTTCAAAAATAGCCAATAGGAATGTTCCTTTGCTTTAAAAACATGCTAAAATACACTTGTCTCTTTTTCAAAAATAGGTAATACGAACGTTATTTTGGACTTTAGACAAATTATGTTAAGGCCATCTTCTTTAGCGTGCAAGTTTACATCGAGAGTGTTGATATATTGTACCAAACAATTTACAAAATAGCATTCCTAAAGAACGAAAAAAAAGTGGTTTCAGAAGCATGCCCCTAAATTTCAAAAAATACAAAACTGTGACAGAAATATAGAGAATTTATGTGGAATTACCCATATATTTTATCTTCTTCTTACGGTGCCTTATCCTTAAGGACGTTGACCATTACATTTAACCATTTAATCTTATTTGCAGCCATCCTGGATAGTTCTATGGAGGTCATATTTGTCCATTGTCCGTTTTTTTATTATAATCATAAGCTCTGTTTCCTTGTTCATCCTCCGAAAGACTTCTGCATTTGTCGTATGGCTCATGTAGGACATTCTGAGCATTTTACGGTAGCACCAGAGTTCGAATGCTTGGATTTTTTTTGTGTTACTTCTGTCATTATCCAGGCTTCAACCCCATAGAGGAAGATGGAGAAAACATACCACTTATGTATTCTAGTTGTCAATGAGATATCCAGCTGGAGGTTGCATAGAAGTTTTTGCATTTTGTAAAACACTGTACGTTCCTTTTCCAGATGTGTTCTTACTTCCAGTGAGTGGTACAAAGTTTCATCAAGGTTGCTTCCAAGGTACGTTATTCTTGTTACTCCTTCACTCCTTCCAGATCTGTTTCGTCGACATTGACCTTCACACTTCTGTTTAAGTGCTTGCTAATGACCACCCTTTTTGTCTTTTTTGTACTCAATTTCATTCCAAATTCTCTAGAGGTATTTTATAAAAAACAAAACTTAATTAATTTACATTCATCGCAGGGGATGTTGTGGTTTTTCAAGTCTATAATGAACATGAAGAAATTAAAACCATATCATTAAAGACACTCCATAAAAATTTAAACATACCCCACGACGACGATCATCAGCTAGTAATAATGGGTGCTATCGGATACACTGGTGTAGGAGGAACCAGTTTGTCTGATTTAATGAAAATCGAGGTGGTCACTACATAACCTATACCTATCGAAGAGGAAACACATCTTGGATGGGCTTCGATGATTTACTAGAAAAATCATTTTTCGTTAAAGAAACAAAAAAAATAGCGCCCAGATTACTAATGTACATTAAAGATAAAATAAATTAAAATTAAATAAACAACACTTGCTTTAATTTTTTTTAACCTATGCTTAAATTCTTTCGCAGCTTATTATTAGCACGCATAAGTGCAAACATTATGGTCAACTCTCTTAGTAAATTCGTTTTTTAAGGACGTTGCATACTTACCCTCTATCTACTTTTGTTCCGGAAATCTGAATGTTGGCTATTCTAGTTTAATATTAAGCTGGAATAGCCACCTGTTTCTCTGAAGGGGTTGAAGAAATACATTTTTATTTTTCGTAATAAATTAGCAATTAATTAGCAACAAAAAAGGCCACCGGAAGCAACTCTCTATCTACTTTCGTTCCGGATATATGCATGTTGGCTATTCTAGCTTAATATTAAGCTGAAATAGTCACCTGTTTCTCTGAAGGGGTTGAAGCAATAAATTTTTATTTTGCATAATATAGCAATAAAATAGGCCGCCAGAAGCGACCAGCTATCTGCTTCCGCCCCTGAAGTAGGAGGGTTGAGTGTTGTAGCTTAAGTATTCAACCGCAGTAGCCATTGTTGCCCTTCAGGGGATGAAGCAAAAAAAGCGTTTTTGGGGTAGACCTGCAGCAGTTACTTAGGAAAAAAATACCCACTTGGTCTAAGGGTTTTAACTGGTAATTTTCAGTTTCTGTGAAATCTGGGGAATGATAACGATTGGGGTTGGGGGGTGAGTTTGTCAATTGTTATATACAACATATTTCAGCAATTAACTAGCAATAAAATATGCCGCTGGAAGCGACCCTCTATCTGCTTTCGTTTCTGAAATAGGAGTGTTGGGTATTGTAACTTAAGTATTAAACCACAGTAGTCATTGTTGCTCGTTAGGGGATGAAGCAAAAAATTCGTTTTTGGCGTAGACATGCGTAGAAGTTAATTAATTAGAAAAAATACCCACTTGGTTTTAAGTCTTTAAACTGGTTATTTTCAATCTTTGTGAAATCCGGGGAACGATGATAATGGTAGGGGTTGGAGGGGGTGAGTTTACAAATTCTGGTATACTCCGCCTTTCAGCAATTAATTAAAAATAAAATATGCCGCCAGAAGCGACCCTCTATCTGCTTTCTTTCCTGAAATAGGACTGTTGGGTATTGTAACCTCAAGTATTAAACCGTTGTAGCCATTGTGGCTCGTTAGGGGATGAAGAAAACATTCATTTTTGGCTTAAAAAAAGCAATTAATAAGCAAAAAATACCCGCTTCTCTCTATCTACTTTTGTTCCGGAAATGTGAATGTTGGCTCTTCTAGCTTAATATTAAGCTGGAATAGCCACCTGTTTCTCTGAAGGGGTTGAAGCTATAAATTTGTAATTTGCGTAATAAATAAGCAATTAGTTAGCAATAAAATAGGCCGCCGGAAGCGACGCTCTATCTGCTTTCGTTACTGAAACAGGAGAATTGAGTGTTGTAGTTTAAGTATTCAACCGCAGTAGCCATTGTTGCTCGTTAAGGGATGAAGCAATACAATCGTTTTTGGCGTAGACCTGCAGCAATTGCTTAGGAAAAAAATACCCACTTGGTCATAGGTTTTTAAACTAGTAATTTTGACTTTCTGTGAAATCCGGGGAATGATGACAACGGTGGGGTTTGGAGGGGGTGAGTTTGCAAATTGTTGTATACCATATCTTTCAGAAATTAATTAGCAATAAAATATGCCGCTGGAAACGACCCTCTATCTGATTTCGTTCTTGAAATAGGAGTGTTGGGTATTGTAGCTTAAGAATTAAACCGCAGTAGTCATTGTTTCTCGTTAGGGGATGAAGCAAAAAATTGGTTTTTGGCGTAGACCTGCAGCCGTTAATTAGAAAAAAATACCCACTTGGTTTTAAATTTTTAAAATGATTATTTTCACGCTTTGTGAAATCCGTGGAACGATGATAACGGCAGGGGTAGGAGGGGGTGAATTTGTAAATACTGGTAGAACCCATCTTTCAGCAATTAATTAAAAATTAAATATCCCGCCAGAAGCGACCCTCTATCTGCTTTCTTTCCTGAAATAGGAGTGTTGAGTATTGCAGCCTTAAGTATTAAACCGCTGCAGCCATTTTGGCTCGTTAGGGGAGGAAGCAAAACATTCATTTTTGGCTTAGACATGTAGTAATTAATAAGCAAAAAATTCGTACTTGGTTTTAGCTCTCTAAACTGGTTATTTTCACTTTTTGTGGATTCCGGGGAATGATGATAACGGTAGGGGTTGAAGGGGGTGAGTTTGTAAATTCTTGTAAACTCAATCTTTCAGCAATTAATTAGCAATAAAATATGCCGCCGAAAGCTACCCTATATCTACTTTCGTTCCGGAAATATGAATGTTGGCTATTCTAGCTTAATATTAAGCTGAAATGGCCACCTGTTTCTCTGAAGGGGATGAAGCAATAAATTTTTGTTTTGCGTAATAAATTAGCAATTAATTAGCAATAAAATAGGCCACCGGAAGCAACTCTCTATCTACTTTCGTTCCGGATATATGAATGTTGGCCTTTCTAGCTTAATATTAAGCTGGAATGGCCACCTGTTTCTCTGAAGGGGATGAAGCAATAAATTTTTGTTTTTCGTAATAAATTAGCAATTAATTAGCAATAAAATAGGCCGCCGGAAGCAACTCTTTATCTACTTTCGTTCCGGATATATGAATGTTGGCCTTTCTAGCTTAATATTAAGCTGGAATGGCCACCAGTTTCTCTGAAGGGGATGAAGCAATAAATTTTTATTTTACGTAATAAATTAGCAATTAATTAGCAATAAAATAGACCACCGGAAGCAACTCTCTATCTACTTTCGTTCCGGATATATGAATGTTGGCCTTTCTAGCTTAATATTAAGCTGGAATGGCCACCTGTTTCTATGAAGGGGATGAAGCAATAAATTTTTGTTTTTCTTAATAAATTAGCAATTAATTAGCAATAAAATAGGCCGCCGGAAGCAACTCTCTATCTACTTTCGTTCCGGATATATGAATGTTGGCCTTTCTAGCTTAATATTAAGCTGGAATGGCCACCTGTTTCTCTGAAGGGGATGAAGCAATAAATTTTTAATTTGCGTAATAAATTAGCAATAAAATAGCAAAAAAATATGGGGTGGGTCTCATGACTCCCTTATGAAATGGTCTTTCTAGCTTAATAGACATTTATTTTTGCTAACTTGATTGATCTAAATATGATAGGACCAAGATTTAAAAACTGCCATTTTAAACTTTAGCTCATCTATTAAAAGAGGGATACTAAAAATAATATATTTAATTGCCCTATTTTTAGGGTCTAGGACGTT
Organism: Diabrotica virgifera virgifera; assembly: GCF_917563875.1. Taxonomy (NCBI): domain Eukaryota; kingdom Metazoa; phylum Arthropoda; class Insecta; order Coleoptera; family Chrysomelidae; genus Diabrotica; species Diabrotica virgifera. The sequence goes on from NC_065443.1 coordinate 198,090,414, forward strand.
TCATCGCCGCCGTTTCGATGCCGCCAGTTCGATGCAGATACCGGCCGATTCATCGCCAGTCAATTAATCGCTATCTGATATATTTCCGAATTTTCGACAGTTACAATTATTAATTATTTTTAGTATTAATTATTAATTCTAGGAAATGCGAGATATGACGGCGATGAAATGGACTGGCGATGAACCGGCAGCATTGAAACGACCGGCGATGAACCGGCGGCATCGAAACGTCAAATTCCGCTATTTTTATCTGTAGCTATTTAAACGAAAAAACTGCAATTTTTAACCCTTATTTGTTAATAACTAAATTTCTCGTCCGAACTGTGACGGGCATTTTTGTTTTTATAATGTATTAGGTATATATAGCACCCAAAACCACCCACTTGCAACCTGGCTGCTCAAGTGTCCCGAGCATGGTATATTTTGGCCGTATTTCCCTGGCGTACCTATGGGACAGAGCTAGAAGTACATTATATACGACGGATATGCAAGGTAGACAACATTAATAACTGGGTAAGAAACAGAAGAATATAATGGAATGACCGCATAAGACGAATGACAACAAATATAGTAGTAAGGACAGCGAGAGGCGGTTCCCCAATAGGAAGACCACGAAAACGGTGGAACGGCAACTTACTAAAAGCACATTGAAAAAACAGACAGAGTTATGGCTATACAAAAAGAAGAATAAGAAGAAGAAGATCTCCTATAATAAGAAAACAATAAAAAAATATGATTTAAACATACTTACCCTCAACCGTTTGACTGTTCTCCACAAGGCGTATCTTATTGGAAACTTTATTAGATGCATTTCGGACTAAAAGACAAGGAACCCTATCAATTATTATTTTTCGGTCAATTGATTGACTCAGCAAAGATGCTAGGTCCAAACATTTCTTCGAGCATGAACAGTTTGGAATGTTGTTTAAAATATTGTACAAACACTTTAAAATATCTTCAATTTCGGTATTAGCAATGTCGGGATAAGTCAGTGTTTCTCTAAAATGATCAGGCAAGAGTTGTTTGTAGTTGACGCAACTAAGTAGCTTGATAAAGTCATCTGAAGTATGGTCTTGGCTGTGACCGTACCACCATTTCATTAGTGTTTGAAATACTGTTAATTCACTATCAGTCACTAGGTGCAAACTACCGATATATCTAATAAGTTGTTGTAAATTTAAATCATTAATACTGTCATTCTCTTTAATAAATGTCATAAATTCAGTTAATGCTAGTCGCTTAGCTTTTAAAATCAATGGTTTAATGTCTAGCTGTTCTGCCATTATCCATATTTTCAAACAATTTTGTACAGATATGATTTGGTTAAGTTTATCTAAACACATGTTTTTAATCTCACAAAATTGTAGCATACAAGCTGCATGTAGTACCATGAGTATATCTTCATCTTCCATATAAATCGTAGGATCCCCCAAAAGCATGAGAATGATGTTTACAGCTTTTAGGTCTACGTCCTGAAATTAAAAACAACAGATATTAATAAACTATTTATAAGTCAGAGATGTAACATTTTTATTTGTTTTTGGGTTCAGAAATGGGCTAGGAGACAAAGAGGGGTTATTTGCTTCTAAAGTGATAACTCAGAGATGCATGGATATGAATGTGGATATGCACGTTTATTACGTTGATTTTCACACAGCATTTGACACAGCAAGACATGAGAAATTAGTACAAATTCTAAAGATAAAAAACATAGACAAAAGAGACTTAAGCATAATAACATATATTTACAGTTGAGAAATAATTGAAATCAGGAAAGAAGTTAGAGACTAGGATTTTTGAAGAAGAATTACTATCTGAATTACTGTGTTAGAGTTCTTCATAAAGACGTATTAAAAAACAGTTATATACCTATAAAAACTATAGTAATAATCGAAATCACATTTCTACTTTTACTGAAAAACTCTTCTTACTCCTAAAAAAAAAATAAAAATAGTACCTTAATGGAAATAGTGTTTTGATCCTTTTCTATAAAGTTTCCTTCTAACATTGCCTTAAAGTAATCACTGTTGGAAATAAGTACATCTTTTTTACATTTGAGATGAGTTCCTTCAATCTCTAAAATAACTTCCTCTGAACACGACATATTGCATCAAAATAAATAAAACTATCACACACACATACATTACAAAATGTTGCACCATTGAAATTAAATGCTTAATTAAATATACAATCTGGGAATACTTATAAATTATAAATTAAATGGGAAAATCCCAGTAGACCGCGGTATACCAGTTTTAAAAAATTTACAGAGAAGTAAAAACTTAGTTCGTATAATGTTACCTAACAGTGTGGTGCAAATGTCTGGAATAAATTCATTATTTCGGAAGCCATCGACTTTAAGGAAAAATCCTAAAATGAGTCAATTTTTAATTTTAAATTATGATTTTTTGAAATATATATCATACTAGTGAGGTCATCCATCTAGGAGTGATGACGCAATCGATGATTTTTTTTAAATGAGAATGGGGGTTGTGTGCTAGCTAATTTGAAATGTTCAAATTCAGTAATATAATCATTGACATAATTATTTATACAGGGTGTCCAAGAAAAATTATTTAGAATTAAATTGACACAAAAAGAAGAATATGTAATTTATTAATTCAAAATTCTATTGTTGTCAGAAAACAGCAAAAAGTGTTTATTTCATAAATAAACATATCTTTTCGCTTAAATTCAATGTTCAAACTGCCAAGAGGCAGATGAGTGGCAGCTTGAACATTGACATTAGCCGAAATTAAATCAATCTAAAACTAGTTCTGTGATGTAGCTCTTTTAGGGATTTTAAATATATACCTCTTATTTTGCTTTTTTTGGAAAGCAATTTTTATTTATCAAAAACCTTTTTTTCTCTTTTCTGACAGCAGTCGAGTGTATTGTAGAATAAATAAATTACATAAATTCTTCTTTTTGTCTCAATTAATTTAATTAAAAAAATTTTTCTTGAACATAATAAATATGTTAATATTTACATTACTGAATAGAGAATTGAATAACCTTTCCAATGGGTTAGCACGCGATCCCTATTTTAATTTAAAAAAATCATCGATTACTTCATCACTCCCAGATGGATGACGTCACTCGTATGATATACGGGTGTTTGGTAGAGAATGGGCCATACCTTAACCTTAGATTCCTGAGCTTAAAATAGGTCAATTTAAGCTAACTTACCTTAGTACGAAAGTTGATAATAACCGAAATACAGGGTGTCAAAGAAGAGCTGCGTAGATTAGAGCATTATAGTCCCTGTCATCATTAAGATCTAAGCTGCTGAAAAGACAATTTAAATTTAGACTCTACAGGCCAATTATTCACACAATTGTTACATGTGGAAGTGAAACATGGACTCTACATCAGCGGAAAATAAATATGCTGCTGATGTTTGAAAGGAAAGTTCTCAGAAAGATATTTGGCTCTCAAAGAGATGACTTGACAGGAGAATGGAGAAGGCGCGCCCCCAAACCTGAATTGGTGACTGTGTATAGTACTGACAACTGACAAAACATCGTCAGACATACAGGGTGTTTCTAAATTGATGCGACAAACTTCAGGAGGTGATTGCTCGTATGGAATTAATATGGGTTCTTCCTATAACAAAATTTCCTCAGCCCAACCCTTAAGGGTGATATCACCCATAAAAGGTGGTAACTAAAATTGAGTTTTTATTTTTTTTTTAAATTTCAGTAAAGCTAGAAACTTGCAATTCTGTAATTTTCGTGCCCTCGCAAAGGACTAACCACGTGTATTTTTTCAATATTCCTGTTACATTATACGGGGGTGAAATTAGCAACCCTTATTTTATTTCATATCAAAACTTTTTTTTCGAGACGAAGTTGTATGAAATAAAATTTAACTTAAAATCCTTGTTTTCTTTAAAACTTTTTGTTATTCTTAAATTTTTTTCCCAAAACCAATAGCTGCAGAGAAAAAAAATAAACATCATAATTTATAATTTTTTTAATAAATTGAGTGGAAAACAGTAAAGATGTAAAATGTGATACGATTCATAATAAATGCTGGAAATGACCACCTCTACCTTAATGTTTTTAATTACAAAGTTTTAGAATAGTAGGCTGCTGTCACTTCGACATTTACCGTGTTTACTTAATGTTTATTCAAATTTTAGTAGACTGATGTCAAACACTGTTGTTGGTAGTTACCAATCGAAGTTTACTTGTAAGTTTGTAGGTTGTTATTTTTGCATTATCCGTGTATTGTTTATTTTATAACATGTATACAAACGCTGAAATGGCCGACATGCATTTTGTGTATGGTATGGCAAATGGTAATTGTCGACAAACTAGACGTCTTTATGCTGAAAAATATCCGCAACGAATAACGCCTCATCATTCCGTATTTGCACGTATTCACAACCGCTTATCCGAAACTGGAATGTTAAAAAGAAATTCAAACAGTACTGGTCGTTTCCGGACAGTTAGAAATGTAATGGTAGAACAAGCAATTTTAGATGAAATTGATGTACACCCGGAAACAAGCACTAGAATAATTGCCAACACCTTAAATATTAGCCATTCATCTGGTTTAAAAGAACAGCAGTTATATCCTTACCACATCCAACGGGTTCAAGCTCTTTTACCTAGAGATTTTCCTCAACGAGCTAGATTTTGTGAATGGTTAACACACGAAATGCGACAAAATCCTCAATTTTTAAATAATGTATTGTTTACGGACGAGGCACATTTTTCAAGAGTAGCTATCATAAATTTTCACAATAATCACGTATGGGCAGACGAGAATCCCCATGAGATTATAGAGCACCATTTTCAAAATGTTTTTTCAGTGAAAGTATGGATTGGTATAGTAGGGGATAACTTAATTGGGCCACATTTTCTGGCTCAGCCATTAAATGGAATTTCTTACACCAGTTTTCTACAAAATGATCTCCCTGAACTACTTGAAGACATCGCACTGAATATCAGACAAAACATGTGGTTCATGCACGATGGTGCTCCAGTACACTTCTGTCGGACTGCTAGGCAACATTTAGATGTAACATATCCCAACCGTTGGATTGGCCGAGGAGAGCCCCAACATTGGCCTCCTCGATCTCCAGAGTTAAATCCTTGTGATTTCTGTTTTTGGGGTTACCTTAAATCATTAGTCTACACGACACCCATAGTTGATATCAACGATTTGAAGAATCGTATTCAAATAGCGTGTGACACCATAAGAAATACACCTCAAATCTTTGAACGTGTACGGCAATCCATGACACGTAGGCTACGTTCATGTATTTTGGCTAGGGGTGGTCATTTCCAGCATTTATTATGAATCGTATTACATTTTACATCTTTACTGTTTTCCACTCAATTTATTAAAAAAATTATAAATGATGATGTTTATTTTTTTTTCTCTGCAGCTATTATGATGTTTATTTTTTTTCTCTGCAGCTATTGGTTTTGGGAAAAAAATTTAAGAATAAAAAAAAGTTTTAAATAAAACAAGGATTTTAAGTTAAATTTTATTTCATACAATTTCGTCTCGAAAAAAAAAAGTTTTGATATGAAATAACGTAAGGGTTGCTAATTTCACCCCCGTATAATGTAACAGGAAAATTAAAAAAATACACGTGGTTAGTCCTTTGCGAGTGCATGAAAATTACAGAATTTTAAGTTTCTAGCTTTACTGAAATTAAAAAAAAACTCAATTTTAGTTACCACCTTTTATGGGTGATATCACCCTTAAGGGTTGGGCTGAGGAAATTTTGTTATAGGAAGAACCCACATTAATTTCATACGAGCAATCACCTCCTGAAGTTTGTCGCATGAATTTAGAAACACCCTGTATAAAAGCTAAGATAAGATGGGCAGGTCATTAGGTAAGATTGGAAGAAGATAGAGTGTTAAAAACTGTGTTTTTTGAGAGACTGTAGATCAGTAGGCCATCCCAGAAAAAATGGAAGGATGATGAGGAATCGAAGTATTCTGAAATAGAAGGCTGCTTGTAGAATTATTTGCATATTTGAAACAACGAGGTGAACTAGAGTTGCACAAGTTTGACTTAAATGTTTGAACTTGACTTGAGTTTGACTTAATTTCAAGTCAAACTCAAGTCAATCCTTCTGACAAATATTTCAAGTCAAGTCAAACTGGTCAATCGTACAGGTTTGAAAATTCAAACTATTTGTCAAACTAGTTTGAAAGAGTTTGAAAAATAATTTATTTAGTAGATATACTTTTTTGTCGAGATTGACATGTTAGTTGCCAATTAAGATAAGAAAATTAATAATACAATGAGTGCCACATAAAAGTAACTTAATACGGGAAGCGATTATAATCAAAATAGGGTCGTAAATTTAAATTTCTTGAAAATGATTCCTGAATGCTTAAACTGCTTGCTGGCAAGTTTCGTTTTATCCATATATTTTTTTTATATCTGAGTGTTACTAGATTAAAACAAAGAATTCGTTGGATAGTTTTTTTATCATACAGTGTAATTTAGTCTACTTTGGGAGCGTTCAGGTTCAAGTATTACGTAACGCAAGTTGGGAGGGGGTCATGTAAAACGTTACGGCGCGTTACACGGGGAGGGGGTAGGATGGTTCGAACAGCGCATTACGTAATAGTGATGTAACAAATGTCATTTTTTGAACATTCGCGAATACGAATGCGAATATCTAATAACGACATTCGCGAATGCGGATGCGAATGCTCAGTTTTTTAATTTGTTTTTATTTTTGAAAGGTTTTCTAAATTTGTAATGAGAAGTTAATTGATATTTAGTGTAAATCAATCTGAATCTTAAGCTTTATTACATTATGCCAAATAATAAAACAACGTGAAGGCTGATAATCTGATTATACGAGGTTAAGTTACCTTTTTTTAATAAAAAAGATGAGAAAGAGAAATAGATTTTGATTTTATTAATCTAACTTTATTTTCAAATTATTATTTCTCTTCTCTGTTATTCACATTCGCAAAACATTCGCACACATTTTGCGAATGCGAACGCGAATGCGAATATGCAAAAAGATGCGTATATTCCCAAATGCAAATACGAATACGAATATTCGTTACATCACTATTACGTAACATTGTTTTTTTAACTTAAATAAAAAAAAACTACCGAATCACAATCATCCACCTTTTCAACTTTCCTTTATATTTTACATAGAACCCCTGGATTGTATTATATTGCCCCCTCACCTCCGCTCATGTTACAATAGGACAAAATAGTATTCAAGTGAAAAAATCTTAAAATTTGTATTTAGCAGTCAAGCACAGTAACATGTGTCTCAATGGACAGCTCAAAATAAAATGATTTGGAATTTTTATGACTTTCTTTTATTAAAAAGGCATTTAAGGGCCAGTTACAAAAACATCTGGTAAATACCAATCTGCTAGTTCACTCGAAAATACAATACAAACGTATTGCTGTATATTTGTTGGTATTTCTTTAAAATTCAAAACTAACCATTCGGTTATTAGACCTGGATCCTGCGTACCAAAAAAAGTTGATTAATAGCAAGCCGAAAATTTGTTAATAGCTTAACGGTGCCTAGTCGGACAAACTTAGATGTACGGGAACACTGGAACGGTGGAAGTTTTAATTGTGGAACAGTTTAATAATTTGGAACGTCAGATTACGAAAACGTCCCATGTATTTTGTCGGACATAACATCCAATTGATTTGTTACCCTTTCATTAAACTCCCATGCAAAAATCAGACTGCTATTACTAACCAACATGATTTCTGTCATTTGACATGTTCTTCATGTTCCACTCATTAAAATGTCCAGTTGGTGATAAACACCAGTCTGATTTTTGCATGAGAGTTTAATGAAAGGGTAACAAATCAATTGGATGTTAATCAATCGGAAGTTCTATCCGACAAAATACATGGAACGTTCACGTAGTCTGACGTTCCAAATTTTTAACCTGTTCCACAAAATTAAAACTTCCACTGTTCCAGTGTTCCCATACATGAAAGTTTGTCTGACTAGACACCGTTAATCTATTAACAAATTTTCAGCTTGCTATTAATCAACTTTTTTTGGTACGCGGGATCCAGGTCTATATGGTTTTACCTACACTTATCTACAATTTAAATTTCTTTCGGAGACAGGCTACAAATGTTGGGTTTAAATTTTTAAAAAATTAATGTATAAAATATGCATTAATAGTATGGTATAACTTATAACTAGACCCAAACCAAGACATGCAAAGTGAAAGTTATCCTCCAACACCAAATTGTTCTATATGGTCCACGTAATGTTAAGAAAAAAGTCACACACACCATTTTCAGCGTCGGATTTGGGGGGAGAGGGGGAAGAAATCGGTAAATTCGGCGATTTTTACGTTTTTCGTCAATATTTCTAAAACTATGCGGTTTCTAAAGGATTCTACATAAAATTTAAAACAAAAAGGTCCTATACATATTTGTTATAAAATCAACGGTTCCAGAGTTACGGAGGGTAAAAAGTAGAAATTTTCGATACTTTTTATATTTTTTGGGAAATTTTTAATATTATTACTGATGAAAGAAATTTTCTTTAACAGGATTGTGTTTTGTAAATAAAATTTGCTATTTCAGTGGCATGTTAGTGATAAGCCCTCGAAGAAACGTCAACCTCACCACCCAAAATCGTCATCAATTGCTCAAAAAAATATAAAAAATATCGAAAACCTCCACTTTTCACTCTCCGTAACTCTGGAAGCGTTGATTATATAACAATTATATATAGGACCTTTTTTGTTTTAAATTTTATGTAGAACAATTTTGTATGGAACATTGGTTACGCTAAAGTGTAGTTTTAGAAATATTGACGAAAAACGTAAAAAAATACTAATTTACCGAATTCTCCCCAATCTCCCCTCCAACCCGGACGCTCAAAATGGTGTAACTTTTTACTGCCCAATATGTGGACCATATAGAACAATTTGGTGTTGGAGGAAGACTCTTTCTTTGGATGTTTGGGTTAGGCCTTTTTTTGACCAGTTATACTATACTACCTCCGTAACTTTGGAACGGTTCATTTTAGAAGGATTATGCAATGGGCCTTTTTTATTTCAAATTGAATGTAGAATATTTTTGTATAAAAGGTTGTTCATGCTAAATCGCATAGTTTTAAAAATATTGACGAAAAACGTAAAAAACTACGAATTTACCGATTTCTCCCCCCTCTTCCCTTCAAACCCGACGCTCAAAATCGTGTGACTTTTTTCTGAACATTATGTGGACCATATAGAACAATTTGGTGTTGGATGATAACTTTCACTTTGGATGTCTGGTTTATGCCATTATTTGGATCAATTGTATCATACTATAAAACGCTACAAGCTTTCTTAATAATTATTATCCTAACTGACGCGCATATTGGGTTTTATTTTTTCTGTCTGCGGTTTAAATATCATATCAGCCAATACATTTCTCTTTATTGAAATTTGTCAAAAAAAATTTTTTGGACCTTTTGTTGGGATTGGGGCATTTCCCCTACCCCTCCCCCACCCATTACTCCCCCACCCATTACTCCCCCCTCCCGTTGATCAGCCACTCAACAAATAAACACGTTGTGTAATATTCAAACTTTTCAAACTGTTTGAAGATGTTTGAATTCAAGTCAAACCTAAAGATATCGAAATCAAGTCAAGTCAAACTTTTTTATACAAAAAGTTTGATTTTCAAGTCAAGTCAAGTTTGTTGAGTAAAATCAAACTAGTTTGACTGGATGCATCTCTAAGGTGAACCATTTTAATTCACGTTAAAATTCCTGAAATCCAAACACTGAGCGAAAAATTTAATACCTTTTTTAATTGTGGCTCGGGAAAAATTTCTGATTTTGAAAAATGGCTCGTACTATCAAAGAGCTTGGCCACCCCTGTTATATACTAACGTATAATTTATTTGGCTATGACGCCACTAAATAATAAATAGACAAAAATTAATTTAGAAACCTACTTCAAAAAATGTGATGATATACTCAAATAAAATATACGATAGTGTAAAAAAGTTAACATTAAAGTTGACACCATCTATCTATCGCCCTTCGGCAAATTCAAACAAAAATATAACTCCAGACCATCTTTTACCACCTTTAGTCCAGACAAATTAATATATGTAATTAATATATTTTTACCACCAAAAATGAGATGTTTTAATCAAATATTGCTTCAAATATAATCTGCAGAATAATTTTGAATTCACGTTCCGCTAATGAACTTGCTTTTTTGTCCTTAAAAGTAGAAAAAAGTTTCAATTCTATTGCTTAATATTTCATCTAAATATAATCGTCTAACAATTTTAACTGTACTAATGCCCAAGTATACATTTTCAAGTGTTAAACTGATTGATTTACAATGAGTAACCCGGTTGTAAAAATACCGGCGTGTGCCTTAACAAAAGGGACATCGGTTACTCGAATTTCATAACAATACAAATGTTATCTGTTTGAATTTGCCGACGGGCGAAATATCTATGGACCCGATTTTACCAATCGTTATTTCACTTCTAAAATAACGTAACCTTGGACGTAAACGCTTCTGTACTGAACGGTACTGTCATAAATACAGGCGTAAAAGAGGCATTGTATTGTTACCTACTGGAGAATAAAATCGAAAGGTCCCTGCAGTGGTTTCTCTGCCAACAAGTTGCCTATAATACATCTATTTGAACAACTGTATAGCAGTACCAGTGGACCACGTGCATTTTCGGGCCTCTTGGAGAACGACTGTATGTTTGCGAAACTTTATCTTAGCTTCATTTTCAAAAGTAGAATCATCAGCTGACGATTTCCGCGGTGACGATCTTAGTACAGATCAATAATTTCTGTACGATATTTGACAAAACAGAAAGTGGTGTTTGTTCAGAACAACTTTCTAAGAGACAACCTGAGAAAATGATTCATACTTGCTGGCTTACCACTGCTTCCCGCATCTTTCGGTTATATGTAGCCATCGGAAACCCCTCGGAAAATTTACAAATACTAAACCATTTTAGAATAAAAGTGTATGCGCCCATGTGGTTTTGCATTAAGACTCAACCATCATGACTTTATGGTGCAAGATATCTATTGAAGACAATATGACTCTGCGAGCAGACCTCTTCTTAATACCAGAATTAAAAGATATAGTCTACAAAAATATTTAAGGAAAGGGATACTTTAGCAGTCCAGGGAATATTATTTTGATTATGCTATTATTTGGTGAACGTAAGAACGTAAGACAACTGGGATTTTAAACAATTTTTAAGAGGAAATAATTAAATTACAACGATAAGCGATATTTCATAGTAGCAGGATTATTTTTTTGCGCTAAGGAATACTTTGAGATTATCGACTGTTAGAAAGTTTTATGAACAGAGCCTCGTGTAGCTATGAAGCTATCAAAAGACCAACTAAGGGAAGTTGTTGAAAATCCCGACATCAGTCTTTTGGCATATGTAACAGCATACCATTGTCACACACAAGCGGTTGAGAGGGCGTATTTTCATTTACTTTTTGTGTTCAAACCAAAGTCAGCTTTAGCTCAATTTATTTTTTTTTGTATGCAAAAAAATCTATTATACAAAAAAATATAGTTTTTTTGAAAAATCCTTAGTTTTATATAGCTCTGTGGTAGTGGAAAAAATTATTTATCGGATAAAAAACATACTGTGATGGCAGCTATCTTATCAAACATGTTTTTTGTCTCAGGCGACCATAATAAATTAAAAAAAATGAATTTGACATTTATTAGATAATTAGATTTTTTCGAAAATATCTCATTCCTATACAGCTCTGTGGCAGTGGAAAAAAAATAAAATTAATTATAAATCAAAACACTGTGAAGTAAGTTATCTTATCATATATCTTTTCTGAGGTCAGGAAACTTAATTAAAAAAAAACAAAATAAAAACACATTTCTCAACGGCCCACCCTACTGTATATGACAAAATATCATACATAATTTAAAATTAAAAATCGACCGGTTTCAGGATTTTTCCTTAGAGTCGCTGGCTTCCGAAATAATGAATTTATTTCAGACATTTGCACCATACTGTATATTGTCTTAGTACAATTTTTACAAGTCATCCAAATGGATTATAAAATTCCAGAACGTTTTCTCTCTTATTTTGTAATAAGACATATTTTATTTTTACAATAGGTATACGTACGAGTATAAGAAATATTTTATTTTGTAGATGAAAATAGCCCACTATTTTGTGTATAAAACTTTAGTGTAAAGGCGGATCCAAATCAATAAATTTTGTGTTGTATTTCACACAAATTTGCTCTTGTGCGTTGAATTTTTTGTTGATGTGGACTGTGCGCCGCATGGATTAACGCCAAAATATTTTTGTGACGAACAGCACACGCTGTCCGTCGTGCTGTTGGTTTTTCAGTCGACTTCAAAGAAATTTTTGCCGCACAGCAGTGTTAATATGGACTTCATTGTCCACTTGTCGCTAATTGGATTTAGGCCAGGGTAATAAGACAAAAATATACCCTGTTCGTGACACTTCAGCAGCCAGGGTACTGAAGCGTTTTTTCGACAAGTAATACCTATAGGAACAAATTGTAACTATTTCCTGCGTAGGATCTGGCAGCCATTTTTATTTATCAACAATTAACTGTCAAAAAATGGCATTTTTCCATTTTTTTAAAAAACCAATGGAAAACAAAGAAACTTATGCCTTTTTTAGTACAAATATCTTTGAGATTAGGGAAAAAGCTTTAAAATGACATATTACAAAGTTCGATATACTCATTTATTGTTAATATAATTGCGAAAAAAGGTCGGAATTGCAAAAAAAAATATTTTCGCAATAACTGTTGTAAAAATTAGTGTACAGGTTTGAAATTTTTGTCAAATGAGGGTTCTTTGGTGCTTAATATGTGATAAAAATTTCAAAACGATTCATACAATTGTTTAAATTTTATTCAAATTGTTTATCCCAGAAAGCATTTTTTTGCAATAACGTAAGTCAGAAAAACAGTACGTTAGAATCATTCCACAGGTGTCAAATGAAATAGCATGATCTCAATTTTCAACTTGGTTTAAAAAAAGCGAATAAAAAATGCATTTATTAGTAATAAATAATTATGCAAAAGTATCGTAAATCTTTCCTTATAAACTTTTGGATAACTTTTTCCAAAAAAATTAACTTTTTTACCCTGTTTTAAGTGACCAACTACCAAGTAATGGTGGTTATATCATATTTGATAAAAAATTTTAATAAATATATATATAATTTCTTATATACAGACCAAAATAAAAAGTTTATAAGGAAAGATTAACGATACTTTTGCATAATAATTTATTACTAATAAATGAATTTTTATTCACTTTTTTTAAACCATGTTGAAAATATAGCTCATGCTCTTTCATTTGACACCTGTGGAATGGTTCTAGCGTCATGTTTTTCTGACTTATGTTATGGCAAAAAAACTGCTCTCTGGGAAAAACAATTTGAATAAAATTTAAACAATTGAATGAATCGCTTTGAAATTTTTATCACATATTAAGCACCAAAGAACCCTTATATAACAAAAATTTCAAAGCTGTATACTAATTCTTACAATAGATATTGCAAAATTAATTTTTTTTCAATTCCGACCTTTTTTCGCAATTATATTAACAATAAATGAGTATATCAAACTTTGTAATACGTTATTTTAAAGCTTTTTTCATATTCTCAAAGATATTTGTACTAAACAACCATAAGTTTAACTGTTTTGCATTGATTTGAAAAAAAAAACGGGAAAATGCCATATTTTTACACTTAATTGTTTATAAATAAAAATGGCCGCCAGATCCTTCGCAGGAAATAGTTACAATTTGCTCTTATAGGTATTACCTGTCGAAAAAACGCTTCAGTACCCTGGCTGCTCGAGTGTCATGGGAAAAACCTTATTACCCTGGACTAATTCGGCGGTACACACGAAATAAATGTTTACGTCGTAAAAATACTTGACCAGATTTAAATTTGTGCCGCAAATATTTTTATGCATTTTAAAATACAACACACATACAAATTTTTATTTCAAATTTCAAAATAATTAAATTTTAAAGTGACACTAGTTTCACGCAGTTGCAAAGTTATAAATGTGAGAAACTCACTTGGTAGGTATTATTGAAGAAAATTGCGTATTTTCGCATTTTTCAGATTTTAAATTGCCTATAACTCGAAAACTATCAATGTTTGAGAAAAATTACTTTCATTTTAAAAATGACCCAAAAAACCTAAAAAAATATTTTCCGGTGCAAAAAGAGGTGATCTTTTGTATTTGTTAAAAAAAATTGTTGAAACAATTTCTGTATAATAATTTTGCCCGACGCCCTTCAGATTTGTATATTTTTGTTTGTATCGTTAAAACCACAATGCCAAACAAATTAAAAGCATTCAAATTGTGGTGGATCAACGAATCCTAAAGATATCATGGGTTTCGCACACTTCCAACGAAGATGTTCTTCAAATGACGAATTCAGAACGTCTGACTCATAAGCATCATAAAGTAGAGAAGAACAAAATACTTCGGCCATATAATTAGAGGACCTAAATACCATCTGCTTCGCCTTATAAATATAAGAAAACGTGGAGGGAAAGAGATGGATTGGTCGAAAGAAACTTTCATGGCTGCGTAACATTAGACAAGGGTGTGGCTCCAGAGTAGAAGAATTATTTCGCGCAGCAGCCGATAGAGAAATAAACATAATGATGGCCAACGTCTGAATACGGACACGGCACCTGAAGAAGATGAAGAAGAAGTTGGTGATGCATTTTAGTTTCAATATATACGTTTTTTCTCCCGCTCGCTCTCTCTCTCTCTCTCTCTCTCTCTCTCTCTCTCTCTCTCTCTCTCTCTCTCTCTCTCTCTCTCTCTGTCTCGCTCACTTAGCCCTAGAATATTTAGTTTTGTAAAAGCCATGATGATTATGTCCCCAGAGACTAAATCATGTCCCCTTTAAAAATATCTACTCATTCTTTAAATAAAACATTACGTCCACCCGCTCGACCCATTTTGAAAAGCGATCTGAGCACGTTCCATCTCTTATTACATTTTCTTGGCAATTTATCGCTTGCTTTTTTCGACTTGTAACGCACCAACAAAGAAAACACATTTCAAGAATACGAAAACGGAAGTAAAAATAAACTCCCATCATTCCATAGAGGAAAGAAAGAAAATGCCAATAGGTTCGACTTTATACGGGCATTTCCAGCACTATGTCCGATTCGACGTTGGTATTTCGTATAGTTAAGGTTGCTATGGAATCCTGCTTGGAGGGTAGTAAGAGCAAGGTCGGTGGTTTATAGTCGAGGGGAATATTTTCCCTAAAGACCTTAAAAGGAGAATTATTTTGCATTAATTGTTTTTTATTTTTCCAAAAATTAAAACATTGAAATCTGTAGGGGAAAATAAATGAAAAATTTAACGCAGTATATAGAACTGGTAGCAGAGAATATAGTAGAGAACAATATTATGTAGTAGAGACCTCAGTCTAAATCTTAGAAAGCGAATACTAAAATGTTATGTATTTTCTGTTCTTTTCTATGGTGTGGAGATATGGACTGTTAATAAATAATGTCTCAATAGATTAAAAGCATTTGAAATGTAGACATATCGAAGAATGCTGAGAATTTCCTAGACAGACAGAATAACCAATGAGGAAGTACTAACAAGAATACAGAACAGCAGGGAGTTAATGAATTTCATCAAAATAAGAAAACTTTAATGCTTGGGTCTTATAACACTTGGTGACAGATATGAACTCCTAAAATTAATTATGCAGGGAAAGATTCAAGGATAGCACAGCATAGGTAGGAGAAAAATGTCCTGGCTAAGAAATCTGAGAGAATGGTTTGGATGCAGCTCAACTGAACTCTTTCGGGCTGTAGTGTCAAAAGTTAGAATAGCAATTATGATTGCCAACCTTTGTCGCGGAGAGGGCACGTAAAGAAGAAGATAGAACTGGTACCAATTTTTCCTTAGATAAAAAATCCCTAAGTTTTGTCTGTTCTTTGGGTTAACGTAGTGTAACCTGCAAATAAAATTTTTCAGATCCTGACCCCCGGAGTGAGTGTAGTGGTCGACGTAATGTCGTATATTGTCCGTCTCCAAAAACCTCTGTCTCTGGTCATTTATTTTAACTCATAGTCATAGTCATAGGTCTTTTGCATATTCCTGTAATTTTATCGATCCATCTTCGTCGTGATGATCTTCCTCGTGATCTTCGGTCTTCCACCTTTCCTTGCATAATTAATATTTCCACATTTTCTGTGTTTGCTCTCATAACATTTCCAAAGTATTTTAATTGTTGGAGATGGACTTTACTGGAGAGTCGTTAGCTCTCTTAAATTTTAATTATTTGTCCTACGGTCGGTCGGTCCAAAGAATTCGGAACATTCGTCTCCAACAAAACATTTCAGTGGCGTCTATATTTCTTCTTTCAGATTGTCTCAGGGACCAAGATTCACATCCGTAGGTCATCAACCTCATCTACTATATGTTAAAGTAGATATTTAATTAGTAAAATTAGGAGATGACTGCATATTTTGTTATCGTTGAGTATTCTGGGGGTATATGCAATTAAAAAAAAATAAAAAAATATGATAAAGATAAAAGCCGGTTTTTGTTTTTATTTGATTCAGAGTTGGACCACCATCTCCATATAGCCTATTTCAGCATCCCATGCATCCTCAGTGAAGCTATGTAGTCACAACTCTGAAAGAAATATCAACAATCCTGCCTATTTAAGGGAAACCATCGCGAGATGACCATGAACCATAAGAGAAACCATGACTTTAATTTTGAAATTAAGAATTTTTTAAGAACTCTGACATTAAAAAGCAGATATTATTAACTTTTACTTATAAATTATTAAAGTTAATGAATAAATACTTATTTTAAAAATAATCAATACTTATTTACCACATTGGAACGACCCATTTACTAATCACAAGAAAAATCCAGGTCCGGATTAACAAAAAAATATAAAGTAATTGTGACCCTGAAACAACACCCTGTATATTGAAATTTTGTAAATTTGTTTCCGTATTTTAAAAGAGCTTAAACAGCTGCGTTAAAAGGTGCATGTCAAATTTTTGCGCAGATAATTTAATTACGGCAATTTTGAAATCATATTGAATAATTCTGTCAAGGTGACACAAAGCTGCCAGAAAAATTAAGAACAATCCCAATGTAATTAGAAAATCGATTCGAAATCTTTTAAAACGAGCAAGGAAACGCATCGAACAAAATGGAGGACATTTTGAGCAACTGTAATAGTTCAAATATTTTTAATTTATGTTAGGTTGTTGAATTGTGTAAACGATTTTTTTTATTAGATATAGCTGTTTTTTTTAATTCTTTACTAAATCAATAAAATATCCCAATTCTCGCAATTGTAATTTTTAATTATGTGCATACAGCTACAAATACAGAGAATCCATGAAGCCATCGTAGTAAATAAGTATTAGGTATTTTTAAAATAGGTATTGATTCATTAACATTAAATTATTAAAAGTTAATATTAGCTGGTTTTAAATCTCAGAGTTTTTTAAAATTTCAATATAACTTCAAAATTGATGTAATTAAATCAACGGCGCAAAAAATTAAAATGAACCTTTAATCACAGTTTTTTATGATCTTTTAAAATGCGCAGAGAAATTTTCAAAATTTCAATATACAGGGTGTTGTTTCAAGGTCACAATTACTTTATATTTTTTTGTTAATTGGGTCGTTCCAATGTAGTAAATAAGTATTGATTATTTTTAAAATGAGTATTTATTTATTAACTTTAATTATTTATAACTAAACGTTAATAACACCTGTTTTTTAATGTCAGAGTTCTTAAAAAATTCAATATAATTTCAAAATTAAAGTCATAAAATTGTCTGGCCGAAAAACTGAAGCAAATTATTAAACTTAGTTTTTTGTGCTCTTTTCAAATGTACAAACAGATTTTCAAAATGTGAATATACAGGGTATTGTTTTAAGGTCAAAATTATTTTATAATTTTTTGTTAAGCCAGACCTGCATTTTGCTTATGGTACCAAATATCAAAAAATATACAGGGTGGTTCTAAAGTTATGGCTTAGGAGAGAAATGGACAAAATCGATAAAACACCCTGTAACTCGGTTATAAAAGTCGGTAGGGCAAAAAATGTAGTATATTTAGGACCGACTCGGTGAACTCTATTCACCGTTAAAGTATTTCCGTTTCCCAATGAAACACCCTGTATAGAAACTGTCTTTCGGTCCTTTTCCTACACGATGTGAAGGAAAATGCGTGGCTAAAGTGTCCTCTATTTGATTTCTCCTAATTTCGTCGTCTCTTGTGCTTATATATTGTAAAAGCCGGAGATACAGGATGCAGCCAGAAAGCAGTTTATTAACGAAAAGTGTTAGATTTAGAATATTATTTATTATATTTTTATTACAATTATTCTAATTGTTTAAAAAGTAGTAAACTTTGTATTTAGGGCTTTTCGTTGTTTTCCTCGCGTTGGGAGAGATGTCGCTGGATTGCGTCTCAAAAGGTGTAATCATTGCATCGCGATGGTTTCCCTTAACTAGACAGGATTGTTTTGATTTTTATTTTAGAGTTGTGAATACATAGCTTCACTGAGGATGCAGAAATAGGCTATATGGAGATGGTGGTCCAACTCTGAATCAAATAAAAACAAAAACTACCTTTATCTTTTTCGTCTTTACTCAGATTTGAGTATATAGAAACTGTCTTTCGGTCCTTTTCCTAGACGAAGAGAAGGTAAATGCGTGGCCAAAGTGTCCTCTATTTGCTTTCTCCTAATTTCGTCGTCCCTTGTGCTTATATATTGTAAAAGCCGGAGATACAGGATGCAGCCAGAAAGCAGTTTATTAACGAAAAGTCTTAGATTTAGAATATTGTTTATTATATTTTTATTTCAATTATTCTAATTGTTTAAAAAGTAGTAAAAAAATATGATTTTTTTTAATAAACGCTGTTCTTTAGTTATAAATGACTAAAATTTAAAATATAAAAAAATTAAGTAAAAAGCAAAAAATAAAAAAAAATCAAACTCGAAGGATTATTCGAAAAAAACGTTCGTCAAAAAATGAAAAAATCTAACACATTCGTTAAAGAAAAGCGTGGGACGCTATCCTCAAACCGTTTATTCGATGAAGACTCGCCCCACGCTTTTCTTTAACGAGTGTTAGATTTTCTCATTTTTTTAACGAACGTTTTTTTCGAATAATCCTTCGAGTTTGATGTTTTTATTTTTTGCTTTTTAGTTAATTTTTTTATATTTTAAATTTTAGTCACTCATAACTAAAGAAAAGCTTTTCTTAAAAAAATTTGTTCCTACGAGCGTGCAAAAATGTCTACTTTCGAGCACGCGTTTTAGTTTAGAAAAATTTACTTTTCTGCACTACTTTCCCGCATTACTTTTCCGCACTGAATTTAGATGTTTTAATATGGCCTTAAAATAATTATAATACATGCAATAAACTAATATTTACATATTTTTTACTAATTTATTTCAAATGTATCTTATTGTGTTCACGTTTTAATGAAATTAACGCGACAATTCGATGAAATAAAATTATTTTGACACAATATTCGAAAGTCAAATCAGTAGACAATAACAGTGGTTTTGAATCGTCGTCGTCATGGAAACCAAGATCGTCGTCATGCTAACCAATTATTTTTTTTCTCTGATTCTGGCCTTGGTTAACTAGAACCTTTAGCCACGTAATTGTAGAACTTATCGCTAAGTCAGGTGTAATATGTAGTGTGTGTGTTCAGTAAGTGTCTTGTTACTTTGCAAAGTCGACGTCATTGTTTTGCAAAGAGACGCTAATTGTATCCGAAAGTCTGCGGTCCCTCCGTCTAACCAATTATGCTGAAAGCACCTAAAAGTTTGGTTTTGACAACCTTGTCAAATAATTAATTTGTGTATGTATTTTTATATTAATTAAATGAATTAATTAAGATTTGGTCATTTTTTAAAGACTCGTAGCAAAAATATTGTTCCTAACTCTTGCAGAAAGTCTCTTTTCCGCACTCAACTGCTTGCCGAACTCCCGCTTCGCGTCGCTCAGCAAACTGCAGTCGCGTGCGGAAAAGTATGACTTTCTGCACTTGTTAGGAAAATAACTCTAATAATTTCTTCATACATTTCTTGAATCAAAATCATCATTTACACCTATTACAGTTTTTGCAGTTTTTCCATCTCTTCTAATACTTTACTATTGCACGGTGTACCCTGTTGTCTAATGCAGTTCTTCGATGCTAAGCCGTCTAAAGGTACGTATCCATACAAGGGTAAACCTCGCTCGGTGTAGTAGCTCCACATAGTGGATACGTCGGTGATCGCCGCTCGGCGCTTACCCTCTTCGATTCAACCAGTTTGCGGTTTATATGTAGGGAAGCGCATGCCGTATCCACTTGAGCAGCTACACTGAGCGGGGTTCACCTTTGTATGGGTACGTACCTTAATGATCACATTCGGCTCAATGCAACGTAAGCTTTTCAGGCTCAATGGCTTTTAAGCCTGTCCTTACGCAAACACTTTTAGGCCCAAGTTCACGACAGCGTAGTCAACAGTCGAACCTTGCGTTTTATGGACAGTCGAAGCCCACGACAATACTAAGGGCAGCATTGGTCTCTCTGCGGTGCCATAACTTTTTTTCGCTGAAGACTGGATAGAAATCGGACAGAAACTGGATAAATTTGAAACTTTATTGTTTACGTATGAAGCATAACGCAAAAATTAATGTAAAAAGTGAAATTATATATAGTTCATATAATTAGCTACAATCTGTAAAAGTTTCTGTATTGTAAAAGCAAGAGAATTTAAGCTGTTTCCATTAAAATCGTTTTTTTTTATTTAAATAATTCATAAACACAAAAAATTTTGATCGACTATTCGTGTATTGTTCCCGCGAATGCATATGTCTGCAAAATTTCATTCATTTGCATTGAAAAAAAGGCAGCCAGTTTAACGTCTAAAGATTTGACGCAAACGATTGAACTAAATAAAAGCGTTTAATAAGATATAAATATTTAACGATAAATAATAACTTTTTGGGGTACTCATTGAATACTCATTACATTAAATAGATGTATAAAGAAAGATAATTGCATAATTTGTTGTTGATATTAATGATTTTAGTTTGATAAACGTTAAAACAAACCAAAATTATCCAGTTCATTGATATGTGGTATCACAACTACCAGTATGGAGTTTAAGAAGTTCAAACAATGGCAAAGTTTAAACGCAAGTGCAAAAATCGTTGTTCTAAATGTGCTATGTTTTTAATGACAAGTGACATAGGAAATAATCCATCATTGTCTGCAGCTGTATGCAAAGACGAGAACCAGAGGAATAATAGTGTGCAATTGCCAAAAAAGAGAAACAAACGAATTAGCCAAACTCACGTGAGCTCACGTATGACGAAGGCATGAGAAGTTGTTTGAGAAGGATAATTAATTAATTTGGAATTTCTTTTGAAAAATATTCCTCCGACTCTAAAAAGTGTATATTTATTTGACAATAGGCAAGTGACAATAAATCTTAGGTTATTCTTTTATGTCAACTTTATACAGACTTTTAAAATATATGGGTTTTCGGTATGAAAAGAGAGGAAGAAGTTCTGTTATGCTTGAGCGTAGTGATATTGTTAGTTGGAGACATAAGGGAAATTCGAAAGCATTGCAAGGAAGGTTGCAATATAATATACTTGTATGAATCTTGGGTAAATGTTGGTCGTTCTGTTAATTATATTTGGAAAGATACATACATCAAAAACAATCGGGATGTATTAGGGTTTGACTGCCGGTTTGAAAGCTTCCTTAAAAAAGGGGCTCGATATGTTCTATTACACGCAGGATGGGAAGGTGACTTTATCGATGGAGCGATAAAGTCAATAAATTTTTGTATATATTTGTAATTAGCGCTTATGGGTACTATAAATAAAGTATAATTTGCTGTACAAAAAGTTTTATTTCATTATTTATCGTTAATTGTATTGTATTGTCATTTTCATTACGCAATCAACGCAATATTTAAAATTTTCTATTAGTAAAAAGATTATCTTCATTTAAAAGTATCTAAATAAAAACTGTTCATAAATTAGTACAAACAAAATTCGACCCTGTACTCCAAGTACAATGTTCAATGCTCGCTGAGGATGCGAACTGGCATCGTTGAGCTCCGTAAGAACCTGTACTGACTACTCGACGTGACATACACTATAGAAGATTTTTTAAACTTCAAAAAGGAAGATACCAGAGTATTTTCTTTACTACATCATTTTGTGAGCGGCCGTGGAGTAACGGCATAATCGCTGGCCTCATACGCCAGTGTACGTGGGTTCGAGCCCTGCCAAAGACAAACCATTTTTATTTCCAATAATGACACGAGCCGTCTCACCGTGCCTCGGAGAGCACGTAAAGCCGTCGGTCCCCCTGGGCACATCGGCACTAGTTACTTAAAACAGGGTTAAAGATGTAAATGGCGCCGGAACTGTCCGAAAGGATCTCCCCGTCAAAAATGCCATACGATATTATTATTATTATACTACATCATTTTGGTTGAATAAGTTAAGTAAATATAGAATCATATTTGTGCCCTTAACTATCGCTTCTGATGTCTTTACATCAATACTGGCTAAATCATAGTCCATCAACATTTTTTTAATCTGCTTTTAGTTTTTATGTATAACTTTATTATTTGCATTATTCATTTATTGTGACTACCACGTATTGTTGAACGCTTTGTATCATACCGCTTTCTACTTTGATGCCTTCTCTTGAACTCACTATAGTCATATATTTTGTCAATTCTATGTTAATTTTTATACCAATTTGTACATGCATGACGCACCTGTTAGATAAACTTATTATATGAGTTTAACTTTTAGGTAGGCCATGTCTTGCTGATTTTCTTAGTAACTTCCTTATAACTTGCAAAGAGGATTGTATACAAAGAAGTGCTTAGTCGTCATATTCCTACGGGGCTGCATTTTCTTGTTCACTATTTTAAGACGTTACGGACATAAATTTTAAATTCGTTTTGGGAGCCGGGAGCCCTGTTTAACACTTTTAGGCTAAAGGCGTGAGAAGTTAAATTTTTGACTTTAATAATCACTTTATTTTCTCGCTGTAATACTCTTACGGCGCCGGCGTTTATACAGTGTGTCAATTTGAAAAGTTGCCACCCCCTATAATTTGGTCTCTACAGAAAATCTAAAAATATGCAAAAACACGTCAAATTTATTTGTGAGGAGAACATTTTGTAGACCAGTTTTCAACTAAATTACATCAACCCTATAGCGGGGACGGACACAACCCCCAAAATCTTTAATGGAAAGGGGGGTTAAGTGATACCTCATTTTGAAGGTCAATAAGTTACCTTTTCAAAAATACCACATGCCTTATATTTCTTTTCAGTACTTTTGAAAAAATCTTGGAGTCAATACTCTAAAAAATTTTGGAGTTCTGAACTCGATACTTAATATCTTTACGGTTTTACTTGATTTTTTCAAAAAGACTTCAAAAATATACTCTAAATACTTCAACACCCCAAAAAAAATTCAATTTGGAGTTCAATACTCCAAAAAAATTTTTGGAGTTCTGAACTCGGTATTTAATTATTAAAATTAAAATTAATTATAAAAGAATTAAAATTACTGAAAAGAAATATAATGTATGTGGTATTTTTGAAAAGGTAATCGAACGAATTTTAAAATGAGGTATCACTCAACCCCCTTTCCATTAAAGATTTTGGGGGTTGTGTTCGCCCCCGCTAGAAGGTTAGTGTAATTTAGTTGAAAACTGGTCTATCAAATGTCCCCCTTACAAATAAATTTGACGTGTTCTGTATATTTTTATATTTTCTATAGGGACCAAATTATAGGGGTGGCAACTTTTTAAATTGACACCCTATATGTATAAACTACTTGTAAAGTTTAGTTAGGCATATAACATTATGTATTTTAACAAATATTGTGAAAAACAAGTTAGGCAGTTGTTTAAAGATTATAGCTCTAACATTTTATTTCTAATTGTTATAAACATACATATTTAAACAAACAATAGCATATTTGAAGTGGTGAGTGTAAAGAGCTATCGGTACAAAGGTAGATATAAAAATGTATGACCAAAACGTATATGGAAATCTAATAAAAGACGCGATCTCTGGCAGAAATGAACAACCCAATCCAGAAACCTGCATTAAAATAATCAATAATGCTTACAAAATGTTGCTGTTTAGAACAAGGACTTTCAAAACCGTGGTAAGTAACATATCGGTGGTCCGAAGGTACAGCAAAAATTAAGCATGCAAGCTAGAAGAAAATAAGCAAGGTGAAAAAAGCATGGTAACGATGAAGATCAACTGTTGGACTCCTAAAGAGCCGAGAAAACAGCTAAGAAGCTAATACATGAAAGTAAAAAATGTCATTGGGAACAATAATTGTGTGATAGCTTAGAAGAAGGCATAGTAAAGGCTAGTAACTGATGATAAGGGAACTCAAAAGTGCTGATCGATAAATACAATAGACCAACTACAAAGAGCTGGAAATTATGAGTGACCTTTTTTCCCAAAACATTTACCGTCAAGACAATTGGAGTGTTAACCCACTTACAGAAGAGTCCCCTTCAGTTTGTAAAAATTTAAATGGTTAGTGTTATTATAAAAAATCAGGAGAAATTGTATTAGTCCCAAACGCATTCCAACCCCCATTGTTAAGTATTTATTAAAATGCATAGAACACGCCACTGTTCATGTCATACTGTCACATCGCCATTTTAAAAAAATATAATTTATTGTCAAACTACAGAAAAGCGTCATGTACTTTTAGAATAAAAAATATTTAATTCAAGTGGATTAGTTTGTCCAAAACTACAAAAAAATGAGAAACTAAAGTGTCTAGGGGCTTTCCCTGTGTAATAGCTCCATACTAATGGTCCTTCGAGTCGGATACCAGTGGAATATTGGTAAATTTTGGACGAATTTCAGTGTCATTCCAGCATCATATAAAAGATTGGTAAATTTTGGACGAATTTCAGTGTCGTTCCAGCATCATATTCAAACAACCGTTAATTGGACAAACAAACGATTCCAAATCTCATTTTTCGTCACTCATCGAGAACTTCAAAGTCTGTGAGTCAGTTTTTACCTATAATATTGCTTTCTTATCTGTATAAAGTGTTGATAATAATTAGTCGAGGAAATGAAGCTGAAAAAATGGCAAAACCTCGCAATTTTTTCGTCCAGCATCGATTTGTACAAAAATTTGGGATTAGGCCCATTTCACCCTCTAGTTCATTTTCTATATTGAGCCGTTGTACGCTTTTGGTTTTTTAAGGGTGAAAACTACCCCTAATTGTAAAAAATTATAAAATAACATTTTAAACTTTAATATTGTCAACATTTGTTTCTAATTAGTTACATAATAAGTGTTTTATGCTTTAAGATATACTATCATAATATTTCAACCCTTAAAACCACCCTTCTTGGAGCTGTATGTAAAAAATCACTTATCCTAAAAGAATAATTTCGGCTTGCATCGATTTACATAAAAATTTAGGATTAGCATCATCTCACCCTGTACTTCATATTCTATAACATGCTCAAGAGCGTCGATTATTTTTAGGGGTGTAAACTACCCTTATTGTCAAAAATTATATAAAAACGTTGTAAACTTTAATATG
Organism: Diabrotica virgifera virgifera; assembly: GCF_917563875.1. Taxonomy (NCBI): domain Eukaryota; kingdom Metazoa; phylum Arthropoda; class Insecta; order Coleoptera; family Chrysomelidae; genus Diabrotica; species Diabrotica virgifera. The sequence goes on from NC_065443.1 coordinate 198,116,072, forward strand.
GGTAAAATTTGTTTTTGATTGGCTAAAAATAATGATTGTTTTATGCTTTAGGATATAATATCATAATATTTCAACCCTCAAAAACCACTCTTAAGAACATTACAATTTTTATAAGTAGATAATTTAATAGATCAATACAGAAAAAAAAAGTAGAATTAATGAATTACACAAAACATTTATTTACACAAAAATACGAATTTACAAATATGTAGAAGTACAAATACAGATATTTTTTTAGTCGTCTTCCAGTATACGAACCAGTTCTGTGGTATTATACATGCATTGAAAAGGTTCCATAAGCGGACTATTCGAATATTTCGAAAAAAAAAAATTAATCCATAACATCCAAGACAGAAACAATCTACGCCTGGATTTGTACGAGGACCTTGAGATTTCCAGAGACATGAGGACCAGCCCCAATTGCGTTAATCGCCAAACCACTTTAAATCGTCCTTTTACTCCTATCCATCGACAACTATTCCCTTAATCCAACCCTAGTTTTATCTCATTATTCCCCTCACCCCCTTACCCTTTACTCCTATTCTCCACTTTTCCCCCTCCCCCGCTTTTTCCACTACCACACTAGTTTCTAACAATCTTCTCTTTCCATACTAATCACCCATTAACACATATCTCAACTTGCATCTTCTTTTCCACTTCATTATTGCCTCTCCCACTATCCCATCCCTAACAAAGTTTTGATTCTTCTATTTTCCTATCCTTCATATTTTTCTCCATTCCTAGTCATTTCTGGTTTGAGCCTGTGTCTCTGTCTTTTTTCAGGTCCTCTATATCTCATCTCACCATTTCTTTCATAATTTATTTAAATGGCTCTTATTATTAATAATCCTTAAATCTGTCTGGTTTATTGTCTCTTTGGAATGTACCTTATCACCCATTTTATCCTGTTGCCTGTTATGTTACTTACTCATTTTCTCTCATCTCCGTTTACAATAAAAAACACCATACAGCCAATCACTCTGGTCTGTCATATATATCACTTTCCTTACTTAGTAACATTCTGTCACTTCTTTCTTTTTAGATTCTTAGACTTTACTTAACAATAGGATACTGCACACCTACATCCATTATGATCCATTCAGTCAAACTTCTTTCAGACTATAACATTTAAGTTTTAATGCATTCACTATTCTTTTTTTCTTTTCATCTATCTTTTCATTTCCAATCATATCAGGCAACTTCCAATATCCATTTATCCCAATTTAAAATAATTTTTTCACATTTTACATTTGTTTGATTTCAGTTGCAATCACATACGTTCATAAAGTTCTGCACTTAAATATATTTCATTTAGTTCAGTCTGTTCACTCCACTATCACCAATAGAAATCAATCTCATACTTCTCTATTTCATATACTTATTCAATTTAGATTCTTCTTTACATACTGACACCAACCCACAATTTGACTTACATTGGTAGCTCTCATTCTAATTATTTTATTCACTAATCTACGTTGGTAGCCTATCAAGATACATTACTTTCAATTCATTCAGTCCTTCCAAATCTACATAAAGATGAATTAGACTGTATGTCACATAGTTTAATTTTATTATATTATTACATACTTTTATTCATTCCACAGTATTATATACAATCATTTCCTTCACACATATATCTACCTCACTAACAGTAATCTTTAGTTATTTAATTTTGTCAACAATTATTTTCCAACTTTTAACAGACATAATTATTCATTGCAATAGTATACTAATAAATTTAACACAATAAATAGCCCACCTTTTGTATTATACTGTTTTCTCGCAATATTCTACCGTTTACCTTCAACCTGTTGCCTGCTTGCCTTGTTAGGCAACCAACAGTACATCACATAAAATACTCTTAAATTCTGGTTTTTTGGTTTGTTTAGCTTTGTTTTTCCACGCAAGTCTAATTATCTTTTATTATGTAGTGTATTTCCTTGTTTCAAGAGAACTCAACTTTCATCTCGTCATTTCACATTCGATGACGTCACAACTTAAACCATGAAATATATCTGTATTAAATTTAATGAATCTATAAGTTATTCTGGAATAGAGAGTTGCTAATTTAAACTTTACAGTAGATTTTATTATTCAAATAATTTAAATTATTTTTGCAGACAAACCTTTGCATTTTTTTTAAATCCAAAATCAAATGAAACTTTAACCAAAAATTGGCTTTATCTTGTCATGTCATGTCACTCTTGTCAAATTGTATATCCACTTCCTAATTTCTCAGTTGGTCTGTGCCCATTGAATTAGCAAGTACCTAGCATCTTCGAGCAGGGAACCATGGCACCGTTTTAGCATGTGTTCCACTTTATCTATCAACATCGACTTGTAGTCATAAAATTTTAATATATTATATTATGTAAACCGTATACAATGAGGTTAACACTATTTACAGTGTGCTAGTTTCAAACTACTCGGCAGGATGTAAGTATTCCCACATTTTTCATTTTAACAGTCACAATTTTAACCTTTTGCTTTAAACTAACGTGGAAATACTTCATTCTAGGCACTGAAGATGTTCTGTATAGAACGAAAACGTTTTGCAATCCATGACATTTTATAGTTTATATAAACGATTTTATACCAGAATACATCTCGAAGTTTTTACTTCTGTATTGGTTTAAAAAAAAAAAAGGTTTTATAAACATAGCTCCTTCATTTTTGGCGATAAAAGGTTTTTTCACAAATGATTTTGTAGAATTTTTGAAGAACTATAAGATTGTGTAAATTAAGTTCCATTAGATCCCTTACTTTTTAATTGAGGCGGGTTTAAAGGGTTCGAATAAGGCGGTGTTTGCTCGTAAATAGAGGTTTTAAACAGCTATATCTCTCTTACTATTACCTGTAATGAAAATATAAATATGTCCAATTTAATTTTAGTTATTAAAAAGTCTTTAATTTAGTAGCCTATCATTTTTTTCGTATCTCCAGCATTTTCGGAGATATTTTGAATTAAAAGGTGAAAAATACAAAATTGCAAAAAATTAATTTTTCTTTTAACTCCAATTTTTCTAAAATTAGGCCTTTTAAATAGGTCAAACTGTTTGGGTGTATTGACAATACAAATATACAAGGAATTGCAGAAAGATAAAGACCAGTTTTTAATTAGGAGGGTAGTTAGGGGGTTATTTTCACCGAATTTTTCGTAAAGAAAAGCAGGTACCAACCTTTTTTTGATCGTAAGTCGCTCTATTTTTATGTTAGAAATTTTTTATTATTGTTCTTTGAAATATTTAATTATATACTTGAAAAAAGATAATTTAAGTTTTCTTCGAAAAATGCAAAGTATTCCCGTTATTTGGCTTTGAATATTTCAAATTATGCATTTGACGAAAAAAGCTAACATTTAACATGCCGTATCTCGGTTTGTATTGGTCCTAAAGATATTATAGAAAAAGAATTTAGTTTGTGCTACCAGAAGGTACAATTTTGATATCTACAGTTTTTTTGATTAAATGCATATTTTTCGAGGTATTCTCAAGAAACTCTCTAAAAAAGTCGATTTTCTCGACGAAAAACTGTTACTTTCAAGCGCGAATAACTCGAAAAATATTAGTTTTACGAAGAAAATGTAAAAAACATTTTTTTCTTAGAATTAGTTTTTACATCGATCTACATGGTTAAAGTTTAATTAAAAATTCCCACCCCCGGGATGGGGTGGCAACCACCCCCAAGGTTTTAGCGCACAGCGGCATGATATAGAAAATGATTCTTGAGCTATTCCCTACCTTCTGTGAAAATTTCAAGTAAATCCATACTGGACGAAAAAATTGCGAGCCAAAATGCTTCATTTCCTCGACTAAATTGTCATATTTGGGATCTGAATTTGCAATTTTTCTTTGTTTTTTAAAACATCAGTAAATAAAGTAGCGGTAATAAAATTAACTTAATAATTTTTATATTACATTAAGATTAATTAATTGATTTCTATAAACCTTAATAATTTCTATACAGTGTATTTAAAATCTCAAACCATTTATTGCTACAAATAAATGTCAAAAACTAAAAAATCAAAAACGTCAAAAATGTCAGAAGCTATTGATAAATTACGTAAAAATAGGAATTCTGTCGAAATCAACTTAACTATATTAAGTAAATTCGTAGACAACTTTAATACAGCAGATGGATCTGTTACTGAGTTTCAAGCTAGATTAAATAATGCAAAACCTTTAATACGCGAATTTGAAGATATTCAACGTGAAATTGAAGCATCTTTGGATCAAGTATCCGAAGAAGAAATCAATCACCGTATAGAATTCAATTCATTGTACTATTCAACGATAACAAGTGCCCAACTAATAATTAATAAATCTAGTTCTACTTCTGAACATAATTCTTCTTCAGCACAGCAATCTACAAATATTGTAGGCATTACTCTGCCTTCTCTTCATCTTCAAAATTTCAGCTGAAATTATGACCAGTGGCTCTCCTTCCGTGATTCCTTTGAGGCAATAATAATTCAGAAAAAAATATCAGTGACATACAGAAGTATCACTATTTAAAGTCATGCGTCTCTGGTAGTGCAGAAAAAGTTATTTAGTCACTAACAGTTAGCAGTTCAAATTTTATTGTTGCATGGAATCTTCTTCTTGATAGATTTGAAAACAAGGAATTATTAATCCACAATCATATTAAATCAATGTTCAATATAAAACAAATAAAAGGAAATTCTTCTTCTTCCTTACGATATTTAGTAGATACAATTACAAGCAACTTGCGCTCATTACAGTCTCTTAAGGAACCAGTAGATAAATGGACTCTCTTCTCACTTACATCGTTTTAGAGAAATTAGATTCAGATACAGCCCATGACTGGGAGAAAAACAAAACAAAAAATTCTTTTTTCCAAGATTTCATGACATTTCTTAGTAATAAAGCAAATATATTGGAAAAAAAATAGAACAATCTACAAACTATGTGAGGCACTCTAGTGATAAATCACAATGTTCTTCTCATTCTTCTAACAAGTCATCCAAATCTCGTTCCTTTGTTACCAATCAATCTGCCACATTCTCATGTGCTTACTGTAGAGGTGATCACAAAATCTATACTTGTGAGAAATTTCTCAAGCTTAATGTTCATTCACGCATAGAGGAAGTCAAAAAAGATCACTGTGTTTAAATTGTTTGCATGTCGGACATAAAAGCAGTACATGTAAATATGGAAAATGCAAATATTGCAAAAGGAAACATCATTCAATTTTACACATAGAAACATCGGAAGTTTCTATTCCTTCAACGAGCCATATTAATTCACAAACCTCTCTTTCAAATTATACTAATGTACAAAACAAAGGAGTTTTACTTTCAACAGTTAAAGTTTTTGATCAACATAATAAAGCTCATACTTGCAAAGCGACTCTTGATAGCGGAAGTCAATCAAATTTTGTAAGTTCTAACCTTCTAGGTAAACTAGGTCTCCCTAAGATTAATACCAATATTTCTGTGATTGGAATTATTCATATATCTTCAAATATAAATTTTCTTACCAACCTTAAACTTAAATCTCTATTTTCTAAATATGAAACATCTCTAATATGTTTAGTTACAGATAACATTTGTGATAAATTGTCTAGTCACAAAATAGATACTTCATCGTTTCAAATACCTTCTAACATTACATTAAGTGACTCAGAATTCAATGTTCCATCACATATAGATATCTTAATCGGTGCAAGTCATTTCTGGGAACTTCTATGTATAGGTCAAGTCAAGTTAGGTCCGCAAAACCCAATTTTTCAAAAAACCAAGTTTGGCTGAATAATCTCGGGTCCTATTCTTTAATCATCTTCTACGACTACTCAGTGCAATCTTTTGCATGGTGAAATGTGTACTGATCTTAATCGATTCTGGGACCTAGAAGAATGCAATGCTTCGAGCCCCAAATCTCTGTCTCAAGAAGAAAAGGATTGCGAATCACATTTCCAAAAAACTTATCAAAGACAAGCAGATGGTAGATTTATTGTATCGTTGCCTCTTAAGGATTCAGTTTCTAAACTAGGTGACTCTAAAACAATTGCTACTAAACGTTTTTACACTTTAGCTACACTCAATTCATGTCTGAGTACTTGTCAATGGGGCACATGACGAAATGTGAGCCAGCCGATAGTATTTCAAATAAAATAGAATTTTATCTTCCTCATCATGGAGTTATTAAAGAAAGTCTAACCACTCAACTTAGAGTGGTTTTTAATGGTTGTTTTCAATTATCTTCAGGTATTTCTATTAATGATTTACAGATGATAGGACCAGTCATATAGGATGATCTCATTTCCATCTTATTAGGCTTCAGACAGCATTCATATGTCATTTCTACAGACATAGCAAAAATGTATAGGCAAATTCGGATCGAATCTTCTCAAAGATGCCTACAGAAAATAATTTGAAGATCTGATCCAACTCAACCTTTAAATTCTTACGAATTAAATACGATTACATATGAAACCGCTTCGGCCAGCTTCTTAGCTGTTAAATGCATACGTCAGCTTTCATTAGATTTTGCAACTGAATTTCCAGAAGCTTCTCAAATTATTTCTAATGACATGTACGTAGATGACATTCTAACGGGTTCCGAATCGGCAGATGATCTATAGCGATTGTGTTCAGAAATAATACACATTCTGAAATCAGGGTGTTTTTCTTTACGTAAATGAATTTCAAACGATCCTAATATTCTTCATAAATTACATGATTCTATATCTTCGTTAGATATTTCATTTTCATTTGGCTCAAATGAAAATACGAAAACCTTAGGCCTTCAGTGGTGCTCTCAATCGGACAAACTTTCTTACAAGGTTAATTCTCTACCTTTATCAAAGGTTACGAAACGTTCTATATTATCAAGTATATCCCAGATATTTAATCCGTTGGGACTAGTCAGTCCAGCAGTGATTAAAGCCAAAATTCTCTTGCAGCAATTATGGTTACAGAAAATAGATTGGGGTCAATCTGTTTCTCCAGATATTTATATCCAGTGGTTAACATTCTACGATCAATTATTCCATTTAAATGAACTAAAGATTCCTAGGCATGTGAAGCTAAAGGATTCTGTTGTGTTAGAAATGCACGCGTTTTCTGATGCTAGTGGATTAGCATATGGTTCTTGTATCTATGTTCGTAGTATCAATGAACAAGGTGAAATATCCGTAAACCTATTAGTTGCCAAATCAAAGGTAGCTCCCCTCAAACGAGTTTCAATACCTCGTCTCGAACTATGCGCAGCCCTCATATTGGCTCAGCTTGTTAATAAAGTAAATAATTCTTTGAAACTTCAATTTCGAAACTCATACTATTGGATCTATTCTACAATAGTTCTTGGTTGGATAAATACGTCATCTCATTTACTCAAAACATTTGTTGCCAATCGTGTCAGTGAGATTCAATCAATGACAGCAGCTCACAATTGGAGACATGTTACATCAAGTCAAAATCCAGCTGATTTACTTTCACGCGGCATAAGCCCCTCTCTTCTTAAAACTTGTGATCTTTGGTGGCATGGCCCACAATTCTTGTCTCTTTCTGAAGAGTCATGGGAACTATCTAGTACTGATCCCCAAATGTCTCTTCCCGAAATGAAGAATTCAGTTCAATCTTTAATTGTATTCAATTCCTTCAAGTTTCCATTCAATGATTTCTCCTGTCTTATTAAACTAAAAAGAATCGTTGCTTATTGGTTACGTTTGATTTATAATTGTTCCACACGCGATAAAACTCAAAAAAAGTCAGGTCGCCTTTGTGCTGACGAGTTAGATCAATCTCTACATATTTTAATCAAGTTAGCTCAAGGTGAAGGATTTTCCACTGAATTATCTGATCTTTCAAAAGGAAAAGTAATTTCCCCCAAGAGTAAAATTCTTTCTCTCAACCCTTTCATTGATGACAAAGTTATAATTAGAGTTGGTGGAAGAATATGTAATTCTAGTTTTGAATTTGATAAAAAACATCCTATCTTGTTACCAGCTAAGCATCATTTAACAATACTGATATTTCGTTTGAAGCATCAACTATTATTTCATTCAGGTGCTCAACATCTTTTAGCAGTTGTTAGAGAAAATTTCTGGCCTATTAATGGCTGAAACACAGCAAAATGAATAGTAAGAGAATGTATTCATTGCTTTAGTTTCAATCCTAAACACGTCTATCCGATAATGGGCAACTTACCCAAAGCTCGCGTTACTCCTTCATTCCCATTTTCCGTTACGGGTGTTGATTACGCTGGACCCTTTACCTTAAAAAACAAAAAGGGCCGTAATCCGTCACTTTATAAAGCATACGTAAGTTTATTTATTTGTCTTTCTACCAAAGCAATTCACTTAAAACTAGTAACCGATCTTACTGCTCAATCTTTTATATCTACGTTAAAACGTTTTATATCAAGACGTGGAAAACCAGTTCAGATTTTTTCTGACAATGGTACAAATTTCATAGAATCTTATAATGAATTAAAGGATTTAGGTAACTTTCTGAAAATTAATTAATCAAATATATCAGATGTTTGTGCGAATAATCAAATAAATTGGCAATTTATACCAGTATATTCACCTCATTTCGGAGGAATTTATGAATCGGGTATTAAGTCTATGAAATCTCATTTGAAGAGAGTCGTTTCAAATTCACATCTTACTTATGAGGATTTCAACACTGTTCTTGTTCAGATAGAGGGTATATTAAACTCTCGACCTTTGACTCCAATGTCCGCTGATCCTTCCGAATTTACCCCAATCACTCCTGCCCACTTCTTGATTGGACGCTCAATGGAATCAATTCCAGAAGTTGACCTTACAGACATAAATCCCGGAAAACTTCATCAATTCAAAGACTCCAGCAGATCCGGCAGCATTTTTGGCGACGATGGTCTTTGGAATATATATATCCGAACTGCAGAGTCGACAAAAATGGAAAATACACATGTCAAATATTCAGCTTGGAGATTTAGTCCTGATAAAGGATAAGGAACAACACCCGTTAAATTGGTTGATGAGTCGTGTTCATTCTCTTCATCCTGGTCCAGATGGTGTAACCAGAGCGGTTACTATTCGCACTTCAAAGGGTCTTACCAAAAGAGCAGTTAGTACGATATGTCCGCTTCCTATAGACACAGTGCAATGATAATTGATGAACAATATCAAAGTGTTTATTATTTTTTTTGAACTCTATTACTAATAATTTAAATGTTAAATTCTTAATAATATCATTTGATTATGTTTGTTTATTTATTATTTTGCTTATGTTCAGTATAATTTCATAAATATTATTTGAAAGGTGTGCCTTTCAAGGTGGCCGGTATGTTAAGTATTTATTAAAATGTATAGAACACGCCACTGTTCATGTCATACTATCACATCGCCATTGTAAAAAAATAGAATTGATTGTCAAACTACAGAAAAGCGTCATGTACTTTTAGAATAAAAAATATTTAATTCAAGTATATTAGTTTGTCCAAAACTACAAAAAAATAAGAAACTAAATTGTCTAGGGGCTTTCCCTGTGTAATAGCTCCACCCATGACTTCTGGATGCTATCTGTAAATTATAAGAGTACATGTTTATAACAATACATGGAATCAGGAGATAAACTACCTCTCTAAAAATCAATATGCATTCCCAAAAGGAGCTCAACTATCCAAGCTGCCCAAACGGCGATAGATTTGACCCAATAAGCTAGAAAAATTACGCCACAAAGAAAATGGTGCGTACTTAAAACGATTGTTCCATTTTATTTCTGACCAAACGTCAGGATTCATTTTCAATCAAATAAAATCAAAACATTCATTGAAACGTACGTTGATGTTTAATATCATTGGTGACACCGGCGGCGGCAGCTTAATTTTGCGATATTAGTTTCTGTGAGTAAAAAGAGACCTAGTATAAAAAGTCTTCTTCTTCTTCTTCTTCTTTTTATGTAGACATGACTCTGTCTGTTTTTCAATGTGCCTCCAGTAAGTTGTCATTCCATCTTTTTCGTGGTCTTCCCACTGATCGTCTTCCTATTGGGGAACCGTCTCTCACCGTCCTTACTACTCTATTTTTTTTTTTTTCATTCGGCTTATTAGTCCATGTGGTGAGACCGCTCCCGTCTGGAAAAAATTTCTGATTCGGTTTCTTTGTGGATTCCTTTTCAAAAATGTCCCCTTTAAAAAAATCTGAAGGGTGCCGGGCGGAATTTTTGGGCACAAATTGTTGAAACAATTTTTTTAAACAAATACAAAAGATCACGTTTTTTTGCTCCGCAACATATATTTTTAAGTTTTGAGGGTCATTCTAAACAAGAAAGGTATCTTGTAAATTTTCTCAAAAATTGATAGTTTTCGAGTTATAGGCGATTTAAAATCTGAAAAATGCGAAAATACGCATTTTAGAGGCTTAAAAACTTAAATTAGTATTTTTGAGGTTGCCAGATACTTAAATTAAAGTTTAAACACTTCAAAGCTTCAAAGTTCTGAAGAGTGATTGCGTCTAACCTTAATTTAAACCGTTGTTTTTTAATTGTTAATTATGCATGTTCATCCGATTTTTTTGTCGGTGCGGCCGCTTCAAAAATCTCCAATTTTCCTTCGAAAAATATTTTTTCTAGATTCTTTGGGACATTCTAAATAAAATAAATTTCCTGACATTTTTCTCAAAAGTTAACAGTTTTAAAGTTATAAACGATTTAAAATCCAAAAATGCTTTTTTTTGGCATTTTAGCAAATGCCAGGTATCATAACTTATTTTATTTATAATATCTCAAAGAATCTAGAAACAATATTTTTCCAAGGAAAATAGGAGATTTTTGAAATAGAGAGCGCCGCACCGGCAAAAAAATCGGATAAGCACGCATATTTAACAATTAAAAAACAACGGTAGAAATTAAGGTTATACACGATCACTCTCTAGAATCTTGAAGCTGAATGTTTAATCTTCAATTTAAGTATCTTGCAACATCAAAAATACTAATCTGAATATGAGTTTTGAAGTCTCGAAAATGCGTATTTTCGCATTTTTTAGATTTTAAATCGCCTATAACTCGAAAACTATCATTTTTCAAAAAAAAATTACGAGATACCTTTCCTGTTTAGAATGATCGAAAAAACCTAAAAATATATCTTCCGAGGCAGAAAAAAGTGATATTTTGTATTTGTTAAAAAAAATTTTTTAAACAATTTCTGCCCAAAAATTCCGCCCGGCACACTTTAGATTTGTTTAAAGGGGACATTTTTAAATAGGAATCCACAAAGAAACCGAATCAGAAATTTTTTCAGACGGGAGCGGTCTCACCACATGGACTATATGTTATTATTGGTCTGAGGACTGTTTTGTAAATTCTGCCTTCACTTCTTGTCCGATGTTTTTGTTTCTCCATATTATTTCATTCAGGCAACCTGCGGCTCTGTTTGCTTTAGTCACCTGATCTTCCACTTCTGTTTCGAGCTTTCCGTAGGTAAATAGTGTGATGCCTAGGTATTTAAACTCCATGACTTGTTCTATTATTTGGACCTCCAGCTCTAATTTACACCTTATTAGATCTGCTGTTACAACCATGCATTTAGTCTTTTTTGGGGAAATTAACATGTTAAATTTTCTAGCGGTTATATTAAATTCGTGCAGCATACGTTGTAAATCATCTTCTGAGAGATTAGTATTGCGTCGCCTGCATAGCAGATTATTTCAAGTAGTTTTTCTCCCCTTTGGTCTCCTATATAATATAGTATATCCATTTTTATCCTAGTATAAAAAGTAATTTCGTGAATAATTTCATGCAAGGTAAAATATAGAGTGGAAGAACTATATCCGCAATTCCTTCAATTTAGCACCATGGTTCATAATAGTTGAAAATCTTGAAGAACAGTAGGTGCCCGCAAATATAATCCTAGAACCTAGTAAAAAGCTATATGAAGGATAGAAAGATCTCAACTAGGGCAGTAGATGACTTTAGTGTATCAGAAGGGATACAACAAGAATCATAATAGGTCCAGTTCTATGGAAAATTTTGTATAATTTATTCTAAAGCTACCTCACTGTGACGAAGTCATCAACATTTGAGCAGTGTAGTAAAGAAGAGTAAACTTAGGACTCCAGCACTCTCGAAAGCTTTATTCATCGTAGGAGGACCAACTTCAAGTGACAAGTACACCTTAAAGCAGTAATGCAGTGGATTTTAGTACCTATGTAGCGTTCCGCTACGTTTACGAGTAGCCACTCCCGACAACCGTAATAATTAACATCGAATAACAAAAAGTTTACCTTACGATCGAGGTAGGAAAATGAAAACAGAATTAGTGCTAGCTAACCAACGACTTAAGAAGGTCAAATAGAGACAAATATGTGTTGGAGAAAAACCGGCAGACGACATACCTAAAAGAATAGGAGAAATTCAATAAATCTATTTTGGAATTGCAATTACACAGCAAGCTAAATATATCTGTAAAGATATAATATACCTAAAATGAACGTCTGGTAAGTGATTTTATTTTAAAATTTCTTTTGGAAATTTAGGAAACACATATATCGAAATGAATAATTTTATACCTTAAAAAGTCAAATCTAGCAAAGCTACTTTTAGAAATATATTACTTAAGTAATAATGTAATTTCATTTTGGATAAATGACCTTCCCATTTATGTGGAAGAATATGTTCGGTTATCTTTTGTAACCGGTCTGTCTCACCTTGTATCCAGGAAAAAATTTCTAGATACCTAATGAGAACCTCTCTTTTTAGCCGTACCTAGAGAATTATAAAATAGAACCAAGCTTTTAATATCCCACAAAGACAACTTATATGGAAAATGCACTAAGAATAACATCCCTATTAATTATCCGGAAAGTAAATCTTCCCCAAGATGTGTATACTCATAGAGCCGCTTACCGTCTGATAAACCGGCAAGTCCATAAGCCAACACTTGGAATTAGAGCTGAAGGAATTTCATCTAGATTGGAACAAAGATAAGTGTACTTAATTAATGTTCTCATTTATAGACCGAATTGTGTTCCGCAATATATTATATATTTATTGGACATTTGTTGTTAAGTACTAGATTATTTTTTTAACTTCCCTTATCATATCTTTTTCTATCGGTTGTGTCTACACAACAAATAATATTTTGTCAATTTTTCATCTAAATCTCAATGCATGTAAGGGAATATAAGTACTTATAGACCTAAAGCATTGGTCTTTATAGGGTTCATTACATAATAACTTAGGTATTGTGGTAGATTAATATACCAGTATATTAATACGGTCTTATGAAGAATATCATCTGGTTCTGTTGACTAGCACTCACTATTGTTTTTCTGTCTCTTTATTGTTTGTATCTGAAAGAAACGTAAACTCATAGAAATCGTTAAATCGTCGGAAACTTTGACGTTATCTGGTTATATCTTGGCAACCAAAATTCTAACATTACTCATATTCATTATTTATATTATTAATTAAATTTTACTAATATATATTCATCTTGCAAGCCAATGTTTTATATTATTATACATTATTTATATTTTTAGCTAGAAATTTTACATTATATATATACATTAGTTAACAAATTCTTACTTTACATATATCTAGATATTTTTTTACACAATAAAAATAAGGTATACCTATTGGGTATTTGACTTAAAAAGGCGGTAAGCAGAATTGCTATTTTATTTTTTATTCAAACTTTATTCGGGTTCAAAAATTGTAATTTTTCCATTTTTTGAAAGTTCAACCGCGTTTATCTCGAAAACTATGCATCCTACGAAAAAACTTGTAGGAACATTTTTTGGTTAAAATGACCCAAAAAATACAAAAAAATGTTTTGTTTTGCGAGAAATCGCTGTTATGTAATTCCTCAACTTCTTTGTTTATAACAATCTTATCGACATCCGGATCAACTGTTACCCAAAAAATTCGTGTTCTACGGGTCAAAATACATAAAAAAAACTTGGGTAAGTCCATCTTAATTAAGAAGGCCGTTGTACCCCCCCCCTGGCGACAGGACTAATGGGATTATATAATATTTTATTTCAGGATTAAGTTATTTGGTTTGTTTATATCTTGTAAAGGCTCTAAAAGGCATTTACTTCTGGCGCCCATCTTTGGTTTATTGATCATAGGTCAGTTCTTTTCTCTTTAGTATTTCATTACCTTTTAATTTTTCTGGTTTCTTCCATTATCACTATCTCTTTCTCCCCTAAACAACAGCACGAAAATAAGCCGATCTCCACTTCCTGAGCTTTTACGTCTCATCCTCATCCTCATAATTAATTTGTTATCTTCATTCTAATTTTAACTTGTTAAGCCGTTTCTCACTACTCCTTTCTCTTCATCAATCAAATTTTAGTACCAAAAAAAATATAACCCTACTATAAGGGTTACACCTAGAGTCACAACGCTTGCTTCACACACTAAGAATTTTGAACGTGCGATGGTTGAACTGTACATAGTGGCTCGAGCAATCATATGGAATCTTTCTCCTTTCACCGCTTGGAACGTTCGTTGAAGGAAGAAAAATTCCATATAATTGCTCGAGCCACTATGTACATTTCAACCAACACACGTGGACACGGCAGTTAATATCGGATATCAGAAAATGGATAGGGTTCAAACATAAGAATCTAAGTTATCATTTTAAGCAGATTTGAGTGGCCATGGTTATTTTCGAAGATATTCCCGTAGGATCGGAAACACTCAAGCCCAGACTGACATTCGTGAGACGCTGAAGATAATGCAACACACGTGATTTTTGAGTGCGATAGACAGATAACATTTTATTATTAAAACAGAAGGTTATCACCAGAGACATGCTAACCGTAGACAAGGCATACTGAACAAAAAAGAGTAACGTGCGACAGTCGATCGGTGGTCCATCTATCTCTTTTTACTAAGCGATACCACTCACATGACGGACAAAGATGGCTGGACCACTCAAAATTATTATTCATCAATGGCGTCCATGATATCGGCGTTATACCTCGATGCACAGAGCGGCCTATGGCTAGTCCAATCTACAGGTTATTATATCTATGGTATCACCCAGGTGAAAAAAATGATAAATTACATGCTAGTCATTAATTGACAACCTCGTTGTCAATTAATAACGAAGATAATTATAAACAAAAAAGCTAGGAGGGTTAAGAAATTAAAGTAGTAAGTTTACCAAAAAATTGCCCAGCATGAATGTGGTGCATATGTCATGTTATACGATTTCACTTCATACGTACAATATAGACCCTGATAGTCTAAGATCCGAATATAGGTCGACTGTACCCATCTGCTTGCCGGATGAAACATTGTTTTTATTAAATTTCATACATAGACAAATATTTTTTATAGTATGGGTTGCCCCATTGATTTTATAAAGAAAGCAGAACACCTATTTAGAATAGCTCGAGACAGAGACAGTTTCGCCATGTTAATCGCCAACGTCAAGGGGACTTGATAGGGCACGTTAAGAAGAAGAATGGGTTGCCTATCAAAATCATGTCATAGCATTTTTTTTGAAAGTATGGTAGAAATATTTTATTTTTAAATTAAATAGGCATATTCAGTATAATTAATAAATTATTCAAGAAAAAATTCAAGGAAAAATATTGAAAAATAAGCCAACGGTATTAAATTTTTGAGGTGACACCTCAAAATATAATGAATTTTGCGGTGGACATCAGAACTCATCATTGGATCATAGTAAACAAAAAATTCAAAAATATTTTATTAACTTATGAGTTTTTCCAGGTAACTCTGTCCAGTTTTATTAGTTTTATCGACTTTTGACTTATTGGTATCATTCAGAAATCAAAACAACGACGGCAAAAAAGAAATGGGTGATTCGCCAAAATAGACTGCAATTTCGAGGTAGAGAAATTTAATTTAAAACATGATTTAGAATTAGTTCATTTTTAAATATTTTTTATAAAATGAGCTATTCAACTGAGCCATGATCCCAGCAGAGATCATTTTTAAACATTTTCCGAAAAACGGAAATGTTGTGACTTCGGAGTTGGCAAGTGTCCACGGTGTTGACGTAATTCTCTGTTAATTGAAATTTACGATCGTAACAACTAAATAAAAACTGGTATGTAATAAAACTATACAAAACACTTCCATTTTAATATAAAGTCCTACAGAAAAACATGAAAAATAGGTAAAATATCAAATTGCGTCGGAGTTGATTTAGACCGGCCTTCGTGTTGACAAAACTTTTCAATATTTAGCCGTGTCTTTTCCGTTAAACTTCGAAAATCTAATCTGCTTTTGAACACAATCTTGGCATTTCCTTTCTACACATTCTTCTGCCTCTTCTCCATTTTCTCCATGTCAACATAATTATTTGTTATCCGCTTCCACACATGAGCTCCATGTTTTCACATAATGTGCCTACATAGACAGCAGATGTCTCTTTTATCAACATTAGCGAAGACTACCCAAAATGGTATATTCTTACAGAAATAAGCATAGCTGCATAAAAAATTACTTTGTTTCATTAAATCTTTATTTAACGATTTTGGGGGCTTTCGCCTTCATTTTTCCGTCGTACTCCAGTGTATACGAGCCATTTTCTATAAAAAGAAGATAATCACCAAACCGACCGAAACATCTTGACAGCTTACCCAGTAACCCTTTTCCTATATCAGACTAGATTTAAATTGTATTTTTTTAGTTTAAGAATGACTATTCACATACTTTAAACAACTCCGAGGCACGTTCGTCAACTCCGAGGAACGACTGGGCTTCGGAGTGGATTGCTTCGGTGTTGATGATGTCATACATTTTTAATTCTACTTTCTACAAAATATTAAAAATAGTTCGGCTTGATTCATCGTGTGTCAAAAAAACTTTATAGCGCATACGTAGAAGAAAAACATATTAAAAAATTAGCAAAATTAAGCTTTTACGAAGGCTTCGGTGTTGACTGTATAAAAACACGCTTAGCTTAAGACACCTTGAAAAATTTTCTATCGCTTAACGATATTATGTTCGTCCACTTTCTTCCACAATTTGGGTTAGACTGAAGCGTTCCTCTCTTGTCAAGCTGCCTGCCATACAGTATAGTGCAGTTTGGCCTAAATGTTCATATATTTTCATGAGGCCTCGGTTCATGAGTTTTTGTAGTAGATTTTTATGGTTTAATTTTAAAAATGAAAATTATTAATTTGACAGTTTTAAATTACATTGGGTTTTTAATTAATTATTGATAAAATAATCTGCACTTTTGTAACTTTTCAGTGTGTAATACTATAAAACAGATCAAAAACCAAGGTGAGTTACAGCCTCGGAGTTGATATTTTGACATTAAAATTGCATAGAATGCTTGTAAAAATACTTTTTTCTTAATTAATGTTAAGTGACGTATATTCATCTATTGTATAACTTAACTTTGGCAACACAATTTGAAACACAGTATGTAAAGGACTTAAGAGAAAACCGAGTTACACAATATGCCGCTTATTTTGGCGAACCATCCAAATTGAAAATAAAAGATGAAAATATTTTAAACGCTTTTTCCTCAAAACTGTTTTTTTTTTCAAAGGCTTTAGACATTGTAACTCAAAAACTACTTTACTGAACCACCTGAAATTTTATATATATTTTCTTTAGACATTCCTTCAGGTAACGCTGTCAATATATTTTTTGTTTTATGCTTATCTTTTGTTTAAGAATAATAAATATGTTGATTTTCACCCTTTGTGCAAAAAAATCGTTGTTTTGACTTCTGAGTGATATCAAAAAATCAAAAGTCGATATATAGTATAGTATAGTTGATCCAAAAGATGGCATAACCCAGACATCCAAAGTGAAAGTTATCCTTCAACACCAAATTGTTCTATATGGTCCATACAATGTCCAGAAAAAAGTCACACCATTTTGAGCGTCGGGTTTGGGGGGGGGGAGAGGGGGGAGAAATCGGTAAATTCGTAGTTTTTTACGTTTTTCGACAATATTTCCAAAACTATGCGGTTTAGCATGAACAACCTTCTATACAAAATTGTTCTACATTAAATTTGAAATAAAAAAGGCCCTATGCATAATCTTTCTAAAATGAATGGTTCCAAAGTTACGGAGGTAGTATAGTATAACTGGTCCAAAAAAGGCCTAACCCAAACATTCAAAGTAAAAGTTTTCCTCCATCACCAAAATGTTCTATATGGTCCACATATTGTTCAGTAAAAAGTTACACCATTTTGAGCGTCCGGTTTGGGAGGGAGATGGGAGAGAAACCGGTAAATTAGTAGTTTTTTTAAGTTTTTCGTCAATATTTCTAAAACTATGCTTTAGCGTAAACAATGTTATACACAAAAATATTCTACATGAAATTTAAAACAAAAAATATTCTATACATAATTGTTATAAAATTAGCGGTTCCAGAGTTACGGAGGGTGAAAAGTCGAGGTTTTCGATACTTTTTATATTTATTGGGCAATATTTATGATATAACTATACCAAAAACCCAGACATCCAAAGTGAAAGTTATCCTCCAACACCAAATTGTTCTATATGGTCCACACAATGTTCAGAAAAAAGTCACACCATTTTGAGCGTCGGGTTTGGGTGGAAAAGGGGGGAGAAATCGGTGAATATAAAAAGTATCGAAAACCTCCACTTTTCACCCTCCGTAACTCTGGAACCGTTGATTTTATAACAATTATGTATAGAACCTTTTTTGTTTTAAATTTTATATATAATAGTTTTGTATAGAAGATTCCTTACGCTAAAGCATAGTTTTAGAAATATTGACGAAAAACGTAAAAAAAAACTAAGAATTTGCCGACTTCTCCCCCATCTCCCCCCCCCCAAACCGGACGCTCAAAATGGTGTAACTTTTTACTGAACAATATGTGAACCATATAGAACAATTTGGTGTTGAAGAAAAACTTTTACTTTGGATGTCTGGGTTAGGTCTTTTTTTGGACCAATTATACTATACTACCTCCGTAACTTTGGAACCGTTCATTTTAGAAAGATTATGCATAGGGCCTTTTTTATTTCAAATTTAATGTAGAACAATTTTGTGTAGAAGGTTGTTCATGCTAAACCGCTTAGTTTTAGAAATATTGACGAGAAACGTAAAAAACTACGAATTTGCAGATTTCTCCCCCCTCTCCCCCCCAAACTCGACGCTCAAAATAGTGTGACTTTTTTCTGAACATTATGTGGACCATATAGAACAATTTGGTGTTGGAGGATAACTTTCACTTTGGATGTCTGGGTTTGGGTCTAACTATACCATACTAATAACCAAAGAAACTGGATAGCGTTAAATGGAAAAACTCATGTTATTAAATTTGCCACCGTTGGCTTAGTTTTCAATATTTTTCCTTGCATTTTTTCTTGAAGAATCTATGAGTTGTAGTTAATATGCCTATTTAATTTAAAAATAAAATAATTCTACCATAGTTAAAAAAATGTGCTTGAAATATTGATTTCAACTCCTACGGCCCCCCTTATATAGCTATGACACGAGGCAACCCATGCTAGAAATATTTGTTTATATATGAAATTTATTAAAAACAATGCTTCATCCGGCAAGCAGATGGGTACACATCGACCTATATTCGGATCCCGTACTATGAGGGTTTTTAGCTGTAAAATTCCGGCTCGCCATCCTACGATAGAACCTAAGTGGCTGGTTTCATTTGATGGTTTTTTCCGGTTATATAAAAAATTTTCTCTTGTCAGTATGTGAACTTTTATGCACTTACATTTTTTATATACCGCGGCCATCAATCTTAACTTTTTGACTTTATAAACATAAAACATTTGCGTACCACTTATACATTAGTTATTTTCTACTATCTTATTCCTTATGTACTGAATTTATTCTCTATTCCGTATTTATTACTTTATTGTATGAGAACTTAGTTTGTGAATTTATTCAGTTTTTAATAACGTGTTAATTTGAAGGTATCTCCAGTTCCAGTAATTCTCTTAGATAGTGCTTGAAACCATCAAATAAAGTTTTACTTTGAATATTCTTTTTTATGAATTTTATTAGATTACTTTACCGACAATACTGACAGTACTGACAGTACATACTTACTCCACAAAACATGTTAGGTTACAAAAATAACCAAAGTGTTCAAATATGTTTTACGCTATTTAATTTTCTTTAAAAAGTTATGTTATATAGCATTTAGTTATAAGCTTTATAATTTTTTATGGGGGTCTTATTCCAAGACTTGCTTTAATTTTTTTTTTTTTTTGTAATGACTGGTTACTATTATCTCGAAAATTACTATTCACTGTATTTACAAAATGTATTTCTTAAATAGTTCATATTGTCAATTGGAATTGTCAAATTGACGTATATTTCATACCTACTGTGATTGAAGAAAATGGGATTTCGCAAATGCTGTGCTATAAATTGTAGAAATTATATTTTGCTCCACAATATTGATATGATATGATATAAGATGTAAAGAGAAATCCCGACATACAATATCTGCTGTCGAGATTTTCTTTAATTTAAATTTGAAGCAAGTAGCTGAGACAACAAGTAGCAAGATAAAGTGAAGTGACAGTGACAAAATGTCATAAATAAACTTTCTTAAAATTAATGTCATGAATCATGCCCCGGAATCTCTTATGGAAAAATTGGGGAATTTCCCCCACCACTTCCGCACCTATCAGCTAAATAAAGAGAAATAACAGCCTATCTCACTCACGAAGACTTTAACCAATCATTTATGTTAACGACATACCTGAATGTCACAAATAAAATAATCAAACGAGGCTTAACTCGGCAATGTCAATTCTGTCAAAAGTAATGACAGAGTTGGTGCAAATAATTTTCTATTAATAATTTACAGTTTTTATTGTATTATCTTTAACGATTTATTTAACTCTTTAAATCTTTAACGATTTAGTAATTTCAATTTAAGTTGGTTCCTTATCCTTCGTTTATAAAGTGTAGTTTTGTTTTAGTTACGAAAGAACTTTGGTGTTGTGTTATTCAAAAATGGTTTATTATTGTTGTGTATAAATCATAGAAAAGTTAGAAAAATGCATAGGTAAATAGTAATTAGTTTATAACTGTTTTATCTGAAACAACAAATAAATACACGTACCTATATTGAGGAAAACATTGTCTAACTTTTTTATATCCCTTTTCCTTACTAAATTTGACAGCAAAAATAACATTTTGTAACTTGAGAATTCCGAATGATTTATGAGTGTTACTTAGATATTATTTAAATAAAATACTTTAACAAGCTTAGTAAGTTCAGGTATTTTATTTTAATATTATATGTGAAATTATTTCTTGTAAAATAAGAAAATATTTTAATTAGTAACGAAATTGCCCGCAAGAGGCGCTAAACGGATAAAATTAATGCTTGTCCATTTGAATTTCCCGCCAAATGGTGATTAGTTAACACATCGGTCGCAAGTGGCGTAAGGAACCAAATTTTTACAGTGAGTTGCCTATCTATCCGGTAATACTATATTATTTATCTATGGTCATGAATAATTAAGAATTTATTAACGTAGAAGAATTATTGTTAGCTTGATTTGTTGTTTCTTTGTATTTTCAGGTAGTATAATTTTAAGTTTGTAAATATTGTAAAATTAATAAGTTTTGTATTTTCAGAGCAACATCAATTTAATTTAAAAAAAGCCAAAAATCCCAATTCCCAGTCTATAGTGGTGTAAAAAGTAACATATTACACATAATATACAGTATGGTGCAAATAAAAGGATTAAATTCCTTTTTTTCGTAAACCGGTGACTTAAAAAAAAAAAATCCCGAAACAGATCGTTTTTGATTTTTAATCATGATATTTTGGCATGTGTGTCATACTAGTGACGTCATTTATCTGGGCGCGATGACCTAATCGATGACTTTTTTAAATGGGAATAGCGGTTGCGTGCTAGCTCATTTGAAAGGTCATATAATTCTCTATTGAGTAATATAAAAATTTACGCAACTATTTGTACAGGCTGTCAAACAAAATTTTATTAAATTATTTGACAAAAAAAGAAGAATGTATGTAATTTATTTATTTCAAAATACATTTTACTGTTTCCCGAAAACAGAAAAAAAAATGTATATTTCAGAAATAAACATTGCTTTTCGATTAAATTCAAGTTTTGAAAGTTTGAACATTTAATTTGAGCGAAAAGCAATGTTTATTTGTGATATAAACATTTTTGCCTGATTTCTGACAGTTGTAAAATGTGTCTTGAATTAAATAAATTATATACGTTCTTCTTTTTTTGTCAAATAATTTAATTAAATTTTTTTTGGACACCCTGTATAAATAATTATATAAATGTTTATATCGCTGAATAGATAATTGAGTAACGCTTCAAATGAGCTAGCACACGATCCCTTTTGTAATTTAAAAAATCATCGATTACGCCATCACGCCCAGATGGATGACCAAATATGACAAAATATCATAATTAAAAAAAAATCGACCTGTTTCGGGATTTTCCCTAATGTCATGGGTTTACGAATAACGAATTTATTCCTTTCATTTGCACCACACTGTAGAAAATAAATGGTAAAGTAGTAACGATTAATTTTATTTGGGGTAGTAAGATTGGGAAGAATTCGCCGAAGAATGGAAGTTCGCCGGACACACCCCTACGGCAGAAGGATGAAAGATGGACTAAGATGGTAATACATTGGAGACCATGGAACCACAAACGAAAAAGGGGAAGGCCACAGATGCGATGGTCAGATGACCTGAAGAAACACACTGGGTCAAAATGGATGCAAATTGCCCAAGATAGAGAGGCATGGAAGAAGGAAGACGAGGCCTATATCCAAGGATGGATGTTTAGGGCTGATTAGATAGATAGATAGTAAGATTGGGGGAGATTTTTACGATTTTTTTTTTTAACCCAAAAATTGGGCCAACTTTATTTTGAGCTTAGTTTTTACTCTAGAAAATTTTATAAAAAATAAAAATAAAGGTTGTCTTAGTAAACATTTTAAAAAAGTTTTAATGCGTTTTCCCCTAAAAGTGCTTAATTCTTTGGATATTTCAAGTTAAAATATGTATTCGATTTGGAATTTGACGAATACGAACAATTTTTCATGAGCTACAAATTTTCTTTTACTGGGTCGAGAGACTGTATGAATAAATCATTGTGCATTTTTTATAAGCTACATTTTTTCTAAGGATATATTTTTTCATAAAATACTTACTTTTTGAGTTATTTGCGAAAAACCGCCAGAAAAGGTAATTTTTTTTTGTTGAAACATAAACATTTTCACTCGCAAATAACTCAAAAAGTATTGACATAGATAAAAACTCTATATAATAATATAGGAAGTTGCTTAGAATTAGGAAATTTATCCATTTCCAAACTTATTGTAAACGTATGTTTTTTCACCCCCCGAGAAGGGATAACTTTCATTCCTTAAGTAAAAGCAATCAACGGCACAAGTCCAACTTTGAAGTGGAGGGTAAGTAGAACCTAAATCCAAATTTTTAGTAGGAATTACACGAGAGCTCTAAAATTATCGATTTGTATCCCGAGCGACACTTTGACAGTTTTAATGTCACGACCCAAAGGGGAGTGAAATTATGTCAAAGTGTCACGAGGGTTACAACTCGATAATTTTTAAGGGCTCGAGATTAATTCGGTAAGATTATTTCATGAATTAATCTGTCTTTATAAATCATTTTAACGAATATTTTAGTAATATCTTCGCCTGAACATTTACTAAACCTATTTCTTGGTGTTCTCTGTGACAAGTTTTAAAATATTAATACCTTGCCATTAATGTCACTGAATTTATTTTTGCGTAGCAACGAAGGGCATCTGACGTAATACTTGACGACGGGAAATTATCGAAAATTATCAGTAGTAATTGCACAAGAGCTCTAAAATTCTTTATTAATTTTAGAGATCGAGTGCAATTTGTTGCGATTATTTCATGAATAAAACTGTTCAAAACCAAAATTTTATTGTAATTTATTTATGTAAGTACAAATTAGTACAATTAAACACACAGTTGTTATAAATATTGACGGTTGAAAGTCATCACTTTTATAATTTTTAAAATATTAATTGTCATTAATGTCACTGAATGTATTTTTTCGTAGCAACGAAGGGCATCTGACGTAATACACTTGACGACGGGATATTATCAAAAATTATCAATTTAATTTAGATTTCTGTAGATTTCTATTGGTCAGAATCTCCTATGAATGAAATAATCGGCATTAATATCATAAGAGAGTGAGAATAAATTGACAATACTGCGAAAATTTTTTGAAAACTTGTTGTCTGGCAATAGACACGAGAGCCCGCAGGGCTCGAGTGGCTGTTGCCCAATGACAACAAGTTTGAGAAAAAGTGGAGAATTATTTTCTTATTATTTATTCTTACTGTCGTGTGATATTCGTAAGGGTATTTTTTAATACTTACATATAAAATTCAAGTCTTTGTATAAAAACATTCAGTTTTTATTCATTGATCCCAATTAATGTGACACAGATTTTTCAACTTGTCAAAGTGAACAGCACAGTCTACCAAATATTTAGACGAAGATATTATTAAAATATTAATTAAAATTATTTATAAATACAGTTTTATTCATAAAATATTCTTACCGAAGTAAACTCAAGCGCTTAAATTTGCTGATTTGTGTTCTCCTCGTGACAATTTGACATTAGATGCAGAACTAAAAGTTTATTATGGACATTTTGTTAAATGTGACAGTTATCAAAACTAGAAAACTCAACAGAAAATTAAACAGAAATAATCTACTCAAAACAGTTACCACTGTAATGTTGTACAGTAGAAAATTAGCGTTGTAATAATAATCTGATTTGACACAATTGAACACGTGATTAAAAATCTTACTACACGATTGGAAGTTAAAATCATTCAAGAATAATCGATGTCATTTTTATTTCTGTAGCTTTCTATTGGTCAGAATCTCTATGAATGAAATAATCAAGCAAATCCGCCGTGATGCTGAAAATAATTACACTCCAAAACGGTAATTTACTGTCTGTACCCGTACCCTGTATGTATTGAAGTTTTTAATAAAAAAGGTTGACGCATGCCATTCATTACAATAAATTTGATAATTTATTTCTGGGATTTCATAAACAAAAATTGTATGCCCTTAGAACAACTGAGGGGCCAAACTATTTCATAATATTGTTTTTGTGTGATTTAATGAAAAACTAACTCCATCTATCTTAACTTGTCACAAGCCAAATAATCGGAGACAAACATACACCTCCAGAATGATTTATGCCATTATATCCAGATAAAATTCACGTAACACAATATACACGAACATTATTCTCCCTCCCCCAGCTGAGATCCCGTTGTTTCACCCTTCTCACCTCCCCCAGTCCTCCCCACAAGCGATTTCTACAAGAAGAGGCAACTATTCCTATTAGTGTAAATGACATTGATGGATGTTACTTGTTTCTGCAGGAATTTGTTAACTAACTAGTTAAAATGTATTGTTGGGAACAAAATACGAGAGCCAGAATGCTTCATTGCAGATTGCAGATTAAGCGGAAATTCAGCCACAAAATAATCCAGCATCTTCCAAGACTAATGTCGATATTAGTGAAAATTTAGGGGAGAAGATGTTAATATTGAAACCCTCGTTATACGTCACTTTAATAAGGCTACGTAGGACTACGTACTATATTTTTTACATCTATTGAAGACAGTGATTTAATTACACAAATTTAGACGTTATAACAACTGTTTTAGTCCATTGAAATGTTACATTTTTTAGGCCTTAGCTTGCATTTTTTAGAGGACCCAATTTTATTTTTTTTCAATATAGGTATAGGGAAGGTCAGTAGAAGCTTCAGTTCAAGTTTGTCGGGTCACCATCCTTGTCCCCCGGCCGCCATCTTGGAGAAAGAGGTGCAAAGGGTCTTCGCGCTGTATCTCGTAAACTAGCAACCATGAAGAAAATTTAATGAAACATAAAATGTAGCAAAGTAAATTTTCTACAATTTTAGTTGTATCATTTTATATCGTCCAGTGGCCAATAAAGACCAACATAAATAAGTGAAAATTTTTTAATAAGCTTCGTTTTTGAGGTTATAACTCTTTTTCAGTTAATTTTACTATAAAATGACATCACAGCAATTTTGTAGTGGGTTTGTCAATAAATAATTTTTACTATAGATTTGTTTAATTTTATTTATTTATCTAGGCTTTACATCGCTCCAAACTTGACCAGATTCTCCAGTGCTCATTGGATACAATAAAAATAAAACGTTAGGCTTACTTTTCTATCTATATATTTTTTATTCATACAATTTATTATGATCTTAACATTCCTATGCTATTACTAACTATTTTGATCTTTCTCCCCACTACAAAAGTTAGAACCCTAATATTGTTCTGAAGCAATTTCTTCGTGGCATTTATGTAATTTATTATTCTAAATGGGAAATGTGCCACAATTTATCCTAAAAAAACGAATTTTATTGACGTTTCGACTTCCAATTCGGACGTCGTTTTTAAAATACAAAATATTACTAAATTAAACAAAAATGTTGTTGCTTAGTAAAAAAATTCTTCTAATAAATTAATTTAACCTGACTCATTCATATCCGCAATTCACACATATATTATAGATTTTAAAGTAGAAGACTATAAAAAGATATTGCCAATATTTATGAGTTGCGTTCCTGGGACGACTTTATTGAAAGATAGTTGACTCGATTTCATGAAATCAACTTTAACTCAAGAATATCCGTCAAAAAAAAGTCATAGCAAGTGGTTGTCTTTTTAAAGACAATGGGCTTAACTTACCACCGACTACTGAACTAGCACATTTACAAAATACAATCCTTTTAAAGAAATTATTGGAGTCAATATAGAACAAAAACCGGCATTGTTTCGGAAGAATTCAAACAAGCTTATATTTTTCTAAAACTTTTTTTGTAGTTTATCGGTGTCCCGAAAAGATTTCATAAATTATACCACAGATTCTGGGGTCAAAAATAGGTTGATTGAATCTCACTTACCTATATAAAATAGTGTATACAAAAAAAGTTACAGCCCTTTGAAGTTACAAAATGAAAATAGATTTTTTTTCATGTATCGAAAACTCTTAGCGATTTCTCATTGAAAATGGACATGTGGCATTCTTATGGCAGCAACATCTTTAAAAAAATTAAAGTAAAATTTGTGCACCCCATACATATTTTATGGGGGTTTTGTTCCTTCCACCCCCCCCCCCCAATTTTTGTGTACGTTCCAATTAAATTATTATTGTGGCACCATTAGTTAAACACAATGGTTTTAAATTTTTTTGCCTCAGTACTTTTTCGATAAGCCACTGCTGATTGACATATTTTGAATATTTGTCTAATCCACCACATATTTGTATATGGTTAAGTACGGTTAGACCTGTTAATAAACTGAAAAATTATTTATAATTTTACATTTTTAGCTATATTATGAAAAAGAAGCCACATCTCGATAAAAGGTGACTTGTCAAAAAAAGACTAGGGAACAAAAAAGTTTTAAAAACACTGTGTTTAACTAATGGTACCACAATAATAGTTTAATTGGAACGAACACAAATATTTGGGGGGTTTAAAGGAACAAAACCCTCATAAATTGTTTATGTAAATATATTAAAAAGAAGCTGTATCTTGATAAAACCTGGCTTATCAAAAAAATATTAAGAGACAAAAAATTTTAAAAACGTTGTGTTTAATTAATGGTACTACAATAATGAATTAA
The DNA here is from genome assembly GCF_917563875.1 of Diabrotica virgifera virgifera. NCBI lineage: Eukaryota > Metazoa > Arthropoda > Insecta > Coleoptera > Chrysomelidae > Diabrotica > Diabrotica virgifera. The sequence goes on from NC_065443.1 coordinate 198,143,727, forward strand.
TTGGAAGGTACACAAAAGTTTGGGGGTTAAGGGAATGAAATCCCCATAAATTTTTTATGGGGACGACAAACTTCACTATAATTTTGTTTTAAGATGTTCCTTCCATGAGAATGATACATGTCCCTTTTCAATAAAAAATCTCTAATAATTTTCGATATATTGAAAAAAATCTTTTTTTGTGAGCACATTTGTACTAAGGTAAGTTAGGTTCAATCGAATTATTTTGACCCCATAATGTGTGGTATAATTTATGACCAATCTTTTCGGAACAGCCTGTATATGTTAAAGTAAAAAGTTCTACTCACAGATTTAGCCGGTAATTGTTTATTAATTGTGTAAACAATTGTTTTGTATAAATTATTTTAAAAATATCGTTGAATTCATCATTTTACTTTGATCAAAAATATTTCGGAATCTGACATTACAATTTGAAAATAAAAAAAAAATTTGAGCTCTTATACAGTACCAACCTAAGTCTTTTTTCAGTTGCATCCGTGATTATCCAGGCTTCGACTCCATTTATAAAAGGACAGAGAATGCGTAGCAACTCAGTTAATTAATTATTGATTAAGCGAAGGCAGAAAAGATAGAGGCAAACAACTGTTAACTTTTCTTTTGGAAAACAATCTCTATCAAATGAACAGCTTCTTTAAAAAGAAAAAACACAGAAGATGGACCTGGGAAAGTCCAGATGGAAAAACAAGGAACGAAATCGACTATTTCTTAACAAATAAAAAATAATTATTTAAAGACGTAAATGTGTTAAACCAGTTCAGCACGAGCCGTGATAACAGGTTAGTAAGAGCTAAAATAACGATATCGATCGAAAAGGAAAGACTCAAAATGATAAATAAGAAACACCCAAAGAAATGGGTAAAACCAACTAATATTCAGGAGTTCGAAAAATATATTAATGATACATTGAATGATACAACAACAACAGACATTAATATACTGAACAAGCAAATAATCACCACAATACAACAGGCTCAAACTAAATACTGTCCAACAAACCAAAAAGATGAAAAACTAAGTCAACCTACTAAAACCCTTATAGAACTAAGACGACAGATGAAAGGAGATACAAGTTCCAGTAAAGAAGCGCTAAATCAAATAAATAAGACTATCACAAAGTCAATAAGAAAAGACATAAGAAACTACAATGTAGAAAAAACAAAACAAGCAATAGCGCAAAATAAGAACATGAAAGTTTTGAAGAACGTAAGCGTACAAAAAGGAAAAATAGAAATCAACAAACTAAGAAACAGAACTGGAAAAGAAACTACAAACAGAGATGAAATAGTAACAATAGTCGAAGAGTTCTACACAGAGTTATACAAATCAAGAAAAAAAGATGACAATGCGCAACCTCCAATTACAGTAAAAACTGGGTTATTAAATCAAGGATCGGATTTAATGCCCGATATAACAAAATCAGAAATCAAAGAGGCTCTGAAGAAAATGAAAAATAATCGAACCCCAGGTGAAGATGGAATAGTATCAGAAGCACTAAAAATTGGAGGAAATATACTACTTGAAAAAATTAAACAACTTTTCAATATCTGCGCTCACAACGCCAATATTCCAACAGACTGGAACAACGCTACTATGATTCTATTACACAAAGCAGGAGACAAAGCTAATTTAGAGAATTTCAGACCGATTAGCCTCGTCAGCCATTTATATAAGTTATTTACGCGAATAATAGTTAAGAGAATGGAAAGAAAGTTAGAGACTTATCAACCAAGAGAACAGGCAGGATTCCGAAAAAATTACGGAACAAATGACCATCTACAAAGTATAAAAACCCTGATAGAGAAAGTAGTGGAATACAATAAACCCCTAGTTCTAGTTTTTATCGATTTTCATAAAGCCTTTGACACAATTGAACTTAGCAAAATATTACAGGCGCTTAAAGAATGGAGGCTAGAATATAGGTATACAAAATTATTACACAAAATATACTTACAGGCAACAACCACTGTCAAATTACATACTAACAGTAATCGCACAAAAATAGAACGGGGGTTAGACAAGGAGACCCAATGTCATCTAAACTTTTTAATACGGTCTTAGAACATGCTTTCAAGAGTTTGGATTGGATGACAAAGGGAATAAAAATAGATGGAGAATACCTAAACAACTTACGTTTCGCCGATGATATAGTCATAGTAGCTGAGGATCTAGGTATGGCAAGAGAGATGGTACAAGAACTCGTTGTAGCTACAGAAAATGTAGGTTTAAATATAAACATCTCAAAAACAAAAATAATGACAAATTTGGTACCGAACCAGAACATCAGTATTGGTGGGAAGGAAATAGAACTCGTAGATAGATATAAATACCTGGGACATGAAATTACGATTGGCAGGGATAACCAGACTCATGAGCTGAAGAGAAGAATCGGTCTTGGGTGGGCAGCATTTGCAAAACTGAGAGAAACTTTTAAAAGTGAGTTACCCACATGTCTAAAGAGAAAGGTATTTGATCAGTGCGTCCTCCCAGTCTTGACGTACGGATCAGAAACACTTACCTTAACTAAAGCCTCGGCTACCAAACTAAGAGTCACGCAGAGAAGAATGGAGCGGTCAATGTTAGGAATAACTCTGCGAGACAAAATCAGAAACGAAGAAATCAGGAGAAGAACAAAGGTGACTGACGTCATCGAGAGGATAGCCAGGTTGAAGTGGAGATGGGCAGGACACGTAGCCAGAATGACAGATGGGCGATGGACGAAGAGGTTATTGGAATGGAGGCCAAGAGAAGACAAGAGAAGCGTCGGTCGACCGCCTACAAGATGGACTGACGACTTAAGAAAGGTAAATAAAAACTGGATGAGGGCGGCGCAGGATAGATGGGGTTGGAAACGAGGGGAGGAGGGTTCAGCAGTGGACTTTTGAGGCTGGATGATGAATTAATTAATTCAATAAACACAACTATTTATAGATCGTGTAGAGGAATCCGAGTCTCGAGGGGAGTCCGACGAAGAAAAGGAAGAAAATGAATATTTTAGCTCAGATTTTGAAGAAGTACAAGATTCGGACACAGAATTAATTTAATTTATATTTTTATACTTTCATACCTATTTATGTATAATAATAAATTTATCTTTTTCTATCATATTTGCAAAATTTATTTTATAGTACGTATTATCTTCTTTTAATTAGTACAAAGATATCTGAGTAATCTAAAATATATAATAATTACTCCAACATTTTGAGGCACAAAAATATGGGTATTGCGATTGAGGACGCAAACAGCTATCGATATACCCTCTTTCTCACACTGTAGCTTACCTATGGCGCTTTTCATTGACATGCACGCGTATGTTTTTTTTTTGGTCACATGGTACATAGGTACAAAATCTCACCAAAAAAAACCTGTCTTTTAGAATATTTATTTTCAATATTAAAAAATATCCTGTCATAATAACAACTGCACCCCCCTGTCTGGAAAGAAAGTGCATAGCTAGTATACATGTATGGTTGTATATTTTATACCGGTTAATAGTATGTATAGATTGCAAGTTCAGATGCAAGCATCGTGCACAGTTAAATCCCTCGAAAATCACCTAACTTGTTTATTTTCTTTATATTAAATATTTTAATTTACTTTAAAGTCACATTAAATATATTTTTTGTAATAGCAATTTTACCCTTTTTTAACTTTGGGGGGCCCCAAATATGTTTGATATACTTATTAGAGAAACATGGATTTTTCAGTACATATTTACCGACGGGTCAAAAAATGCAAATGGAACGAGGTGTTTAGTGTTCCACGAAAATAAAAATTACCTTCATCAGTATAGCTTACCCATTGAATGCTTAATATACACAGCAGAATTGGTAGCAGTAATGTTGGCTCTTCAGTATGTACTACTGAATCCAACTAGCAATTATGTTATATTCAACAGTCCATTGTCGATATTGACCGGTTATTACCGTTATTGGCCGGATTCACGTTATTGCCCGAAACATAATATACATGTATATGAATTATAAAAACAAAAATGTACTATCAAAAATAGTAAAACTAGTAAAACCAAATAATGAATCATTGTTAAAATTCTGAACTGGATGTTGTTCTGAAGCTATTTCTTTGTGGCATTTTTATAATTACGTATTTTTATGGGAAATAAGCCACAATTTTACTAAAAAATGAATTTATTAACGTTTCGAAGCCCAAATCGGGTTTCGTTGTCAAAATACAAAATACTATTAAAATAAAACAAACATGTTGTTGCTAAGTAAAAAAATTCTTCTAATAATTTATTTAATCTGACTCATTTATATTGGTAATTCAGACGTATATTATACATTTTAAAGTAGAAGACTTTAAAATGATATCGCCAATATTTATGAGTTGCGTTCCTGGGACGACTTTACTAAAAGATAGTTCATTCGATTACATGAAATCAATCCCAACTCAAGAATATCCGTCGCAAAAAAATCATAGCATGTGATCTGTCTTTAAAAAGACAACCAAATGCAACGATGACAGTAAAATTCTCGCGTTAGAGATTCCATAGTAAATCACGAGGGAAAACCAGGAAAAAACCTCGTGATACTATCCCGACATCGTAAGTATTTGGTCTTACATTTAATCTACCTTCAAAAAACTAATACCAAATTCTGACTTTAATATGTTTAAATTATAAATAATATTAATATTACATAGATATACAATAAGTAATACTAAAATATAAAATTTGTACTAACTCGATATGTTATTGACTTACTAATCGTGGTATTTTCTTTCTATTGACTTCCTCTTTCAGTATGGGTAACCACATCCTACTGCATTCTACCGAGGAATTTGCGATTAAAGGTAGATTAAATGTAAGACCAAATACTTACGATGTCGGGATAGTATCACGAGGTTTTTTCCTGGTTTTCCCTCGTGATTTACTATGGAATCTCTAACGCGAGAATTTTACTGTCATCGTTGCATTTGGTTGTCTTTTTAAAGACAGATCACATGCTATGATTTTTTTTGCGACGGATATTCTTGAGTTGGGATTGATTTCATGTAATCGAATGAACTATCTTTTAGTAAAGTCGTCCCAGGAACGCAACTCATAAATATTGGCGATATCATTTTAAAGTCTTCTACTTTAAAATGTATAATATACGTCTGAATTACCAATATAAATGAGTCAGATTAAATAAATTATTAGAAGAATTTTTTTACTTAGCAACAACATGTTTGTTTTATTTTAATAGTATTTTGTATTTTGACAACGAAACCCGATTTGGGCTTCGAAACGTTAATAAATTCATTTTTTAGTAAAATTGTGGCTTATTTCCTCCCATAAAAAATACGTAATCTCGAACTGGATGTATCATTGTCCTAAAGGTTTTTGCAAATTTGTTGTATTTCCGAAAAAAAAAAATCACATTTTATACAAGAAACGCAAAATTATTTTATTTTTTTTAAGTGATTCCGCAGGGCCGTTTGTGTAGATATAGCATTTATTATAAATAATACAACAACTATGACTTCACATTCTGCACAGACCACAGCTGATTGATATTGATACTAATATCTTTTAATATCTGTTTTTAATAGAATCCCAAATTCAGTAAACATGACGTGATTATTCTCAAGTTCATCAAAATAGCTAGTTCAGCTTATCACATTTCTTATAATAAACATATTTCAGTGGGCGTGAGAATCATTAACGAATATAAACATTAAACAAAACAAGAATTATTGATGAATTTAAACAAACAGTATTTTTTCTCGGAATTCATTATTTTTTATTATCCGGTAACCAATTAAGGTCTTATTATCTAAGGTAACTTATCCAGTTTTTTTACCGGTTATTACATTAAAAAGAACAACCGGTTATAACTGTGACAAAAAGCAACCGGCACAACCGGTTATTGCGAAGTAAAAAACCGGTTTTAGGTTATAACCGGTAGGTTTTCCCATTACTAGTTCTTAGGGAAAGAGCCGGATTGACTACAGTCACAAGAAATATTCAAGAACAAATACTGCAATGGTTGGATCACGTAAGAGGTAGAAATGGGAACTACATGGAACGAAGGTTAGAGCTCTTCGAAGTTGGGTGAAAGATAGGTATGAGAAAACTGAGAAGAAGATGGAAGGATTGTGTGCCATGAAACTTGAGAGGAAAAGGTTTAAATGAAGAAGTCACGATGAACGGGAATAAGTAGCGAATAATAGTAAGAAGCAGTGACAAAGGGGAATCTGAGCAAAGAAGAGAAGAACAAGATTGAGAGTAAATAAATATTAGATACAAGACTTATTTTGGAAGGGCTGATGTCATGAGATTTTTCTTTGCTGTCATCTTGATCTACATTTACAAAGCCTTATACTTTATACTTAATATTTATATAATGCTAAATTGTCATTATAAGTTGGTTGTTATAAGTTAGTTAACAAAAATTTATATTATACACACAAGTTCCGAGCTTAAAATATTAAAAATATAATGTGTCCAATTTATACTCTTAAACACTATGTTTATACTCTATAAACAAGAAAGGGTTTCTTGTAATTTTTCTCAGAAATTGATAGTTTTGGAGTTATAGGCGATTTAAAATCTGAAAAAATGCCGAAAATACGCATTTTCGAGGCTTAAAAACTCATATTTAAATTAGTATTTTTGAGGTTGGAAGATACTTAGATTAAGACTGAAAATTCAGCTTCAATATTCTGAAGAGTGATCGCGTCTAACTTTAATTTATACGTTGTATTTTTAATTGTTAAATATGCGTGTTTATCCGATTTTTTTGCCGGTGCGGCGCGCTCCGTTTCAAAAATCTCCTATTTTCCCCGAAAAATATTTTTTCTAGATTATTTGGGAAATTCTAAATAAAATAAATTTTTTGACATTTTTCTCAAAAGTTAATAGTTTTTAAGTTATAAGCGATTTAAAATCCGAAAAATGACAAAAAACGCATTTTCGGATTTAAATCGCTTATAACTTTAAAACTATTAACTTTTGAGAAAAACGTCAAGAAACTTATTTTATTTATAATGTGCGAAAGAATCTAGAAAAAATATTTTTCGGAGGAAAATAGGAGATTTTTGAAAGGAGCGCGCCGCACCGGCAAAAAAATCGGATAAACACGCATATTTAACAATTAAAAAACAATGGTATAAATTAAAGTTAGAAGCGATCACGCTTCAGAATCTGGAAGCTGAATATTTAGTCTTCAATTTAAGTATCTGGTAACCTCAAAAATACTAATTTGAATATGAGATTTTAACCCTCGAAAATGCGTATTTTCGCATTTTTCAGATTTTAAATCGCCTATAACTCGAAAACTATCAATTTTTGAGAAAATTTACAAGATACCTTTCTTGTTCAGAATTACCGACAAAACTTAAAAATATATATTCCGGAGCAAAAAACGTGATCTTTTGTATTTGTTTAAAAAAATTGTTTAAACAATTTCTGCCCAAAAATTCCGCCCGGTACCCTTCAGATTTGTTTAAAGGGGACATTTTTGAATAGGAATGCACAAAGAAACCGAATCAGAAATTTTTCCAGACGGGAGCGGTCTCACCACATCGACTATAAAAATATACTAATTTAAATGTTAAAGCTGTGTCAAACACACTAGATTTTATAAGTGAAAATAAATTCTTCATTTTAATTAAATTGTACCTATCGGTCTGTATTGTAACTCAACATATTTTTTTCCGGTTTTTTTTGTTCTCAAGATTTTCCGTCTTTCTTAATAGTCCTTATACAACTAAAACTTTTATTCTAAACCTCTTTTTTCCAATCATCTCCCCTTTAGTATCCCATCAATTTATTTCACGCTCAATCGAACATAACAAGAGCCGTAATCCTTGCTGTGTACACTAATTTGCACCCTACCGTACTCCTGTCCTATTGCACACCTACAATTAAGAAAACTTTAATTGCAAAAGTTTCCACTTTAAATTGAAATTCGGTAGACGACCGAAACAGCACTTTCCTCCGGGTGAACATTGCGAGAATAATAGACCAAAATAAAAAAGTCCTTGACGATTAAAGCTGCTGCTTTTAGAACTTAAAAGTTTAGAGTTATAGTTTCTTCTAAAGTGGCGCAGTCAAAAGGATTTTTAGAGTAAAATAAAGTTTTATTACCTAACATAGTAATTAGAATAAAAAAGAATATCTAAAGGAAGAGCTTATAAACTTGTATACGATGAACTCAGTAAACTAAGGAATGAAAGAGAGAAGATACATAAAATCCATATATAAAATTAACATATCATCATCATCATCATCATCATCATCATCATGATCAACAGCTATTCCATCCATCGTCGGATATAATCCTCCCTTATTTTTGTCCATTCGTGGTCAACCATTCGCTTGATATCATCAGTCCATCTTGTTTGAGATCTGCCTCTACTTGTTATGCTTGCCAGTGGTCGCCACTTGAGAATTCGCTTTATCCAACGGTTGTCTTCCGTTCTTCCTATATGCCCTGCCCAGTTCCATTTTAACATGACAATCTTCTGGATCACATCTGTTACTTCTGATCGTCTTCTTATCTCTTCATTGGACTTACAATCACTGAGCTTACTGTTGAGCATTCTCCGTTCCATAGCTCTCTGAGTCATTTGCAGTTTGTGGACTACGCTGTTGTTAAAAGCCCAAGTTTTAGTTCTGTATGTCAGAACTGGCCACACATACCGATCGAACGTTTTTGCCTGTGAAGTATTTGGTAAGTTTGATTTAAATACTGTTTGTGATCGACCAAATGCTTTAGGTTAAGCTTTGAGAGTTCTATTTTTTGTGCTAAATATATAAACGACTCAACCTTTTCTATATTATTGTTGTCCAGAGTAATATTCCCAGTTATATCTAGACATTTGTTGGTTAGATATTTAGTTTTTGCTAGATTTGTTTTTAATCGTATTTCTTTTGATTTGGTATTTAGGTCCAATAGCATTTCCTGTAAGTCTTCTCTGTCTTTTGCTATTATCGTAACATTATCGGCAAATCTCAGATGGTTTAGGTTTTCGCAGTCTATCGTCACTCCTTTATCTGCCCATTCCAAAGTTCGAAACATATCTTCTATAGCTAAGGTGAGATAGAATCTCCTTGTCTAACCCCTCTTTACAGTTTTATCTTCTCAGTTTTCCCTCTGTTTTTATTTGTGATGTTGCATTGTCATATGTACAGGGTGTCCAGAAACTCTACCGACAAACAAAGACAGGAGATTCCCCAGATAATTTTAAGATATTTTAACCCAATTCACCTAGTTCGAAAATGCTTTCTAATGAAGCTAGAGCTCTTTTAAGATGGCGTCTTGTAATTTAATTTTTCTTAAATAACTCCAGAACGCTTCTATTTAGAAAAACTAAAATTGGTACACATATTTATCTTCCATAGATAAATCGATTCCATGCATCGCAAATTTCTAGTACCGGTCATAGGCATCCGTTTTGGGTAGGGCAATAGCTATTTTATCGCATAACTTCTTTATCTTTAATTTTTAAGCATCTTTGAATGTGGATTGTTAAATTGTGAGCTATTCTACAACTAAAAGGTACTCTTATTCTAAGTCGATAGGATACACCGTTTTCTAGAAAAATCGATTTGAAAATTTTTCTTTTTTTGAATTTCCAAAAAAAATTAAAAAAAAACTATTTAGAGATCCAAAAACTGGTACGTTTTCTAGAAAATACAAAAAGATAATGAACTGTTTGACAAGCTCTACAAGAAATGTTACATGTTAGATCTTCATGTTACATCACATGTCAGGGAAATTCATAGGTAACATTTCTTCGTCCTTAATATGTTAACGGACAGAACGTCTATAGATGTCTAGTTTCGATTGATGTAATGTGACACAACGTCTATAGACGTTGCATTGTCCCTATTTTACTTTGCAAAATACATATTATAGTGTCACAACACTTCCTTATACATTTGAGGCACTGTCCGTCAATGTGTTAATATATGCTGATGATAATATGACGAAATACAAAATACAAAAAAATCATGAACCGTTTGGACAAGCTCTTCAAGACAAAATATTTAAAGCTGAGAGGGACAAAAACAAGTTCTAAACTATTTTCATTTGAAATTTTTATATTTACAACTATAAAAGACTAAGTTTTTAATCTAATACCACTTAAAACAATATTAAAATATTACTCTACATCCCACCAGATTGAAAACAATGTGAACCTTCTCTGGTTACACCTCCGAGGCTTCTAAAATTTGCAAGCCATAACGGATGCTGAGACTAAAGAAGATGAGGGAATTTTAGAATTTATAATTCACGTCCCATCTGCTCAGCGCGGTAAAGATCCAACGAGAATGGTTCCCTTCATACTCCAATCAGAGTAAACATGTAAGTCAAAATGAATACCCATTTTCAATTTCGTTGCAACACGAAACTACAGCCGCATTATATTCTAGTTCAATCAGAGAGTGCAGCAAGCACCTCTACCGGTTTCGAAACTTATTAGTCTCTCATCAGGAGGCACATATGCTGCTCTCTCTGACTCAACCAGGACAAACTCCGGCGTGCAGTCACGGATTGTAACGAACGAAATGGCAGGGATGCCCTAGCGGCAACTGCTAGCAACGGACTAAGTTTTCAATCTAATAGCACATAAAACAATAATAAAATATTACTCTATATCCCACCAGATTGAAAACAATGGGAACCTTCTCTGGTACACCTCCGAGGCTTCTAAAATTTGCAAGCCATAACGGATGCTGAGACTAAAGAAGATGAGGTAATTTTACAATTTATAATTTACGTCCCATCTGCGCAGCGCGGTAAAGTTATCGAGAATGGTTCCCTTCTTACTCCAATCAGAGTAAACATGTAAATCAAAATGAATAGCTATTTGTATAACAAGGGAGGAAAGTGTAACTTTTCCTCCCGAGAATGAAGTTTACTGCCCGACGCGTAGCGGAGGGCAGTAATCATTCAAGGGAGGAAAAGGCACTTTACTCCCATGTTATACATATGGTTTTTCCACCTTCCTCAAATAACAAGTCATTTTTTCATTTTTACTTAATTTATTTATGTAACTAACCAACAAAATTTATTAGAACTAAAACAAGTAGGTACAATATAACTGTCAACTGTCAAATATAAGTCAAATTATTAATGTAAACATTGTTAAATCAAAATAACAATTTACTGTTTTTTACCATTCTGCAAAATAAAGGATGTTTTATAAATAAACGTTAAAATGTATAGATACCTCGTAATAGAAAATAGATATTATACAGAGCATCAATAAGTTATATTTCATGAATGAAATACCATGACGTCACTTTTACTTTTCCTCCCTAGGGAGGAAAAATATTTTCCTCCCTAGGGAGGAAAAGTACAGCTTTGCTCCCTACATTCAGGTCCGGAAAAGTATACTTTCGGTAGAGGTAGGTGGAAATAACCATTTTCAATTGCGTTGCAACACGACCCAGACTAGGTTTTAAGAGGTAATTATTGCGCATTTTTTGACATACAATAAGGAATTTTATATTCACCATTAGCGTGCATATGCGTCATATTACCCGGCCATATTACCCGTATGCACGCCAATGGTGAATATAAAATTCTTAATTGTATGCCAAAAAATGCGCAATAACTACCTCTTAAAACCTACCAAATTTCATTTGTATAGCTCAACCGGTTTTAGAGCAATAAATAAATCGTCAGTTTGTAAGAAAAAAATCAACATCCCGTATCTCGGAAACGAAGCATTTGCAGATATATGTCTATAAAGCAAACGGTTATTATTTTTTCATGCAGAATAATTTCCCCTTAAAGTTTGTCGCACTTATTTAGAAACACCCTGTATTGATGAAAAACGTTGCTAGTTGTTAAAGTACCTAACTTTTTATTATCCAACATAATTCAATGAATCAAAAAGCAGAATATTAAGAAAGCCTCAGGCTAAAGTTGAGTTTTAATTTCAATATTTTATATACGCTAGAATATTCCACAGGGTGTTCCAAACTTTGAGAAAAAACACACTATCATTTTTACACCCGATGTACAATGACACTTATCTGTTTAGCAACAATATTATTTCGATATTATTGAAGAATAAAGCTATAACATAATAAAAAAATCACTAAAATCGGACAACAGGTTTAGAAAATACGAGACTTAAAAATGTCCCATTTTTAAGGTGGTGCGTTAATTTTGATGCTTAGTGTATTTTAAATATTAATGTTCTGACAAATATTGGTACAAATATGTTTATATAAATATAAATATTCTAACAACTGTCAGATTTAACTAAAATCTCATCTAATGATTTGCGACATTCTTAAAATCTAATATGACGTCAAAATTAATGACGCACTGAAAAAAGGGTTTGGGATTAACTGTGTATTTGCTATGTTTTTAAGAATATCACGGAAATAAAAAAAATTAAACGTTCACAAGATATGAGACTTCAACATGATTTTGATGTATACCCTTCTTTGTAACTGTTACTCGCCACAGGTTTTCTCAAGCTTAACATAAGAAAAACATTCTCACAACAGAAGTGTTGTTACCAAAGAAAAATCTAAAACAATAAAAAACAAATTAGCCGAATTTGTTAATCTGTTCACCGGAAAATCAACTATGATGCGGCAGATTCGTGCAAATATTATACGAATTGTGCATTTAATGATAGAAGTATATAATTTGGACCACATATACTACACTTATAAAGGTTCAAAATTAGATGCGAGGCCATCTCAGATTTTGCCTTTTACAAAAATTGCGGGCATTCAAATTGGAACTATACATATGTGACTAATAGCGCGATAACTTTTGAACGAAAAGTCCGATTTTAACCAAATTTGGTATATGGGTTCTTTTTTTGATATACAAGATCGAGCTCCTGAACCGGAAGAATCGATTTACCAGAAGTTGTATTTTTCCTGATTTTTTATGTAAAAATATGTTGTTTATTTTTCAATTCTTTCACCCTATATATATATTGATTTTTCAAAAGATAATACCGGCATTGAAAAGAGCGTAAAAATATTTTTTAGGAGATATTTTGAACTTTTAAGGTATTTTAATTACCTTGTAATAAATGCATAACTTATCTTCACCTATAACTATGTGCGGCAGATTCGTGCAAATATTATAAGAATTATTGTGCATTTAATGATAGAAGCATATAATTTGGACCACATATACTACACTTATAAAGGTTCAAAATTAGATGCGAGGCCATCTCAGATTTTGCCTTTTACAAAAATTGCGGGCATTCAAATTGGAACTATACATATGTGACTTATAGCGCGATAACTTTTGAACGAAAAGTCCGATTTTAACCAAATTTGGTATATGGGTTCTTTTTTTGATATACAAGATCGAGCTCCTGAACCGGAAGAATCGATTTACCAGAAGTTGTATTTTTCCTGATTTTTTATGTAAAAATATGTTGTTTATTTTTCAATTTTTTCACCCTGTATATATTAATTTTTCAAAAAGATAATACCGGCTTTGCAAAGAGCTTAAAAATATTTTAAGAAATATATTGAACTCTTTAGTAATATTAATTACCATTTAATAAATGCATAACGTATCTTCATATGTAGGTACCTATCTGCGGCAGATTGGTGCAAATAATAATATAAGAATTATTGTGTATTTAATGGTAGAAGCATATAATTTGGACCACACATGCTACACATACAAAGATTCAAATTTAGATATGAGGCCATCTCAGATTTTGTCTTTTAGAAAAATGGCGGGCATTCAAAATGAATCTGCCGCACATAGGTACATGTGAACATACGTTATGCATTTATTAAATGGTAATTAAAATAACTATAAAGTTCAAAACATTTCCTAAAAAATATGTTTACACTCTTTTCAAAGGCGGTATTACCTTCTTGAAACATTTATATATACAGGGTGAAAAAATTGAAAAAGAAAATATATTTTTACATAAAAAAAAAACAGTAAAAACACAACTTCTGGTAAACCGATTCTTCCGGTTCAAGATCTTGATTTTATTCATCAAGGAAAGAACCTATATACCAAATTTTATTGAAATCTGATGTCTCGTTCAAAAGTTATTGTGCTATTAGTCACACATGTATAGTCGCCATTTTGAATGCCCGCAATTTTTGTAAAAGGAACAAAAACTAAGATGGCCTCGTATCTAAATTTGAACCTTTATATGTGTAGTATATGTGGTTCAAATTATATGCTTCTACCATTAAATGCACAATAATTCTTAGAATATTTGCACAAATCTGCCGCACATAGGTACATGTGAAGATACGTTATGCATTTATTAAATGGTAATTAACATAAATAAAAAGTTCAGAATATTTCCTAAAAAATATTTTTACGCTATTTTCAATGGCGGTATTAATTTTTTGAGAAATTAACACATACAGGGTGAAGGAATTGAAAAACAACAACATATTTTTACATAAAAACCAAACCTATATACCAAATTTGGTGGAAATCTGACGTCTCGTTCAAAAGTTATCGTGCTATTAGTCACATAATATGTATAGTCGCCATTTTGAATTCCCGCCATTTTTGTAAAAGGCAAAATCTGAGATGGTCCCTATCTAAATTTGAACCTTTATATGTGTAGTATATGTGGTCCAAATTATATATTTTTATCATTAAATGCACAATTGTTTCACATATCGGCTGCACTACTATGAAAACGAGCATAATTTTTGGTGGTGCAAAACTTTTGCCGTCGTTTAATTTGCGGTTAAGCTTGCGACTTAATTTGGTTCTTCCTTCTGTTGTAGAAAAATTGAGAAATGGTAGAGACCAAAAGAGAGGACGATAAAACAGAGAACACTGGTACACTGGAAAAGTGGTTTTTTCTTCATATTTAGCGCAACTGGGCACTGTCTACCAGAATGAGCCAATACTGGCTCAATGACCCGACAAAGCACCTTCATAAATATCATTACCGAGTATCTTAGAACATCCAAGAGTAGGTTAGAAGACAAACTAATAACGTGGAAAATTAATACCCACAAATTACTATCCCTCAACCATCATATTTATAACTTCTTTGGCATTTATCCCATTACCTTCTTCATCATCATCATCATCTTTCTCTTTGCCTTATCCCTATGCGGGGTCGGCTTCACTAATTGCATTTCTCCACACAATTATATCCTGGGTCATATCAATATTAATCCCCTTTACCAACATGTCCTGCCTAATCGTCTCCCCCTCGTCTTCTTTGGTCTTACTCTCCTGCTCCTTCCGGGAATCTGCACTTCAGCTACTCTTCGTATTGGATGATTAACGTCTCGACGTTGAACATGACCAAACCATCTCAATCTATGCTCTCTCATTTTGGCATCAATTGGTGCCACACCTAGACTTCCCCTAATATACTCATTTTTAATTTTATCCTTTATTGTCACTCCACTCATCCATCTAAGCATTCTCATCTCCGCCAGATGCATTCGTTGTTCCTCTTTTTTTTTTTTTCACTGCCCAACATTCAGTTCCGTACATCATAGCCGGTCTTATGGCTGTTTTATAGAATTTTCCTTTCAGTTTCATTGGAACTTTTCTGTCACACAACACACCACTCGCTTCCTTCCACTTCATCCATCCAGCCCTAATTCTACTGCATGCATCTCCATCTATTTCTCCATTACTCTGTAATACCGATCCCAGGTACTTAAAACTATTGCTTTTTACAATCAGTTCACCATCCAAAGATACCATTTTATTTAAATAAAATATTAATAACTCCATCTTTAAATGAACATTCCAAATACTCTGACTTGGTCCTACTAAGTTTCAAACCTTTTTCCTCCAGAGCTCGTGTCCACTGTTCCAGTTTTTGTTCTAGGTCTCTTTCACTATTTCCTACTAACACGACATCATCAGCATACATAAAGCACCATGGAATATTGTGCACTTTGTAGTTTCGCTGTTATCTGGTCCAAAACTAATGAGAATAAATACGGACTAAGCACCGAGCCTTGGTGCAATCCTACTTTCACATGAAATTTATCAGTCTCTCCCACACCTGTCCTAATGGTCCTAATGGTACCTTCTTCATCAATGCTTGAAACTATTCATTCAATACTGGAAACTACATCCAAAATAACATCCAATACTTTAAACAACTACGTTTGAAATATGATATGCTGCCCGAACAAAAGAGCTCAATTTTCTTGGAATTTGGAATCTTTGTTGCCTCACCAGCTCTTTTTCTCCTTCTTCGTCAACCATTTTACATCCACTCCTAAATGTAGACCCCTTCCAATTGCTTCCATATTTCTTTATCATTCCAATATAATTCATTCTAGGATTCACTATGTCCACCTGTTATCATATCTGACTATGTGATATGCCCAGCGCCATTTCATTTTTGTATTTTCTTCCACGATATTCCTGATCTTCGTTCTACGTCTTATCTCGGCGTTTCTTATCTTGTCTCTCAGTGATATTCCAAGCACGTTTTGTTCCAGTGCCCATTGCGTAGTTTCTAGTTTCTTAGCAGGTTTTCTGGTAAGTCTGGTATGCATGTGTGTTTAAGTTAAGGCTATGGGTACATAATTCGCAAATATTTTACGTGCATCCCTACTTTTTCTGTCTTTACACGGCAAATTACGTGTAGTAAAATTCACACTGGTATGGATATGTAAACATTACTAGAATGTCACTCTACTTGAAAATGTCATCATTAATTTAAAGAGATGGGTTTTGAATGTTCTTGGATAACTGTTATTTTTATAATTGCAAATTATTAGATCAGTTAATAAATGTGATAATTTTTTCACTAACTATGTATTCAGTGATTGTAATAATTTATTTGTACAACAAAGACTAATACTCAATCGAGAAAAGAGGAAAAGTGTTAAAGTGATTTTTTAATAATATATTGTTATGGAACGCTTACAATTTTGAACATCTTTAACAAAAAAATACTTGGATCACAGAATATATTATCCTGATGTATTCTCTGCTTGGATCTTCCACAAATAATACACAATAAATAACTTTTTATTAAGTTCACGTCTTAAATCAATTATTTATCAAATACACTATATCAATAATATTTAATCAATAACTCAACATATTCCCGATGCAATGTCAAATATTTAAAATTGTCACTGATTGTCAGTGTCTGACTGACAATATATGCTGACAATATTATATTAGGCTGAGTGCGTTGTAAGACAAAGATAGATTTGGAAAATATTACCACCGCATTGTGTTCATTTTTTTCGAATCCTGAAAAAACCAATAAATATTTTTGAAAAATTTAAACGCAGAATGAAAGACCATATTATTACCGAGTGCCGAAAGTCCCTTACAATAAATAAAAAGTTTATTTTGAGTGATATATTTGACATTAAAAATCACACTAAATTTTCTCTTAGTTTTTCACCCCTGTAACTTATTAAAATAAACATTATAGAAGTTCTCAGGGACTTTCCGCCCTCGCTAATAACGTAATCTTTCATACTGCGTTTAAATTTTTCAAAAATACTTATTAGTTTTCTCAGGATTCGAAAAAAATAAATCCGCATTTGAATAGCATTGCAGCCGAAAATACGTACCGATCCTCTTAAGAGGAATGGTGGTGTAATACTGTAAAGTAATAATGTATTAAAAAACTCATACAGAAGTAAAAACTTCAAGTTGTATATTGGTATAAAAATTTTTTATATCAATATACAACTTGAAGTTTTTACTTCTGTATGAGTTTTTTAAACTATGGTATACAGCCAACTACTGGGATTTTCCCATTGATTTTATAATAATTTGTTTAGATTTTAATGATTCTGAAATGTTCCATCGTGTTTAAACATTTATTTTATTGAAATTATTAAAAACTGTGTGCTGAATAATATTAAATGTTGATGTGTAGAAATAAATTTATTTGGAATGTATTTGTTATAGGCCTGGATCCCGCGTACCAAAAAAAGTTCATTAATAGGAAGCTGAAAATTTGTTAATAGCTTAACGGTGTCTAGTAGGACAAACTTTGATGTATGGGAATATTGGAACAGGGGAAGTTTTAATTGTGGAAAGTGATTTTAATTGTGAAACGTGTCATCCTGACAAGTTTATGATTGTGAAAAGTAGCAGGTTGTTTAAAGTTTATTCAATAGCATACTTTATATAAGATACGAAAAAATGCTTGTCCGACAAAAATATGTTGGGCATTTTAATAAGTTCGACACGTACATGTCAAATGACAGGTATTATACAGGGTGTCCCGAAAAGATTGGTCATAAATTATACCGCACATTCTAGGGTCAAAAATAGTTCGATTGCACCTAACTTAACTTAGTACAAATGTGCTCATAAAAAAAGTTACAGCCCTTTGAAGTTACAAAATGAAAATCGATTTTTTTCAATATATCGAAAACTATTAAAGATTTTTTATTGAAAGTGGACATGTATAATTCTTATGGCAGGAACATCTTAGAACAAAATTATAGTGAAATTTGTCCACCACATAAAAATTTTATGGGGGTTTTGTTCCCTTAAACCCACCCAAACTTTTACGTACGTTCCAATTAATTCGTTATTGTGGTGCCATTAGTTAAACACAACGTTTATAAACCTTTTTTGCGTATTAGTATTTTTTTGATAAGCCAGTGTTTATCGAGATGCGGCTTTTTTTTAATATATTTACATAAAAATTTTATGGGGATTTTGTTCTTTAAAACCCCCAAATGTTTGTGTACGTTCCAATTAAACTATTATTGTGGTACCATTAGTTAAACACAGTGTTTTTAAAACTTTTTTACCTCTTAGTCTTTTTTTGATAAGTCACCTTTTATCGAGATGCGGCTTCTTTTTCAAAATATACCTAAAAATGTAAATTTATAAATAAATTTTCAGACTATTAACAGTAGGTCTGGATCCCGCGTATGAAAAAAAAAGTTGATTAATAGCAAGCTGAAAATTTGTTAATAGCTTAAGGGTGTCTAGTCGGACAAACTTTGATATAAGGGAACACTGTAACAGGAGCAGTTTTAATTGTGGAACAGGTTAAAAATTTGGAACGGTCACACCACGAAAACGGCACATTTATTTTGTCCGACAGAACAGAATTAAACTCTCCGAACAGAGATTAAACTCTCATGCAAAAATCAGATTGCTGTTTATCACCAAATGGGCGTTTTAATGAGTGGAACATGTAGAATATGTCAAATGATAGGAATTATGACAGGTGATAAATAGCAGTCTGATTTTTGCATGAGAGTTTAATCTCTGTTAGGAGAGTTTAAGTCTGTTCTGTCGGACAAAATAAATGTTCCGTTTTCGTGGTGTGACCGTTCCAAATTTTTAACCTTTTCCACAATTAAAACGGCCCCTGTTTCAGTGTTCCCATATATCGAAGTTTATCCGACTAGGCACCCTTAAGCTATTAACAAATTTTCAGCTTGCTATTAATCACCTTTTTTTTCATACGCGGGATCCAGACCCTATTATTCGTACTTATTTATATACAAATAGGTGGTGGATTCGAGAAATATTCAAAATATCTCGATAAACACTGGCTTATCGAAAAAGTATTAAGAGACAAAAAAGTTTTAAAAACATTGTGTTTAACTAATGGTGCCACAATAATAATTTAATTGGAACGTACACAGAAGTTTGGGGGGATTGAAGGAAACAAAAGCCCCATAAAATTTTTATGGGGTGCACAAATTACACTTTAATTTTTTTTAAGATGATGCTGCCATAAGTATGCCACAAATCTATTTTCAATAAAAAATCTCTAAGAGTTTTCGATATATGAAAAACAATCGATTTTCATTTTGTAACTTCAAAGGGCTGTAACTTTTTTTGTGTGCACTATTGTATATAGGTAAGTGAGGTTCAATCAACCTATTTTTGACCCCAGAATCTGAGCAATTTTTTCGGGAGACCCTGTATATATTGGTGGTAAATAGCAGTCTGATTTTTTGCAAAAGAGTTTAACGAAAGGGTAACAAATCAATTGGAAGTTCTGTCTGACAAAACGCATGGGACTTTTTTGTAGTCTGATGTTCGAAACCTGTAACCTGTTCCAAAATTAAAACTTCCCTTCTTCCAGTGTTCCCGTACTTTAAAGTTTGTCCGACTAGACACCGTTAAGCTATTAACAAATTTGAAGCTTGCTATTAATAAACTGTTTTTGGGACACGTGATCCAGGCCTATTGTCATAGCGAAAATGTTTTATTTTTACTACATCGCTTTGAAATAAAATATTATTAAATTTTATGCTTAGAACATTTTTGAGTATATTTGATATCGAACTAAATTTTGTATCCAATATTTTTGTGATTTTTTTACAGTATTTATTATCTATCGTCGCTGAATGGATCATGCAATCTAAAGCAATTAAAAACTGTGATTTTCATTCGTTTTAATAAATTATAAAGAATTATACATAATGTTGATGGCAGATATTTGTGCTTAATTTGTTGTCTCGCTCGATTCGTTTTCGTTCATTTCATAAAAATTATTCCAAATGAAATAAATCAATTTTTAATAATTTTTCAAAACCAGTTCTTTTGGGCAGAAATTGACCAGAATTATAACAACAAATTAATATTCCATTCTCTCACGGTTTTTGCTCTAAATTTTAAAAAACCGCTTAAATTGACATGAAATTTGGCATACGTATAGCTTACATGTCAAAGAAAAAAAGTGATATTGTGCCGATGTGTGCTTTTGCCCTGGGGTGACTTTCACCCCCTTTCGGGGGTGAAAAAATATATGTCCAAAATAAGTCCGGAAATGGGTAAACTGACTAATTTTATGTAACTTTTGTTCTATAGAGCTTTTTCGCCAAGGCAACACTTTTCGAGTTATTTGCGAGTAAATATGTTCATTTTTCAACAAAATAACCACATTTTTAGACGGTTTTTCGTAAATAACTCAAAAAGTAAGTATTTTGTCGAAAAAAACGTTCTTAGCAAAAATATAGCCTATAAAAAAGTAAAAATAATGGTGTACGCGTTAGGTCTCTGGATCTCGTAGAACCAGAGTTATAGCCAATGAAAAATAGATTAATATTCATCAAATTTCAAATAGAATATTTCAACGTGAAATATCCAAAAAAATTAAGCACTTGTTGGGGAAAACCTATTATAACTTTTTTAAAGTGTTTAAAAAAAGCTTTATTTCTGTTTTTACAAACAGTTTCTAGCATTAAATTTAAGCAAGTTACGCTTAAAATAAAGTTGGTCCCTTTTGTTTTTGCCAAAAAGAATCGGGAAGACCACCCCCAAATTAGCAACTTAAATGAAATTAATCGTTACCGCTCCACAAATTATTTTACTTATGTTGTGTTTATATGATCTGTAAGTTTCATCGATTCAAAGTGCTTATTTTTGATAAAATTTGGTTTCAAAGTAAAATTTTTAAAAATTTAAATTTTGAAAAATATGCTTTTTTTCAAAATAACTTAAAAATTGTTAGTGATACCAAAAATCTCGAAAAACAAAAAAAGTCAGATTTGCTTTTCTGAATATCACGTATTTTTTTGTTTTTCTGTTAGACAAAAATTGATTAAGATTTGCTGTTTCTAAATTTGCATACATTCGTGATTAGTGACCCGTTCAACCCCTTTTAACTACAGCCCTTTCAATAATAAGGACTTTGAACCGATAAAACTTAGAGACTATATAAACAATATATACACGAGTCAAGAAACTTGTGAAGTCGTAACGATTAAGTTCATTTAAGATACTAATTAGGGGGTGATTTTCTCGATTTTTTTACCAAAACCAAAAGGGACTAACTTTATTTTGAGCGTAACTTGTTTAATTTTGATGCTAGAAATTTTTTTTATAAAACAAAAATGAAGCTTTTTTAAAACACTTTAAATAATTTTTAATGAGTTTTCCCCGAAATTTGCTTCATTTTTGGTTATTTCACGTTAAAGTATTCCATTTGGAATTTGACGAATATGAACCTATTTTTCAGTAGCTATAACTCTGCTTTTACAAGGTGTAGAGACGTGATAAATACACCATTTTTTAAAATTTTTTACAGGCCATATTTTTCCTCAGAATGTTTTTTCGACAAAATACTTACTATTTGAGTTATTTGCGAAAAACCGTCTAAAAGCGTGGTTATTTTGTTGAAAAAATGAACATATTCACTGCCAAATAACTCGAAAAGTATTGACTTAATGAAAAAACTCTATTGAACAAAAGTTACTTAAAATTAGCTAGTTTATCCATTTCCTGACTTTCTTTGGACGAATATTTTTTCACCCCCAAGAAGGGGTGAAAACCACCCCTAGGGCAAAAGCACATATCGGGACAATATCACTTTTTTTCTTTGACTTGTTAGCTATGTGTATGCCAAATTTTATATCAATCCAAGCGGTTCTTTAAAATTTAGAGGTTTTGCAATATTTTACCGTTAAAGAACGGACTATAAATAAGCTACTTACTCAAACAGAAATATTTATACATATTATCAGTCTCAACATTTTTATTAAAATTTTCCGATAAACATCCAGCTCATCTGCTTATCTCAATTTATTTCCTTCGGGAAAACTGAAAGCTATATCCAATTATTTTCATTTTTTCATTCTTCCCGTTTATGGCGTCAGGTCACGTTGACGCTCATTGATGTAACTAAGTTTCCCGCCGTCGCTAGTAAATAATCCCAGAACCGTACTGGAAAGGAAGAAGAAAATCTATAAATTAGTACAGTTGCATGCAAAGAAAAATTGAATACGAATCAATCAGAACCTATAAGCTCAGAAATAAAGAGATTGTCCCAAGATACAAAGAAATGGTTGATTCAGAAATAGCATTTCCAGAAAATGTAAATGATAGTCACTACCTAGAAATATATTCTTGGAAGCGACAAAAAAGTATGTGGCATTTGTAAAAAGAAGAAAAAGAACAAGGTGAAACAAACAAACTGGTTAAATGCCGAAATAAAACAAGAGAAAATTAAGAAAAAACTTAAGAATTATTTAGGAAATAAAAGAGAAACAACTACAACAAATACAAAGATGCAAGAACGATAGTAAGAGACATGATAAAAACAGAAAAGGAAAAGAATTGGCATCAATTTGGACAACAATTTCAACAAAATAGCAAAGCAAATCAAAAACTTTTTTAAAATGCATTAAAAACCGTGAAAAGAGACAAACCTAGTAACGGTATAAGGATTAAAAACAAAGAAGGAAAAATAATCACAGAAGAAAAAGAAATGATTGAAAGATAGCGGCAACACTTCCAAGAATTATTAACTACCACAAAAGTGGATATAAATGAAGAAAACAGTAATGCGACAAGTAGTGAAGAACAGACGACTAGCATCGAGAAAACAATCGAAGATACAATAGAAGCAATAGGCAAACTTAAAAACGGAAAGGCGCCCGGACACGACTATATACCACCGGAAATGATGAAATACATGGGAATGAAAGCATGAGAAGCATGTAAAAAAGAAACAAGACTTCAAAGATTGTAACAACTATCGAGGAATTACACTGTTATGCTTTCCACTCAAGGTCTATGAAGCAATACCAGAACAAAAGCCCAGAAACGTTACAAAAACTACTTTTAATGAAGGACAGAGCGGCTTTAGAAAGGCACGTGTATTACAAGACCATATATCCACAGTAAAACAAGTTAAAAAAAGGTTTTTGTCTAAAAACAAAGCATATACGGTCTTCGTAGACCTGAGAAAGGCATTTGACAGCTTGATAAGGTAAGGTATTAACGAAAAAGTAGTTGAAATCATCAAAAGTCTATATTAGAGAAATATAAACTACATAATATATTAATATTAAGGCATCAAATCAACAGAATTCAAAACAACTGAAGGACTGAGGCAAGGATGAGTCATGAACCAACCCTCCTCAACACCTTTATGGACGAGATCATGAAAGAGTGTACACCGCAACTAAAGAAATTGCATTATATTTATAGGGTACAAGAATCTCCAAAGGGCAACCACTTCGGAATGTGCATTCGCAGATGACGTAGTTATGATTTCAGAAAAAGAAGACTTGCAAAGTAATCTACAGTAATACATACTCATTAATGTTAATCATAATGTAAAGTCGCTGTCGCTGGTACAGAACCGTAATAGAAGGGAAGAAGAAAATCTATAAATTAGTAGGTACGGTTGCATGCATGATCATCGAAATAATCAAGATAGAAAATGAGTAGTAAAATTAGTGGTAAAAACGCTGGACGGAAGGGCCGCCCGAGAACTTTATCGTACCGATCTATTATCGTTATCGTACTAGATACTGGCATTCTATAAAAATAACAAAGTTACTCGTTATTTTGATATTTTAGAAACACCTTTTATACTTGAAAATATTTTATGGTTCTACGCATCATTAATTCTCGCATTTGAGAAAATGTTCGGGGACACACTCTAGATTATTGCATAAATCAATAGAATATTAGTCATACTTTCATTTCAAATTAGTCCATTTTTCTGAGAAATTAATAGTTTACAATATTTGCATTTTACTGCATGGATTGTAATGAAATTTTGGGAGTAGTCCAAAGCCCAATCTCCTAATTCAAAGTCTATCCTATATACTATGGAACTTTTTCATGGGGCGGTTCTCACCACTTCTCGGGGATAGAACGTTTTTATTTTCGAATTGCATGGAGCAAAAGGAAGAATTTTAAGAAAATTTAAAAATGCGCTCTATAATTTGATCTTATTTTTTCACCGTCCAACTTTTTGAAAGTAGAAATAACACTATATTAAGAGGTATTGCAAAAGAAAAACAATGCATTTAAATTCTGGTGAATGAGGGTTTAAATGTATTTACTGCTCATTTTTCCTTAAAGTACATTAGTCATATATTTTTTTGCACCATATCTCGCTTAGTTTGAATGTAACCGACATTTAACGGTGCTCGTTTTAAAGGCCTTTTCAAACACTACAAAAGCATGAGCACTTTGAGCATGCACCAAAAAACAAACTCTTTTTACCTACCATATCTCTTTTTGTATTATAAATAGAAAATTTACGAAGGAACGAATCTCTTTGTTATTTATAATTAAAAAAAATATTTATATAGTGTTTTTAGTTTGATGCATAGTTTTTAAGGTATTCACAAAAAACCGTCCGAAAACGTGTCATTTTTAAATGAAAATGGCCAATTTTCAACTACGCATAACTCAAAAAGTATTGAGTTCTCAAAAAAAGTATAGATCAGTTTTTGCTTAAAAATAGGTTCTCTAGCCACTTCCATGCTTATTCTGACCAATAAATTTTCCACCCCCTTGAAGGGGTGGGAATTGCCCCAAGATAAAAGCGCCATAGTATATAGGGTAGATTTTGTTTCTTGAGCTATTTCCTACTTACTGTGAAAATATCAAGTACATCGATGTAGTAGGATGGAATTCGGAGCCAAATACCCTCATTAACTGCCCTATAATAATGCTCTGCTATGATCGCGTGAGAGGAGACACACACAAGATTCTAGCAAAATTTCAATTTTCTGTAACTTTTCAAGTTTTTGAGTTACAGCAACGAGTTTTATGTCATTGGAAAAATAATTTTACATTCTTTCAAAATATGTAAAAATATGCGTATGTAAAAAATTTAGATTTTTTTTTTCATTTCCGGTTAAACCGGAAGCCATACTGTGGGTAAAATTTATTGTACTAATAGATAACAAAGTACTGTATATGTCTGCCAAATTTCAAATTTTAGTTTCTATTACAGAGGTAGTTACGGGCACTCGAATATTTTTTTATAAAAAATTCATAACTCCCCTCCTATGGCGAGTTAAGAAATCTGACCAATGTTATTCAATTTACTGATAGGACATAAAAAATATATCAAAAAATAAATAAATTCCTTGGAGTCATTTTTGAGAAAATTTAGTTCAAACTTATGTCAAAATTTGACCCCTTAAATATAGGCAACCCATAACTTTTTCTGAAAAACGATAATATTCTTGTTATAGCCCCATCTTTGGGCTATATAAATGTTTTTGCAAATTAAATTTATCTTAAACAAGTTTTTAGATTGGTAGGGAAATGTATCGTGTGGGCGGTCGGCCATGCTGGCCGCCATTTTGGATTTGGAAATGTCAAATTCCGTATTTCTATTTACCTATCGATGAGCTAACTTTAATTTAAATTTCATTCGTTTCGGTCAAAATTTGCAAAAATGGGCCCCAAATAACCCCCCTATTTCGGCCCCCCTTTGAGAGGTTTTTTTTAAAGCTTAGTTACTCGACAAAATTCTCTTAAACTTACTCATACCGAATTTCATCGAAATCGGTCCAGTAGTTTTTGCTGGGCGGTGGCGACATACGTACGTACATACGTACGTACATACGTACGTACATACGTACATACCTCCGACATGTTTTTTTTATTTGCTTTTTAGACTCAGGGGGACTCATAACGTCGAAAAAAAGTGAAATCTGAAAAAAATTTTTTTGCACGATCCTATAACTTTATCTATTATACTCATACTGCGTATGTAGTACGATAAAGTAAAACTAGAATACAAATATAGGAAAATTCTAAATTAAATTAAAATTTATATTTATCTATTATATATTTATATTATTATATCTAATTATATAATTATATTATTATATCTATTATATAAATTTATATTTATATTTATCTATTATACTCATACTGCGTATGTAGTACGATAAAGTAAAACTAGAATACAAATATAGGAAAATTCTAAAATTAAACAAATCATCTCGGAGTTTTTAAAAAGGACTAAGAGGAAAATTTAACTTGCACTGAATGAGTCCGGTTGAATGTGTTTAGCAATAATTATTGTTTTTTTATGTTTATCCTTATTATGTAATATTGTCTCCCTGTGAAAGTTCATTAAGTAGATTTTGCAGGGAGGTAATAAGAATAGAATTGTATAAAAGTTTATATTGAAAAAATAAAAAAAAAAAAAAATTATACAAAAAAATATGTATACAAAAAAAAATGTATATAAAAAAAATTAAATCTTGTTTAAAAAAAATTAAATAAATAAAAAAAAGCATAATAAATTATAAAAAAATAAAAAACAGAAAAAAAAAATTAAAAACACAAAGAGGGTGTAAACCTCCGCGGGGTTGATCCGGGTTGAAGCCTTATCGCTGTGTAAAAAAAACATATATTTATTAGCATTTAGTATTAGTATTTAGTATTAGCATGTAGTTTTTTTTGTCGATTTAATTATTTGTAAATTAATTTAAGTTGGTTAGGGCCATGAATGAGGAGTATACCTACTGGTCAATTAAATGTTTCCACTTCTACATATGTATGTATGTATGTGCGTGCATAAGTATTATATGTGCGCACATGTACCTAATGTATTATGTAATGCAATGTATTATATTTGGAATATTGTAGCAAACAGTAATTTATTATCTATCGTGGCTGAATGGATCAAATAATCCAAAGCCAATAAGGAAGAAAAAAAAATATATAGGAAAAGACTACGGGTATTAATCGATTCATAAGGCCCGTCTTATTTAATTATCTAATCTTAGAAAAGCCTACTGCGACAAGCAACGCAGTCTGTCTGGGATATTCGTCAATTAGTCCAGAGAAATAAGGTTTTTCTCGTGACACATCCCCCTCCAGGCCGAAACCAAATTTTTTGAGTAGTATGGACATCTATATTATTAACCTATATGTTTCCTGCAGCCGATTTTGATGATATACATAGTTATAAACAAATGAAGATCGAAAAATGGTAAATTATCGCTTTTTTCGTCTATTACCAAAAAGTTAAGCACTTTAAACAAATTTGAGAGTAAGAAACTCATAAATCGTATAAAAAACTTCAATATGGCATTCGCTAAATATGTCCAACCTTATTGGTTGCTTAGAAAATTGCAAAATAAATCATAAATATTGAGTTTTTATAAATATTCGTAACCTAGGTAAAAATTAACTTAGAATCTTCTTATTACGCGGAATGCCGAGAATTCTTGTACATAAATTATAATTTAAATTTCAAAGCAATTGGTCAAATAGTTTAAAAGTTATTTAATTTATTTTTCCCAAATTCATTTTTTTTGCAACACTACAAGTCAGAAAATTATGAGGTTACAATAATACTTCGGACAGTTTATGAAAGAAGAACATTTATACTATTACCTTAATTAAAAATAAATGACAAAAAATAATTTTAAACAGTGTAAAATTATTTTGCAAAAACATGTCCATTTTTTGCTTACTTATAAACAATTAGAATAACTTTTTAACCGTTACCCGTAGAAAAATTATTTTTTCATATTTAGAAAGACTGAATTTTTATACACATTTAGAAAGAAAAACAACTGTTCTAGGACATTTAGGGACAAAGTTAGCCCCCCCATTTTTTTAATTCACATGTTTTTGCAAAATTATTTTGCAATATCTATAATTATTTTTTGTCATTTTTTTTTAAATTAAATTAATACTGTAAATTTCCTTCTCTCATAAACTATCCAAAATATTACTTTAACTTCATCATTTTCTGACTTACAGTGTTGCAAAAAAAATTAATTTTGGATAAACAAATTAAATAACTTTTAAACTATTTGACCAATTGCTTTGGAATTTAGGGTGTAATTTAAGCACTATAAGTCTCAGCATTCCATGTAATAAGAAGGTTCTAAGTTAATTTTTACATAAGTTATGAATATTTATAAAAACTCAAAATTTATGATTTATTTGGCAATTTTCTAAGTAACCAATAAGGATAGACATATTCAGCGAACGCCATATTGAAGTTTTTTATACGGTTTATGAGTTTATTACTCTCAAATTTGTTTAAAATGCCCAATTTTTTAGTAAGAGACGAAAAAAGCGAAAATTTACCGTTTTTTGATCTTCATTTGTTTATAACTATGTATATCATCAAAATCGGCTGCAGGAAACATATAGGTTATTATTATAGATGACCATATTACTCGAAAAATTTGGTTTCAGCCTGGAGGGGGATGTGTCACCAACACGATATTTTTTTTCCTTATTTCTCTGAACTAAATGTATTATAAACATTACCGAATAATGAACCGTTTAATGAACGTGTTATGTTCATATACTTTAAATATTTTGAATTAAATAAATTATATTCATTCTTCATTTTGTGTCATTTAATTTAATTAAAAAAAAATTTGACACCGTGTATAAATAATAATATTATTGTTTATATTACTGAATAGAGAATTGAATAAACTTTCAAATGAGCTAGTACGCGATCCCTATTCTCATTTAAAAAAAAATATGTATCACGTCATTACGCCCAACTGGATGACGCCACTAGTAAAGTATACAGTGACGAGCGCGCTAATAACCGGCAAAATAGCTCAAAAGGTGGAAAACATAATACCTACATGGCGAAACAAAACTAGTGGAGCAGGAAATTATCGTTATAAAGGTCTAAAAGAACATTACATTACATAGTTTCCCACCTTTAGGCTTATCAGAGGTGTATGAAAACTATCACTGTGACAGTAGAATTTTATAAAATACTTCTGTCACAGACGTTTAAAGGTGGGAAACTATGTAATATAATGTTAATTAAAACGTTTATAACGATAATTTCCATCTCCACTAGTTTCATCTCTTATTGTTTCGCAATGTATTATGTTTTCCATATTTTGATCTATTTTGCTGGTTATTAGTGTGCTCATCACTGTATATTATGCGAAAACATCATAATTTAAAAATAAAAATCTACCTATTTCGAGAAAAACCTACCTATTACCTTATTTTTCCTTTAAGTAGTGAGCTTATGAAATAACGAATGTATTCCTTTCTTGCACCATACTGTATAATTAATACGTGTATAAAAATATTGCATAACTAAATAAAAATTTTATGCATATATTATTTGCAAAAATGTGATGAAAATTTTTGAAATTTTTATTTCGTCTACAATTAAAACAATTCGTAAATTGTAAATTGTAAGTATAGACCAGGGCGCATCTGTAAAAATATTAGTACATTTGGACGTTGAGAGGTGACTCAAATTTTTTTGCAGAAATTGCTTGAAAATAAATCAAATAATAATATTTGAGTTATCCTCCCTCTCAGAAAGGTCCGGAACATTGTTTAAATAATCAAAATGTCAAAAAATTAAGGAAAAATTCGATATTTTTCTTGGTTTTTTAATTATAACTTTAAAAGTATTCATTTCTGAGAAAAGTTGTACTGACATAAAAGTTGCGTAATTAAATTTCCTACAATATAGAATTGGTTATAAATTTAAAAAATAGTCACCCTTGTTGCAAAATAGCAATAATTGTGAAAAAAACATACAAAAACAAGTATTCGCATTTCACGTTTTTCAACCATTTATGCTACACTTAAGGTAGGTTCAATAGATTTTGCAAAATAAATTTTGCAATCCAGCTTTCGTAAAAAAAAATTATTTTTTCAAAATGTTACAGGACTAAAAATAAAGCAGATAGCAAGTTGAAAATTTTTTTGCGTATAGAAGTGTACTGTATCTTTCATTTGCAATTTTGCCAAATTAAAATAGATTAAGACCACGGCGTCAGAAATTTTTTTAAATAAACATTAATTATTGGTGCTACGCGCAGGACAGCGGATAGTTTGCTCTGATTGGGCATTCCAATGACCTTTGATATTGATTGATACATTTTAATTTTTATTACATTTCGATATAAATAAATAAATTTGTTTATTGCAAAATAAAAACACACGCTCTATCCTTTGAAATAACACTCTTATTAGCAAAAACTTTCTTTGTTCATATATTTTAACTTAAATAATAAAAGTTTATTATTTTTAAACATATGCAATATTTTAAACAATATTTTACAAACAATAATAAAATTAGTTTGATTTTTGTGGAATTAAGATATTAAAATACAACGAAATATAGAGTAAGAAAATAATATATTAGATAAAGATTGGAAGAAATTTTGGTGGAAATCAACTTGTGTGAATCGAACACCGCTGTCCTGCGCGTAGCACCAAAAATTATTGTTTATTTCAAAAACTTTCTGACGTCGTGGTAATTAATCAATTTTAATTTTGAAAATTGCAAATGAAAGGTACAGTACACTTCTATAAGCAAAGAAAATTTCAACTTGCTATCTGCTTTATTTTCAGTCCTGTAACATTTTGAAAAAATGAATTTTTATTGCGAAAGCTGGTTTGCAAAATTTATTCTGCAAAATCTATTGAACCGATCTTAATGAAATTTACAGTATTATTTTACTGTATCATAAAGTTTTTCTGGGTGAAATATGAAGGTCCTAAGTGTAGAATAAATGATTGAAAATGGTAAAATGCCAATACTTGTTTTTGTATGGTTTTTTCGAAATTGTTGCTATTTTGCAACTAGGGTGACTATTTTTTAAATTTTTACCTAATTCTGTATTGTAGGAAATTTAATTACGAAACTTTTATGTCAGTCCAACTCTTCTCGGAAATAAATACTTTTAAAGTTATAATCAAAAAACGAAGATAAAAACGAAATTTTCGTTCAATTTTTGACATTTTGATTATTTAAACAATGTTCCGGACCTTTTTGAGAGGGAGGATAACTCAAATATTATTATTTGATTTATTTTCAAGCAATTTCTGCAAAAAAATTTGAGTCACTTCTCAACGTCCATCTCAAAACAGATGCGCCCTGGACTAGTAAGTATTAAAACCAATATTAAATTATGTGGTAGTGATGCTTTTGAGGAAATGGAAGAAGTGACATGTACGCCATGTATTCCACTTCAGGAATTAATTTTCATAATAAGTCAAATTGTTCATTAATATTTAATAAAAGCAAAAAAAAATAAAATTAGGTATTTATTACTATTAGTTTTTTGTATGTTTGTATAATAAAAAGATTAAACAAAATATGACTATTTGTTAATGTTTTTTATGGTTGACGATAAAATTTTGTATCCACCACGTCAGTAAAGACTCTTTATCGAATTCGTCTGTTAATCGCACCCTCTCGATTTGCAGTAAAATTAGACTCGTTCGATAAACAGTCACTTTACTGACTTGGTTCAAAAATAACTATTATTTAAAAAAGTTATTAAAATCATTTAAAAAGAGTCTGGTATATAATAGTCTTCAAAACGGATTAAATAAATAAACATTGCTGAAAATCTACAGGCACCAAATAAGGCAACTTATGTAACTTTATTTTTCGGAAATTTTCGCAGTTGGTATATCGATAACTATTGCTGTGATTTCGGTCAACTAGATAAAATGTGTAACATATTGTAATATTAGGCTAAATAAACAGTAAAATAAATAGGTCAAATGATATTACGGTAAACAAGGTAAATAAATAAAGTATTTTGGCAATAACGAAACAATTGTTTAATAATATTCTTAAATATTTGTTATAATGCAACACCTTCTTTATTTATATTGCCTTTTTTTATAGAGATTTCACTTTTCTCTTATATAGTTCTCACAATATGTGCATTTCACACAATTCTGTTATATTATTCGTTTTTAAAACAATCCCCCCTTCTGGCCCTGTCTGTTTCGAGTAGATGGTTATAAAACTTTTTTTCTTCTGCTGATGAATATAATGATAATCATAGCGTGAATTTTTCTTTACAATATTCTTTTATGGTATACGTATATTTTATTTTTTTATCACAAAAAAAACAAAATCAGCTTTTATTTTAATTAAATCATTATGTAAAACAAAAGCAAGTACTTAATGCTTGGCTTACTATTTATACCAAATGATGCGTAAGGTATTTTGAAGGGTAGATGGGAAAGTATCTCGGGAAGAACAGAATAACAGGAATCTAGATACAACATACCATTCTGCTATATCTCTGTCGTTCCTTGAACCTAACAGGCGTTTGGTCAGTGGTGTCGTTGAAATATTTTTAACTCTGGTACAAATTATAATTGAATTTTTCGTAGCTATTATTGATATATTACCTAATGAACCAGAATTTTGCTATAAAAATTGTTTCGAAAAAGTGGGCACAAAAAAATAACTCGTTTTAGTAAATGAAACTATTGCATTGCAAACATCTCAGTGGAATGGTGTGTTTCTATCATTATCCTTACTTTTTCATTTGGATGTGCCTATCCGTGACGAATGTTGGCGATCATCATGGCAATATTTATCTTATCTGGACCTCGCCTTCCAGATATTTTCCCATGCAAAATAGCTTGTAGGAGAGCATATCTGGATTCATTTGGCATAATGTGCCCAAAGTATTGTAATTCTTGAGATTTGATAGTGGTTAGTTCCTTTCGGTTCTTCGTCATTCATCTGAAGACCTCCTCTAGTTTCTAATTATTTACCGATATAGCCACATCTCAAATGCCATTCAAGGTTTACGATTCATCACCATAAAAAAGTACAGAGAAGACGTAGCATCGCAGCATTCTTACTTTTATACCAAAACGGAGGTTGTGTATCTAGCTTTTCCGATGCGCGCTCCCATCTCGTGGTTGTTGGTACATGCTTTATTTCTTCTGGTGCAGAGGTAGTTGTAGTGTGCCACTCTTTCTACAGGAGTTTGGGTGACGTACAGTTGACGTTCTGTTTTCGTTTTTTTTTTTTTTTTTTCTATTGATCATAAGCTTTGTCTTCATTACGTTTATATTGAGTCCACATTGTTGACTGTAATACGTGATTTTGTTTATAAGTACTTGTAGCTCTTCTAGGTTGTCAGTAAAACATGGTGTCATCTACATATCTGATGTTGTTTAGGCAGTACCTGTTTAGTAGAATACATTTTTTAGTTTCCTGAAAAGCTTCAATAAATATTATTGAAGTAGAGTAGAGATTGAAGATTATAGGAGACCAAATCCACCCTTGCCTTACTCTACTCATGATTTTCACATATTTCGGTCAGTGTATTCACCTTCAACTCTGAGATTTGCGATCGTATTCCAGTTAGGGTGTCTAATTATTTTCAAATCTTAGTTATTAATTCTTGATTTTTATACTATTTGCACCATCTTGACCCACTGTACTCGATCAAACGCTTTCTCGTAATCAACCAGACATGCGTTTACTTCGCAACTGATGTCTGCATCTCTGAAATAATACTTTTATTGAAAACAAAGCCTTTCCCATATCAACAGCATTTATGAACCCGAACTGGTTGGGGGAAATTTAACTTTCACACAGCTTGTAAATTCTCTTACGGATTATTTTTAGGTACAATTTTAGGAGATTACTCATGAGGTTTATCGTACGGGTATGCTTCGCATTTTTTGGCTCCTAGTTTTTTTTGAGAGTATAATAAACTCAGACTTCAGCCAGTCTGTTGGCATTTCTCAAAGTTGTATAAATATGTTGATAAGTATATTTGTGATTATTGCTTATAATTCGTTGTCTATTAGTTTGAGTAGTTCTGCTTGTATATTACCGGAGCCTGCTGCTTTGCCATCCTTAAGCTATGTTATTGCAGAATAAACTGTTGTAATATTCTTGGTCCATCATTTACCCTTTCTTCTAGCTCAAAAGTGTTATTTCTTTGGTTTGAGCACATCAAACAGTAACCAAACACTATAAATGACAAAAAAGAAATAAATTTATTCAATAAAATTTATTTTAACATTTTGTAAACGACCCTCTACTTCTTCTTCTTCATGTACCATATCCTTTCAGAACGTTGGTTACCATCATAGCTATCTTAATTTTATTCACTGCCACCCTAAATAGCATGCTTGTATCAAAACCATACGAATCTCTTTCTTCAACCATGAGGTTCTTCTTCGTCCTGGAATGCGTTTGCCTGCTATTCTTCCTTGCATGATATTTTGTAGGAACCTATATTTGGGACCTCTCATTACATGTCCGAAATACTCCAGCTTTCTCTGCTTGATGCTTTTTATGATCTCAGTAGTCTTGCTGAGACGTTCTAATATTGTGGAGTTTCGAATCTTCTCCACCCAGGAAGCTTTTAAAATTCTTCTATAGCACCACATTTCGAAAGCCTCAAGGCGATTTAGATCGATTCTATTCACGAATATAGGCGAATCCTCAATGCCAATTTTAGGTCCCTGTTACATAACACCTTGGACATCCTTCTAAAAGCCGCTCTAGCCTGCTCTATCCTAGATCTAATTTCGCCGTGACTTTCTGCGTTACAATTTAATTGCTGTCCAAGGAAAACGATTTTATCAACTTGCTCGTTTGGTATTATTTACATATGTAGACGGTTTTATATGCTGTTATTTACTTATTACGAGTATTTTGGTTTTCCGTATGTTCAGATCCTGCCTACCTACAACTCTCAACAACACTATCAAGTAGTGTTTGCAGATCTTCTTGACTAGAAGCTAGGAGTACTGTATCGTCCGCATATTGCAAATTATTAATGACTTCACCGTTCACAAGTATTCCTTCTTGTTTTTCAGAAAGTGCTTTTGTGAAAATTCTTTCGGAGTAAAAGTTGAAAAGCAGGGGTGACAAGAGGCATCCCTACCGTACTCATCTTTTAATATTAAGAGCCTGTGATTCCACACCATCTGCTAAAACTGATGTTGTTTGATTCCAATATAAATTTGCAATTATTCGAATATCTCTGCCGTCCAAGCCAATGGCTTTTAGAGCTTCGATCAATATAGAGTGCTTAACACGATCAAATTCCCTTTGGAAGTCAATAGAACAACAGTATATGTCTACAGATATATCTCGACATCTTTGAGCAAGTACGTTTATTCCAAACAGTGCCTCTCTCGTTCCAAACCCGTTCCGGAAACCAAACTGTGTGTTATCCAGGTATTCCTCACATTTATTGTAGATACGACCATGTATTACCTTAAGAAAAATTTTCAATAAGTGGTTTAACAAACTGACGGTTCTATAATCATCACAGGTTTTTGCTGTTCTCTTCTTAGGTAGAGCTATAAACAGTGAATTAGACCAACCATTAGGTAGTTGTCCGCTGGTATAAATGGTATTGAAAAACGAAGTTATAGCCTCTAAAACATTGCTATCATTTATTATAAGCTTGTATATTTCAGGTGGAATTTCATCAGGACCAGTCGCTCTGCCATCTTTTGATGATTGTATGGCTTTTATAACCTCAGAGCGTGTTATTAGGGGTCCGTCGCAGTTAGTAATATCGGGAGGTGAACTACTCCTATCGTCTTCGAATAGGTTCGTGAGGTAATTTCCCCATTCTCTAAGTTTGTCCTCTACTTCAAATATTACTTTACCATGTTCATCCTGTAGTAATGCAGTTTTTTCTTATTGAAGATACCAGCCGCTTTTTCACCTTTTTATACATGTTAAACCTGTCGTATCTGTTTTCAAGTTCTTCAATGTCATGACACTGTTTGGCTAGATGTTGACTCTTTGCTTCTCGTATTTTACGTCGTATTTCTTTTTGTATGCTGTTATAAAGTGTTTCGTTGTTTTTCGCTAGTCGCCGTTGTTTCATCAAATCCAATATGTCATCTGTCATTCAAGCCTGACCCTCTACTGAATGCCATAAAAGCATTAAACACATTACTTTCTAGCAGACCGCTAATATAAGCAAATTATTAATACGTTGACAGAAAAATGTCGAATTGTTTTCGTGATACATTGTGTTTATGTGTTATATAATGGGACGTTTATATGTGGTACAAGAAAACATTTAACAAGACCGATATAAAGACGCTTGCAAGCAAGATTAGTTCTTCCAATGAACGAATGGTTCGGCAATGGTCGCAAAGTATTTATACATGATGTAGCAGGCTGTCATATAGCTAAAAGCATTAAAAGTTTTTTGATATGTCAAGAAATTTCTCTATTACCATGGTCCGGCGACTCACCAGATATGAATCTCATCGAAAATATCTATGAGTGCCTAAAAAATTAATTGGCCGAGATCACAGAATGTCAGTAAAAACAATTTTACATACACAAATTTCCAATAGGTAGGTAATATTATTTGTTTTTACTTATTTTTGGAGTAAAAACCTATATCCGTCGTGAACCCCCTCCACTGAAATTCCTGGATTTCGGTATTTTTCGAAGGTCTCGCCATTGCGTCAGCGCTGCTCTTTTTGTGGTGTGTGATGTTGGAGAGGTTCAAAAGGGCTTTATGGCGAGGGAAAGTTTAGAGAGGATGTACGGAATTCTTTATGCATATAGAACAGAGGTTGTAGACTCCGCAGTGCCGCGCCATAACAAAACAAATAAGTGGAAAACTTTGTACGAGTGCATAATTTAAATTATCTCGGGTTTTATCCCCATACTTCGGCAAAGTGAAGGGGTTTTTATCTGTTTAACAGTGATATTTTGAATATAAATTAATTTGGCGCACCTATGTAATGTCCGATTCATAAAAAGATAGGGATCTAAATTAAAAGATCTATAGAGTCTAGTATAGTGAATAAACTGTAAAGTTACATTATATTTGCTGTTTATAGCTTTTTTAATTTTTTTTTAAACATAAAACCACTGCAGTCGCTTAGGATTATTAGTGGATATGTTACCGGCCAAACCCGATTTCATGATAAACTAGTTTAGCCTAGGATAAACTAGTACGGCCTACTATAAATATTGTAGTGTATCTACATACAAACCCAAAATACATAGAAAAACTGAATAAAATACTCATTGGAAGAAGGAAAAAGAGGAGAAGGAGAAAAATACTTAAAGTAATTGGAAAATAATCATTTTAATGACAGACTGGTCTATTATTTGAGAAATAATATTGACATTATTTCAAAGTCTATTAAGTACGATATAACGCCCAAGGGTTATTAAAAAATAACGCCCTAGTGCCTATTAAATTTAAATAAGCAGTCATAAATTAACGAGTATAAATACTGTCAAGTTGACAAATAAAACTCTAAGTAAAACTATGGTTACCAAAATTACGTTACGACTTTTTCTGGTAAATTTACTTACAAGAAAAAAAAACTGCCAAACGCCGTAAAAATGAGTGGCGCATACAATATTCCAGCTATAAAAGATCTGATACGAATATTACGTGGCGCGAAAATATATTTTCATTTTGATGCAAAACAAAATTTTAGTTTTATTTTAAAAGAATTTTTCATAATGTTTGCTAAATTTGAAGTAAACGCGCCACATAAGAGTTTCAAAGTTCAAACTGTATCAAAGTTACTCTTTTGTAGCGCGTTTACTTCAAATTTAGCAAATATTATGGAAAAATCTTTTAAAATAAAACCATAATTTTGTTTTGCATCAAAATGAAAATACATTTTCGCGACACGTAATATTAATATCAGATCTTTTGTAGCTGGAATATTATATGCGCCACTCATTTTTACGGCGTTTAGCGGTTTTTTTATTCTTGCATCAGGAGTTTTTCAAAGTTATTTATAAATTAAATGTATGAAGTTAAATGCAATGTTTCTCGATTACACGTTAAGCTTTATTAATAGTCGCCTTTGTCGCATTATCTCCCAAATGATCTAGTGTCCATCGAATGTACACTAGATTCTTTTTCTATTCGAAAGGATTGAAAAAAAATATTGGGATGGCCGCTAAATGAACTCGAATTGCCCGTTGCTAGATCAAATTTAGCGTCGTAACGACTACAACTACATAAACTATTTAGGGAATAATCGTTAATTGGATTATACTTTTGTAGCTTAATAACTTCTAAAAGACTTAACCGATTTTGATCACTAAACATGATTTTGAAACGTATTGACAAGTAGTATCTGATAAATCCAAGGTCAAGTATGATAACTGAAGCTATTATAGGAATTATTGAGCTTCAAAAACCGTTTTTCCCATAAGAAATAGATTTGGTCATACTTATGAAGCCTATAACTTAAAACTTCGATAAATATAGTAATGAAACACAGACATACTCACAATCATTTAATTATACTTTGACGACCGGTTTCGATCTCTACAATATACAGATCATCTTCAGGTCGGCGTTACAAGTAGTTAAATGCTACAATAAGAGAAAACCTGTGTTAGAACAGTGTCTGATTGAAGAGATGTTAATAGAAAGCCAAATTTAAAAAAATTTTTAAAAAATTTTTTAAAAATTTTTTAGAAATAAAGGTTTGCAACTGTTGACATTTCAGAATATTGTTATATACAAAGGCACACCTATGAGTAAAAATGCTCATAGGCATGTATGTGCAAATGGGTGCATACAGTTTGTGAATTTGTTGAGATTAAAATTTTTTAACCATTAAAAAACCAAATAAACATAAGCTGACTTAAATATGCTTCCAAATTCAAAGTAGTAATAATAAAAGAGATAGTAATATTGTTCTAATCTACTTACATGCCGTTACAAGGATTGTGTTGCAACTTAGTTGTTGTCATATTAGTACGTCCAAATTATGCTAATTGGTTTGTTAGGATAGTGATAGGGTAAACAGACATGTTACGTAGGTTAAAACACAGTAAGATTTCGAATTTGGAATGGATCCTGAAGGACGATGCGTATGTGAAACGGGTGATGTTTTGTTCGAATGGAGAAAGACAATACTCCAGGGGTTGCGTATTAATTGTAGCAAAGTATGAAATGTTATTCTAGACTCTTGTACAAATGTGATGGTCTTAGCTCGTAGATGTTATACGATGCGGGCAGAGGTCAAAGCATAGGAGATGACACATAGGAAATTGTTGAAATAAATTAATCTAATTTAAGATGTGTTGTTCTCAGTAACTTAACTGAGAGATGTCATAAGTATAATAATAACATTATAATATTATGAAGTAGTAAGTGCCATACACTGTGAAACTATGAAGTGTATAGAAATTAAAAGAAAGCAAGTAAGTTAAATGAAAAAATTATTATTATCAAAAAGTCGGTTAAGAAACTGTAAATTGAAAATTGAAAAAGGTAAGAAATTGAGAAAATTAAAGATTATTTTGTTTGAGCTATTGTATAATGGGATATGTACAAAGAAAAAGAAAGAAACGAAATATTAATGGAAGGGTGTAGGCACTTATTTGAGAATAGTTTTTTTAAAATAAATAAATAAATTAACACATAACACATAGGGTTTAAAAGCACAAAGACATAACAATTATTGGTAAAAGTTTTTTAAGGGAGGTAGCACTACATTTCCCCTCGTTTTTAAGGGAGGTAACTCGTTGACGTGGCATTGCCACGACTGCAATATTAACAATACTACCAACCAACTTTCCTTTATTTTTCTTAGTTATAACTTTCACGTTTTATATCTGTTTTCACTTACTAAATTTAAATAGACTAGGCTAATCAATTTATCTTACTCATCTATAATTATGCAACAGGTGATATGCTTGTACCTTAGATTATGCATTCTTACTGCGTACTTAAACTTAAACTCAACACTTCTTCTCTACTTTAATTCTTCTCTACTTGAATACTAATGTAGAATAATACATCTGTTATCTTATAATCATGTACTTTTATTATTGTTACAACAGTCCTTGTTTCACAATAGTGGTTACACATATAGTTTAGATTTTGTTATTAAAGCTATACATTAACAATTTTCTTTTTGTAAAATTTGAAAATGTTGTATACATCATGTTACTAAAAGATTCAATTAAAATAGGCAACTACTGTACAACATTTGAGAAGAAGTGTTTTGACATTTCAGATAACCTACATCTGTCTACACTGTCAATATTCCCTCTTGAAAACACAAAAACTAGACTTCAATTCAGGAAATAAAAAATAAGTTAATTAGTGAATTGGGGAAATGTAGTGCTACCTCCCTTAAAAAACTTTTACCAATAATTGTTATGTCTTTGTGCTTTTAAACCCTATGTGTTATGTGTTAATTTATTTATTTATTTTAAAAAAACTATTCTCAAGTAAGTGCCTACACCCTTCCATTAATATTTCGTTTCTTTCTTTTTCTTTGTACATATCCCATTATACAATAGCTCAAACAAAATAATCTTTAATTTTCTCAGTTTCTTACCTTTTTCAATTTTCAATTTAAAGTTTCTTAACCGACTTTTTGATAATAATAATTTTTTCATTTAACTTACTTGCTTTCTTTTAATTTCTATACACTTCATAGTTTCACAGTGTATGGCACTTACTACTTCATAATATTATAATGGTATTATTATACTTATGACATCTCTCAGTTAAGTTACTGAGAACAACACATCTTAAATTAGATTAATTTATTTCAACAATTTCCTATGTGTCATCTCCTATGCTTTGACCTCTGCCCGCATCGTATAACATCTACGAGCTAAGACCATCACATTTGTACAAGAGTCTAGAATAACATTTCATACTTTGCTACAATTAATACGCAACCCCTGGAGCATTGTCTTTCTCCATTCGAACAAAACATCACCCGTTTCACATACGCATCTTCCTTCAGGATCCATTCCAAATTCGAAATCTTACTGTGTTTTAACCTACGTAACATGTCTGTTTACCCTATCACTATCCTAACAAACCAATTAGCATAATTTGGACGTACTA
Source organism: Diabrotica virgifera virgifera (assembly GCF_917563875.1). NCBI lineage: Eukaryota > Metazoa > Arthropoda > Insecta > Coleoptera > Chrysomelidae > Diabrotica > Diabrotica virgifera. The sequence continues at coordinate 198,184,996 of NC_065443.1, forward strand.
ATATGACAACAACTAAGTTGCAACACAATCCTTGTAACGGCATGTAAGTAGATTAGAACAATATTACTATCTCTTTTATTATTACTACTTTGAATTTGGAAGCATATTTAAGTCAGCTTATGTTTATTTGGTTTTTTAATGGTTAAAAAATTTTAATCTCAACAAATTCACAAACTGTATGCACCCATTTGCACATACATGCCTATGAGCATTTTTACTCATAGGTGTGCCTTTGTATATAACAATATTCTGAAATGTCAACAGTTGCAAACCTTTATTTCTAAAAAATTTTTAAAAAATTTTTTAAAATTTTTTTTAAATTTGGCTTTCTATTAACATCTCTTCAATCGGACACTGTTCTAACACAGGTTTTCTCTTATTGTAGCATTTAACTACTTGTAACGCCGACCTGAAGATGATCTGTATATTGTAGAGATCGAAACCGGTCGTCAAAGTATAATTAAATGATTGTGAGTATGTCTGTGTTTCATTACTATATTTAATATGGACTCACATATGCAACCCATTCAATATTTAAAACTTCGAATTTCTCCGGATATGGGGTATACACCGTTAGATTTGCCTAGTATCCTTCTACAAACGCTCAGTTATTGGCGCAATTCGTAGGTTGAAATTTTGAGTAATTGTCGAAAAACCAAAATTTTCAAAGTTTAGTTTTTCATTTTTTCGGCTATACTGAGCCGTGTGTATGTCTGATCCTGGAAGCTTAGACACCATTTGAAATCTTAACTCAATACTATTGGTTTGGCGTATTTGCGGTTCTCCTGTCTCTTCTTGAACCGAAGATATATACCCCCAAAAAATATGCCATTCTGTGCTTACCAAGTCCTATAACTGGCTTATGGGGGGTCAAAAGTCACAAACTACATCGGTTCTGAATTGGCCCTGACCTCCTCTTCAAACACAGAAAAAAAATTCAGATCGGTTTAACTTTTCCACATACATACATACATAATCGACAAACATTTTCGCTTTTTTTAAATAAAAATTGACTCATATTTCTGAGCTCGTTAACTTTTGAACGGTATAACCGATTTTCAAAATTACACATGCGTTAGCAAGGTAATGAGCAGTACTATCAGAAACCGCAAAGGTGTGACTTAAATTTTTTGGAATTTTTTGGGAGTTTTGGGGACGAGATCGAAAAACAGACCCTAAAAAGGAAGGGCTGTAAAATCCACACCCGTGGACCAAAATTAATGGTTGACATATGAATGAGTGAGTCTTTTCCTGAACATTAAGATGGGAGTTGGCCCAATTTTCAATTCAGTCAGATTTAGAAAATCGAAAATTTCGTGTATATATAATGTCGCGTGTAGGGGAGTGTGGATGTGCGCCACTAGCGAGAACTGCCGTTCTCTGATAATTTGAAAACTAATTAATTCAAAATTCATTCAAATTTTTTGCATATAAAGAATAATTTAGTCGGACATTAAACGTTGAAGTCACCACGGGTATTATAATAATAACGCTTTCGGTCAACTATATACCTCGGGCCAAAGGCCCTCAGTCTATACACCATTGACCTCAAGCGTTATTATCCTTATAATACCCTTGGTACCTTAATAATTATACCTAATGCTTCGTCGATAAAACTAATGGACAATTATTGGTAATACAAACTATTATAGAAAATAATCAGTGTTTTTTTTATAAAAGCAATAATCTTACCTCAATTATAAAAATTGTTATTCATTTTTCCATGGAGTGCTTTGATGACACTACTTAGAATTACGTAGTTTTGTTGCCTTCCTGCACTTGCAGCATCTGTTTGTGGGACAGTTTTTGTTGCAGCTACATTTGAAAAAACTTTGTTCTGGCCCATTTGAATCTCTCGTAGCTGCAACCATTAACGATATTTTAGACCCTTAGTTTATATCTGCTACCTCTAAAAAAGTTTGATGGCAAATGTCGAATTCTGATCTGAAAAAAATTTAAAAACGTATTAGAGACCTTAGTACCATAAAAAGTTAGATACATTGTTAAGTAAGAAAAAATTCAACCCCGAATATACACTTACCGGTACAAAATTCCGCCACCCAAAATTTTTGAGTAAGTTTGGCAATTTATAACTTTATTATTTGTAGATACTTCGATTTTCAAAATTCTTGCATCAGTTTATAGGTACAAGTATTGATGTCGTTTTTTATTATTCTGGTAATAAAATTTTTTTGCTTAGATGGTATTATAGGGGGGATGAATGGAAGCGTTGTATTTTCTACTAACTTTAAAAAATTTTGTGAAAAAATTGGGGGGCTGATTTTGTTTCATACTCCTTTTGTATTATCCTGGAGGTATCACTAACGTTTTTTTTTTAAATTGTCGGAATATCTCTTTTCTTGTAAGAGCAGTAAATAAAATCACTGCTTTGAAGGTTTTATTAATTAAAATATCAAGCGCACTAAAATTAGCACAACAAAACAAAATTAACAACAAAACAAAACAATTCAATAGCGAGTATGTCCACCTCTTGCAGCAACGACTGCTCGCAATCTGTTAGGCATCGGATACTCCTCTACCAGGGCAATAACCGTACCAAATTTTCTGGAGACCTAGGATGACGGCGAATAGCTGTTTTTAGTTCATCCCATAAATACTCAATACCGGGCAATAACGCTACTGACTGTGGCATATAAAATACTATCAAATATTGTGTCTGGGCGATTGAGACCATATGCGGAACAAATAGTTGGGGGATATCAATGTGGTTTCTGCAGGCAGAAGTCCACAATAGATCAGATCTTCGTTTTAAGACAAATCTTGGAAAAGACTAGTGAATTTAATATAGAAACACATCATCTCTTCATTGACTTTGAGAGTGCCTATGATAGTATCCATCGAGAATTTCTGATAAACGCCCTGAAAGAGTTTAATATTCCAACTCATCTCATTGAAATAGTAAAAGAAACACTTAAAGTACAAAGCAGGGTTCGAATTCAAAACGCACTAACAGATACAATCCATGTTAGAACGGGCCTACGACAGGGAGATGCCCTATCCTGTATTCTATTCAACATCACATTAGAGAAAATAATTAGAGGGTCAAAAGTCAACACCAGAGGAACAATAATAACAAAAAGTGTACAAATATTGGCATTTGCAGATGATGTTGATATCATAGCTAGAAGCAAAAGAGAAAAAATAGAAGCATTTAATGCTATAGAAAGAGCGGCACAAAACAGTGGCCTAAATATTAATGAAATGAAAACCAAATACATGAAGGCCAGCAAATCGACAGGCCAAAGAAACCTACAGAATCTGACAATAGGAGACTATAACATCGAAAGCGTAAAAATTTTTACATATCTAGGTTCACTAGTTACTGCAGATAACAATGTCAGCGAAGAAGTTAAGAGAAGAATACATATTGCTAATAAAACATATAATGGACTCATTAAACATCTTAGATCTAACAACATCACGAGAAAAACCAAATGCAAAATATACAAAACCCTGATAAAACCGGTCCTTATATATGGATCAGAGACATGGACACTGACGAAAAGCGATGATAACTTATTAGGTACATTTGAACGAACAATCCTTAGACACATATATAAGGGGGTGAAAGAAAATGACGTATGGCGCAGAAAATATAATTTTGAACTATACGCAGCATACAACGAACCCAACGTCATAACATCCATAAAGATCGGACGTCTGCGCTGGATGGGCCATGTTGAACGAATGTTAGAGACCGAAACACCAAAACACATAATGAAGCAAACACCAGTAGGGAGAAGGTCAAAGGGAAGACCCAAACTTAGATACATGGAACAAGTGGAACAAGATCTTAAAACACTTTAGATTACCCACTGGAAGAACAAAGCAAGGAACAGAACAGAATGGCGGAAAATCCTAGAACAAGCCAGGACCCAAAAAGGGTTGTCGAGCTACTGATGATGATGATAAATACTCAATGGGATTGAGATCTGGGCTGCATGCGGGCCATTCTAATCTTATCAACCCAACCTCTATTTTATGAGTCAATCAGTGTTTTTATTTACAAAAAATGGTACAGCTCTTACAAGAAAAGAGATATTCGGATAATTCAAAAAACAAAATTTTAGTGGTGCCTCCGGTATAATATGACAGAACTAGAAAAAAAATCAGTTTTTCCATTTTTCCACGCAATGTTTTAAAGTTTGGAGAAAATACAACGCTTCCATTCATCCCCGTATAATGCCATGCAAGCAAAATTTTTGTATTACCGGAAAAATACCAAACGATATCAATACATGTAGCTACAAACTGGTGCAAGAATCTTGAAAATCGGAGTATAGATAATAAAGTTATAAATTGTTAAACTTTATCAAACATTTTGGGTGGCGGAATTTTGTGCCGGTGAGTGTAGTTTATGAAGTAGGTACACCAAATTCGATGGTAAACTTTGTGGTGTGCATACCTCAGAAACTATATTGTGCGTTTTAGTTTTTCTGTCTTAATAGTTTACCTAACTTTTTGGACTATCAATGTCTCTAAAAGATTTTTAATTTTTTTTTCAGATCAGAAATCGACATTTGCTATTAAATTTTTTTAGATGTAGCAGATGTAAACCAAGGCTCTGAAATATCTTGAAGGGTTGTAGCTACGAGAGATTTAATTGGATCAGGACCACATCATCATAGTCATTAACATCTTAGTAGATGTGTTGTGGTTCATAATTGGGCTTCAGCAGCTCGGACAGTTTGATTGATAATATTTCTCCACTGGTCGCGGTCATCAGTTACATGTATTGCCTCAGTATACTGTTTGTTGAGAAGCTTTTTAGTAATGTCCGCCCATCGCTGTGGAGATCTTCCGCGTTGGCGTTGAGTCTGAGGCCTTCCTTGGACCACCAACCGCTCCATTTTGTGATCACTCCGATGGATATGACCAAAGAACTTTAAAATTCTACAGTAAACGGTACTGGAGAGACGCTGATCCGGTTTAATTTCATCCAGAACCGAGACATTTGTACGGCGAGCCGTCCATGGAATTCGAAGCAGGCGTCTCCATGTCCACATTTCAAAGGCGTCTATACGTCGTCTATCTGATTCTTTGACTGTCCATGTCTCGCATGCATAGTAAAATATGGAAAAGACCAGAGTTGAAACGAGTCTCTTTTTGTTTGTCATAGTAATGTGACGATCACGCCAGACCCCGTTTAGTTCACTCATTGCTGCTCTTGCTAGTTGAATGCGTCTTCTAATTTCGGGTTCACAACTGCCTGTGTTGTTAACTAGAGCTCCAAGATATATCATAGATGAGACTACCTCGCATCCCGCAATAGTTTGGGTTTCAGGAAACTGTTGTTGGCGATCAATAACCATGATTTTGGTTTTGTTGTAGTTAACCATGAGTCCAAATTTAGCACTTTCTTCCTCGAGTTTTTTTAATAATTCAATAATTTCTTCTGGAGTAGAGGCTAGAAGTGTAGTGTCGTCTGCGAAACGCAAGTTAGATATCTTAACACCACCTAGGTTTACTCCTCCCTCCCAACCATCCAAGACTCTGCGCATTATGAACTCCGAATAGATGTTAAATAATAAGGGAGATAAAACGCATCCTTGGCGTACTCCCTTCTCCAAAGTGCATTTGTCAGACAGGTATCCGTCCATTCGAATATATGCCAGGTTATCTTGGAACAGTTTGCTAATAAGGTGAGTCAAGTGTTTAGGTACACCCATTGTCGTCAATATGTTCCATAGTTTGTCCCATCTAACATTATCAAAGGCCTTTGTATAATCGACGAAACATATAAATATCGGGATCTGGTATTCTCTGGCTTTTTCTATGATGTTTCTTACATTAAGGATTTGTTCTCTAGTACCTCTGCCCTTTACAAATCCAGCCTGCTCAGGTGCTATTTGCCAACTTATGAAGTTTTCTAGACGCCGTTGCAGTATGTAGAGGATCACCTTACTGGCGTGTGATATTAGAGCTAATAGCCTGTAGTTGTTACAATTATTTGTTGAACCTTTCTTATGAAGAGGTATGATTATGGTCTTTCTCCAATCCTCATGCCAAACGCCTGTGTGCCATATTTCATTACACAATCGATGTAATATTTTCACTCCACATTCCGGAAGATGCTTCAAGACGTCTGCAGTAATGAGATCATATCCTGCTGCTTTGTTTAACTTAAGTCTTTTTAAAGCGAATTCCACCTCGGAAAAAAGTATGTCAGGTTCAGATTCACAACTAGTGTGGTGTGTCTCTGTTGAAGGAGAATGGAAATTGGAGGTCTGGCAGTCAGGTACAAACGGGGTGTCCGCTGACATCTGGTCCGTATTGGCGTATAAAGACTTACAATACGCCCTCCAAACATCAATAACCTTGTCCAAATCCGTCTGTACATTACCTTCATCATCTTTGATAGACCAAGATTTCTGTTTGAATTTACTGTGAGTAGTCTGACTTTATCAAAGAGTTCTTTGGTGTTATTTGTGTCGGCATATAGTTGAATTTCTCTGCAGATTTTCTCTATATGCTTGTTTTTGTCTCGTCTACAAGCAGCCTGAATAGCTCTAGATAGCTGTCGGTACTGGGAATTCCTGAGAGGGTTCTCGATTCCAGCAATTTTAAGTTTTCTACGTTCTTCAACGAGGTCAAAAGTATCTGCAGACATCCACACTTTTTTTGGTCCGGTTGAGACGGCATTAGACTGTGCCTCGCAGTCAGCCAAGGTCTGTATCAAGGTATTTTTAAAAGATAACCAAATCTTTTCGGAATCATGAGTGGCGATAGTTGGTAAAATATTTTCGAATCTTTCATTACATTGGCTTTTAAATTGTTGTGTATCTTTTATTTTTGATATCCTCTTGTTTCGGATCCTAGCACATGCCTTGAATTTTTGCTTTAGCGTTGCAAAAAGAAGTTGGTGGTCAGAGCCGCAGTCAGCGCTAGGTCGTGTTTTACATTGGCTAATAGATGTTTTCCAGCGATGTTTAATCATTATGTAATCGATTTGATTTCGGTGTCGTCCGCCAGGTGAGATCCAAGTGTACAATCTTCTGGGGTGGTGCCTATACATAGAGTTCATTATTGTCAAGTCATTGTCAACGCAGAACTGGATAAGGCGGTCTCCCCTTGAATTACGTTCACCTCCGGATCAGGACCAGGTTTTGTCAAATACAGCTGCAATAAAAACGGTTTCACAAACAGATGAAGTGCAAGAAGGTAATGATACTCCGCAATTCTAAGTACTCCATGGAGAAATAACTAATAATTGTTATATTTAAGGTATACTTATCGACTTTATAAAAAATAATAGAAAAACGACTAGAGATGAATTTCTACGGACAACAGAAACAAGTTTGGCGCTTCATAAAACAACAAAGAAGCGAAACGGATGAACTAGTTGAAATAGAACACATAATAGAGGATACATGGGTTGCCTTAATGACAGAAATGTTTAAAAAAGAAAACGAAGAATCTTTACCAGAAACGGAAATATAATAACTGATGAAAAGACCGAAATCTCCCAAAAATATGTGAAACGAGAAATTAACAAATTAAAAAATAGAAAGTCACCAGGAGAAGATCAAATACCAGATGAACTCTTAAAATATGGAGGTGATTACTTTGTAAAACAACGGCAACTTTGTATTTATAAAATAATCACCATGAACCAATTACCAGAAGAATGGAGGAGGGCGACCATGCTGATGTTCTTCAAGATAGGGGATATACGCCAATAATTATAGAGCAATGAATCTTTTAAATACAACACTCAAAGTGACAACAACGATAATAGCGACAGAAAGAAATGAACGGATAACTCTGCAAGAGTAACAGCAAGGATTTCGGACAAGAAGATCATGCACGGCTGCAGTTTTTATAATAAGACAAATAAAAGAAAAGTCGCTGGAATACAACATACCAGCATATACAGGGTGTTAAGAAACTCTCCCGACAAATGAAGACTGGAGATTCTTCACATAATTTTAAGACAATTTAACCCAATTCACCTAGTCCGAAAATGATTCCTAAGGGAGATAGAGCTCTTTGAAGATGGCGTCTAGGAATTAGTTTTTCTTAAATATCTCCAGAACGCTTCTATTTAGAAAAACAAAAACTGGTACACTTATTTATCTTCTAGAAATAAATCAATTACATTAATTACGAGTTTCTAGTACCGGTCATGGGCGCCCGTTCTGGGTAGGGCAACGGATATTTTCTCGTATAACTTTTTTATCTTTAACTTGTAAGCATTTTTTATACTGGATTAATAAAGTATGAGGTATTCTAGTACTAAAAGGTACTCTTATTTTAAGTCGGTAGAATGCACCGTTTTCTAGAAAAATCGATTTGAAAATTTTTCGTTTGTTCAATTTGAAAAAAAAAATCGAAAAAAACTATTTAGAAAAATGAAAACTGGTAGGTTTATTTATCTTCCAGAGATAAATCGATTTCCTTAGTTGCGAAATTCTAGTACCGGTCATATGGGTCCGTTTTGGGTAGGTCAACTGTTATTTTATCGCATAACTTTTTTGTCATTAATTATTAAGTATTTTTGACATTTGATGATTAAATTATGAGATATTCTTCTAGTACTAAAAGTTACTCTTGCTTTAAGTCGGTAAAATACACCGTCTTTTTTTGAAAAAGATTTTCAAATTTTTTTCAAATTCAATAAACGAAAAATTTTCAAATCGATTTTTCTAGAAAACGGTGCATCTTACCACCTTAAAGCAAGAGTACCTTTTAGTACTAGAATACCTCACAATTTAATAATCCAGTGTTAAAAATGCTTAAAAGTTAAAGACAAAAAAGTTATGCGATACAATAACAGTTGCCCTACCCAAAACGGGCGCTAATGACCTGTATCAAAAATTCATAATTAATGGAATCGATTTATCTCTGGACGATAAATAATCGTACCAGTTTTTGTTTTTCTAAATAATAGCGTTTTGGAGATATTTGAGAAAAACTTATTCCTAGACGCCATCTTCAAAGAACTCCATCTCGCTTAGGAATCATTTTCGGACTAGGTGAATTGGGTTAAATTGTCTTATAATTATTTGAAGAATCTCCAGTCTTCGTTTGTCGGGAGAGCTTCTGGACACCCTGTATATGTGCCTGACAGATTTTAAGAAAGCGTTTGATAGAGTGAGGATTCGGGACGCGATACATTTAGTGTATAAAAAGTGAATATCACTGGATTTAGTAAGAACCATTGAGAATATAATATATATTTTATGACCAGCGGTTATTTTGTGATCGGCGGTTATTTTAAATGTTTGTAGTAGGCGTTGTAAGTCATCTTCGTTTTCGGCTATTAATATTGCATCATCTGCGTAGCAAAGTATTCTGATGGTTCGGTTACCCATTTTGTATCCCTGATCCATTTTGTTAAAAATACCATAGCCACCTTTACTTTACAAGCCATGAAGAGAAAAAGGCAACGTCGCAATTGATGACGTCGGTAGTCTGACTTTCGGACTACCGCTTTCGAAACTACGATTTTAAAGTACAAATTCTGGTAAAATTTATAGTATTTTTTGAGTCGAACAGGAAAATATTATTAATTTGAAGTTTGTACAAAATAATATTAAAAGCAATTCCTTGTAAGTAACGTTTATTATACAAAAAAAAACCAATAACAAGAATATAAACGGGATTAATTTTTTTCGAATCCTACGAAAACTAATAAGTATTTTTTAAAAATTTAAACGCAGAGTGAAAGATTACGTTAGGACCGAGGGCCCAAAGTCCCTGAAAACTTTTATGTTTATTTTGATAAGTTACAGGGGTGAAAAACTAAGAAAATTTAGTGTGATTTTTAGTTTCAAATATGTCATTAAAAAAACTTTTTTTTCATTTTAAGGGACTTTTGGCCCTCGGTAATAAAGTAATCTTTTATTCTGCGTTTAAATTTTTAAAAAATACTTATTAGTTTTCTCAGAATTCGAAAAAAATGATTACATTTAAAATACAGACGTCAAAATTTTGCATTATTTTGTTCCTTTCCCCTTAAAGTTTGTCGCACTTATTTAGAAACACACTGAATTGATAAAGAACAAATCTAGTTGTTAAACATAAGCGAATTAATAAAAAAAAACAGAATGTTAAGAAAACCGGAGTCTATAGTTGGGTTTTAATTTCAGTATTTTATAAATGCCCGGTACACCATAAAAATTTAACTGGTTAGCAACAATATTATTACAGCGGTATTGTTAAAGAATTAGGCTATAACATATTAAAAAATCACTTAAATCTGCCAACAGGTTTAGGAAATATAAGTCATTAAAAATGACAAAATTTTTAAGTGGACGGATTTCTATATGTACGTAAGTTTATATAAAAAAATATATTATATTGAACTAAAATCATCTTAATAACATACCTTTTAATGTTCTTTATAATTTGGAGCACGAAATATTGTAAAATATTTCAGTCTCTCTGTAAATACAGTGAAAATTATTTAAAAACAAATGAGAACTGTCAGAATTAATCGGTCTACCAATAGATGTTGCCAAGTTTCAACTTCATGGCTTGTTAAGTAAAGGTGGCTATGACAATACCTATAACTTCATGGCATGGACTGAGGCTGTCCCCTTGTTTAATGCCGACATTGATTTTGATTTTTTCCGAGAGCCCGTGTGTGGTTTTTATTCGTGTTTTGTTGGATCTATTGAGCTCTTTGATTATGTTTATATACCTCAAGCCTTCTGTGTTGTATTTTGTCGAAGGCTTTCTCAAAATCAACCAGACATATGAATATGTCACAGTTCACATCTCGACACCATTATATGAGTGTTTGTATAGTAAATAATGCCTCTCTGGTGCCAAAGCATTTTTCAAATCTCAGTTGGTTTCCTGTTATGCTATCGTCTACATAGTTTTATGTAGACACGTTCATGGATCACTCACAAGTAGCGTTACCAGGTGTCCCGATTTGCGCGGGACGTCCCGATTTTCAGGGGTCTGGGGACGCGTACCGATTTGTACCTGATCGGGACACTAAATGTCCCGATTTTCACCCACGAAAACCTATTTCAGGAGGACTTGCAGTAAATTTTATAACTATGTTATAAAAACAAGGCACTCCTAAAAGCGGCAAAATCGAAAAAAATATAATTTTAATAAAAAATTAATAATTTACTTAATCTATGATTTTTTTTGTAATTTCGTCTGAATATTATTATTATGTAGGATTAAAAAATACAGACTATAGAAACACCTTGTAGTTCAGTAAATGAACGGGAAATACGGCGATACCGTGTAATTTTCAGGATCAACTCCGAATTGCATGAAAATTTGGACGGCTTGTGCCGTTGGTTGCTTTTACTCGGGGGTGACAGTCACCCCTAGTTGGGGGTGAAAAACCGCTCGTTTAAAATAAGTCCGGAGATGGATAAATTGACTAATTCTAAGCAATTTTAATTCTATAGAATTTTAACTTAGTTAATACTTTTTGACTTATTTACGATTGAAAATGTTTCTTTTCGACACAAAAATCACGTTTTCAGGCGATTTTCAAAATAACTCAAAAAGTATTTGATCGAAAAAAATATTCTTAGCAAAAATGTAGTATAATATGAAAAAATGAAAAAAATTGTGAACTCGTAAAGTCTATAGGCCTAGCAAAAGCAAAGTTGTAGCTCATGAAAAATACGTTCTTATTCGTCAAATTCCAAATCAAATATTTCAACCTGAATAACCAAGAAATGAAGCACTTTTCGGGGAAGCCCAATTAAAAATTTTTTAATAAAGCTTTATTTTTATGTTTTAAAAAAGTTTCTAGGATCTAAGCGAGTTATGCTCAAAATCAAGTTGACTCCTTTTTTTGGGTAAAAAAATCGTGAATATCTCCCCCTACTTAGCACCCCAAATTAAATTAATCGTTACCGCTTTACAAACAATTTACTTTACTTATGTAGTATTTTTAACATGGTTGAAAGGGCCTGAACGAGTCACTAATCACAAGTCTATGCAAAATATGAACAGCCATATTTTAATTAACCAATTTTTGTCTTACAGAAAAACAAAATGAATCTATCATATTTATAAAAGCAAATCTACCTACTTTTTATTCCTTGAGATTTTTAGTATCCGTAATACTTTTCAAGTAACTTTGAAAAAAGGGCATTTTCCAATACTTTAGGAAATTTTTTTTTATTATAAAACCATTTTTTTTCAAAACTAAGCACTCCCAACTGGTAAACCTTTCAGATCGTATAAACAATACACAATACTACCCATATAAAGTAAATGGTAAAGCGGTAACGATTAATTGTATTTACGGTGCTAAATAGGGGGAGATTTTCACGATTTTTTTTTATCAAAAAAGGGGCCAACTTTATTTTGAGCGTAACTCGCTTAGTTTTAATGCTGGAGACTTTTATATAAACCAAAATTAAAAATTTTTTTAAAAACTTTAAAAAATTATAATAGGGTTTGTCCGAAAATTGCTTAATTTTTTGGTTTTCAAGTTGAAAAATTCGATTTGGAATTTGACGAATAAGAACGTATTTTTGATGAGCTACAACTTTGCTTTTACTGGTTTTATAGACTTTCTGAACATACAATTTTTTTTGCTTTTTTAAAAGCTACATTTTTGCTAAGAATATTTTTTTCGATAAAATTACTCGAAAAGTACTGACTTAGTTTAAAAATTATATAGAACAAAAGTTTTTTAGAGTTAGTCAGTTGATCTATTTTGGGACTTACTTTAAACGCGCATTTTGTTACCCCCGAGAAGGGGTAACTATATATGTCACCCCCCAGTAAAAGCAACCAACGGTACTAGTTTAACTTTGAAGTAGACAGTACCTAAGTAGAACCTTAAACCACATTTTCAATCAATTCGGAATTGACTCTGCAAATTACACTCCAAAACGGTCATTTACTGGGCTATTGTTGTGTATTTGTCCCGATCTACAACCCTAAATCCCGATTTGTTTTTGCTTATGTACCGATTAAAAACGAATCGGACCTGGCAACACTACTCACAAGAAAACTTTTAAAACGTGGTTCATTAAACTTATCGTTCTAAATTCCTCACATTTCAATGCGTTGGATTTTCGAATATTGGGATAAACTCAGATATAGTCATTCTTTCGGAATTTCTCCGGTGTAGTAAATTTCGTTGAATATGTATATTACGGCATGTTATTGCTTTTCTGTCAGGTTTATCTAAGATAAATAATGTATAATTTTCTTCTTTTTTTTCGTGTTTAGCCATTGTATCTTCTATTTACTTTATTCGTTCCTTACTTTATTTGTTCCATATTTAATATTATATTTAAGATTCCTTTTTTTTCGATGATCATAATTTTTGACTAATAAATATCTTTTTTGGAATCACTGACTGTTCTTCCTAAAATTGCTGTTCATACGACAAAATTATATAAACTCCAATGATTCCGAAATACTAATAATAAGCAACTCAGCTAGTCCCATCGCTTTTATTTATGGAAGAGCAATTTTTGTACAAAACAAGAGTCCAAATAATCAAAAAAGGTTCTCGAAATTTGGAGTATCTCTTTTCCAAAATCAGAGTGCATAGACCATAAAAAGAGTTGATTCCATTGAGTAATTTGTAAAATTTCACATTTCGCTGGCGACAACGTTCGGGTCGGCTCGAGCAAAGGGAGAATTCTCTTTGAGGGGTCCCAAGTGTCGTGAAATAACTACTTACACGGAAGTTCTTCAGAGGTTCTGGATCGTGTGAAGGCGGTTCGTAGGTCACGCGCCAAAGAATTTAGGTTAAAAGGAAAGCTACGATGAATGTTGAATTGAGCTAATTTTTATTGCTTTCCAAAAACTAATTTAACATATGACTATTTTTCGAACGATTTTTACATAACACGGTAAACTTGTACTAAGAATACAAATAATTTAAAATAGTAAAATTCTGAAAATTACTGAAATAGTGTTGGGTCAATAGGATTAGTGTTAGTTCCTAACTAGGTGAAACTCAATAACTAAGAAATCGCTCTTGTTTATTTTTGTATATCTGCTTAATATAGCTCAGTTAATATTCTACATATTAAATAATTATTTAATCTATCCTCAGGGGTATTCAAAAGTTGTATTCTACCAGTTACGACTTATGAAATGGAGACCGCTACACCAAATACTATTGACTGTAATACATACAACTCTTGACATTTCCCATTACATTTGAGGAAGCAAAAAATAGCGCCATCTAGCGGTCAGCGGTGATAACTAGAGCAATCTAACCTTACATTTATAAAATTGCTTTATTATTGTTTTTGTATAAGTGTTTGAACTATTTTTGTTTTAATTTAATTTTGCAAAATTAGCTTGTTATTCAAAAATTTATAAAATTAAATTTGAATGTTTACGTCAAATTTTACGTTGTCACAACGTAGTTTCACCGCAAGCCGACAGTGGCGCTAGTGACAACGTGCTTCCAGATTTCTGTGGGAGTTGGATGTATTACAGTCAATAGTAATTGATTACACTTACCGAGTTGTCAGCCAATAGATTAAGAACAACCTAGAGGGCAATCGAACGAGCTATGTTGGGAGTATCTCTGAGAGAACATATACGAAACGAGGACGTGCGAAGCAGGACGAAGGTGAAAGATGTAATTCGAAGAATGAAATGGAACTGGGTGAGACACGTGGTGTAACAGTCTCAAATTTACCGTCTTATAAATATATCAGGTCAGGTCCTGTCGTGACGAATAAATTAGATGCAAGTGTTAGAACGCGAAACCTTTTTTCATATATCCCATGATCTGTGACGATATGGTGTTTTTCGTTTGCCGTTCAAATACTAAGAACGAGCACGTGTTTATTCTTCGGCTAGTTATCAAAAGGATTTAATGACTTTGTGAGACAAAAGTCTGGTAAATGTTTATGTTAGAGCTGGAATGTCGAAATGGATAACGTATATATTGTTGATAAAATTCTCAAGTGTCTGAATTCTCAAAATTCGCCGTTAGAATAGAGTCAGCAGTTTCGGAGAGAACGAAAAATCTGTTTACGGAAAGTGAGCGTTTTTTCATTGGTTAGGAAGAATAGTTTTAGTTTCGGTGGGATGTTCCTATTATCATTATCACGCTATATTATTGGCAAAAAAATGGTTGGTTTATTCTTATTGAATAATGTATCTGATGGTTGCCGAAGTAGGAGGTGAATTCTTTTTTTTTTAGAGAAGGAACCTGGGTTTGAAGGAGAACTGAAAGGGTTAGTTAAGTTTGGTCTGGCAAAGAGTTAAGTTTGAGCTGACATGCAGTGAAGAGTCCAGTTCTCTTTGTCTGTGCCGAAGTTAGTCTCAGATGGAATCTTGTATAGATTCCCTAGTGAAAGTAGCAGGAGTGATGTGTTTGCCGTAAATACCATACCGGCATTTTCTGGTGTTGTTGTTCCGGTGAAATAAATGATATAGTTTCTAGTAGTAGCCTTTTAGTAGAGTATGCCTTTTCCAAGAATAACTTAATTCAATCTTCGCGGGACGTGGTTCCGATCTTTTAACTAAGGTTCAATTGCTCAAACTAATTTTTTATCATCAATTTGATGAAATGTGTCACTAATAATCAAAATAAGCAGTTACTTTTTTTTCAAATATAAAATAAGACTCTGGAATTTTAATCTTTCATATAAAAAACCAATTTGTGTAATAGTACTTTCGATCAGAAATTGTAAAGTGAAGTGAAGTGTCGCCGTATCGCTTTACCAGAGCTCCAGGCGAGCTACAAGAGGCCAGCAGCTCACGGCACCACCGCAGATCATCAGGTCTGGTATTTGTAACAAACTGTTTAATTCTTTTTCTTCGAACTTTTGAAAATGCGAAGGACTTAATATGTTTATTCACTTCTTAACAATTCAGTTTTGCCTTTTAACTTTTTTTATATAAATAAACAATGAATATGTTTTAAACTTATATGTCTTTTTATTTTGCACAATCTATCTCTGATCCTTATTGTAATAAAAAATACGGACTACCTCAGACATTTATTTATTTATTTATTTATTTATAAAAATCCAAACAGGTCCTAAAACCTTTTTACATGGACAGTTATAATCATAAACTTTATATAACAAATATAAACAATATATACAGTCATTAGCACAACTATTGATAGGCAGATATAGAAGACTTTAACACAAAAACAGCTAGACTAATGATATCTATTATCCATCTACTAGTTTAAAGTGCTCTTGCACTATACGTCTATAGCAACCAACTGACATTGTAAAATCAATGTTTTTTACTAAATTTATATTGTTCGCTAGTTTCAACATGGCCTCTAGAGGAGAGCAAACAGATGTTCTTATTTTTCCAAACAACAACTGATATCTCGTTGCTTTTCGAGGAACATTAAATGGTATCCGCATTCGTAAATCAATTGTACCTGAAATATTATTAATTATTTTATATAAAATCATTGCCATTACAAATTTGCGCCTACTAGTCAAAGACAAAACTTCAAATTCTTCCCTTAGCATGGTTGATCTTATGGTTCCATAATCAGGCCATCGATGATGTTTTTTGAAATACAAATAACGAAGAAACATATTCTGAACTTTTTCTAGTGCCTCTAAATGTACTTGAGGTTGTTGTCCCCAAATAATGGAACCAAATTCTAAAATTGGTCTAACTAAAGTATTATATAATATTTTTATACCCTTAATACTAGTAAAATCGCAAGTTTGTCGACATATAAAACCCAGCATACGGTTCGCTCGTTTTGCAGCTTTACCAATATGTGTAGCAAATGACAGTTGATTATTATAAATCAAACCCAAATCCTTGACCTCACTGGTCCTTTTTAAAACATTCAGTCCTATTAAATAATCAAATACTATTGGTTCTCTTTTACGGGTAATAGACATAACGTAGCACTTATTTATATTGAATTTGATCTTATTATTGTCACCCCATAATAAAATGTTCTCAATATCCCTTTGAATCATTACGCAATCCCTAACAGTTTGAATTATTTTGAATAACTTAAAATCATTTGCAAATAATAAGTAATCTGAATACTGGATGACGTTTGCTAAATCATTTATAAACATTAAGAACAAAAGTGGTCCAAGATTAGACCCTTGTGGTACTCCCGAGTTAGCCTTAAATTTACCAGAAGTATTTCCATTGTGTTTTACAACAAAACTCCTATTCTGCAAATAACTTTTAAATAACTTTATTAGATTATCAGATAAGCCAAAATTACATAACTTTCTGAAAAGAACATCGTGTTTTACTTTATCAAAGGCTTTTTCGAAATCCGTATACACTACATCCAATTGCAATTGTTTTTCTAACGCATTGTTTGCAGACTCGGTGAATGAAATAAAACTTGTGTTTATCGAGCGACCCGACATAAAACCATGTTGATGATCATTAATACTATTTTTGACGTGATTATATACATGAGCATGCAATATTTGTTCGAAAATTTTTGATGGAGCACACATAATAGCGACTCCTCTATAATTTTCAATATCTCTTTTGTTACCCGCCTTAAATATTGGAGTAATTGAAGATAGTTTCCATTTTTCTGGAAATTTTGAATAAGTTATTATTAGATTAAAAATATGTAATAATGGTAACTTTAACCACTCTTGGCATGCCTTTAAAATATACGGGGGATGCCATCTATACCGGCAGCTTTCTTTGGTTTCAGCTTTTTGACTGCATTATCATAATCTACGCTTGTTATTGATGGTAAATTCAAAACATTGTTATTACTAATAATATTTGTAAAATTAGTGTTATAGCTGGAAATGTCGGTAGAATAAACAGATTCAAAATATTTCGCAAACTCATTACCCCCAAAATAAAATATTTCTGTTTGATTAGACTTAGAATTCTTATTATTAATGAAATTCCAGAAATTGTTAAACTCATTTTCTATATTTTCCTCAATTTGCCGTATATATTTCCTGTGCTCTATGTTAATTAATGATTTCAGTTTTTTTCTGGTCTCTATAAATTGATTGTTAAAATAAATTGAAACATGTCTTAACTTTCTAAAATTATTTTTTTGTTTGAGCAACTTTTTGATATCAGGCGTAAACCATTTCGGAAAATTAGAATAATTCTTGTAAATATTATATTGTGGTACAGATCCTTCAAATATATTAAGTACTTTTGAGTAAAAGATATCTAGAGCTTTATCTACCTCTATTTCCTCTGTTACAGCTTCCCACGTCATATTTCTCATCAAATCACACATCAAATCAAAATTTGCTTTTTTAAAATTAAATCTATTACCAACTAACTTATCTGTTTGTCTAAAACTTGATACTGTAAATGAAAGTTGAATTTCCAGAGATGGATGTAATCTATCTTCCTTTACTAACGGTAACTGCTCTTGACATACCTTACAACTATTTATATTATCTGCAGATGCTACTACTTGATCTAAAGTTTTGCCCTGCCAGTTTTTTACATTGTTATAAAGCAAAAATGAATTAAAATTTAAAAACTCAATCATACTTTTAAACTTAGCACTTCCATTAGTAAAATCTAGATTTTCGGTTCCTTTAATTTCTGCAATATTGAAGTCGCCAAAAATAAACGTGTTATTAATATCAGTAATATGTGTTTGTAACAATTCGAAGCAATTCGCATAGTCATGTAATTTACAATCTGGTGGAATATACACTCCAATTAATTTTATACTTAATTTGTTATTAATTTTTAAATCCGCAACCAAAATTTCAAAAGATGAACAATGTTGTGTTACTTTTAAAATCTTATGCTCCTTTTTTATTACCATTAATACTCCTCCTCCCTTAGTTTTGCCAGAAATCTCCTGGTTTCTGTCAGATCTCAATAAGTTAAATACATTTATACCAATTAGTTCTCCATCAACCATATCCTCCCGAAGCCATGTTTCTACAGCTACTACTACATCATAATTACCTTCCAAGCAATTTTTATAGAATTCCGCAGTTTTCGTGTTCAGTCCCCTACAATTCTGAAAGTTTATGTGAGTCCCTCTCATGAATTGAGTTGTCCCCTGATATCAAATCCTAATCATATTATATTTATTATTTAATATATATTTATTTACACCTATTTTATTTCTACTATACCGTAGTAAATTCTTTTCATAAATTTTTGACAAACCAAATAACTTAACACAATAATTGAAATTTTGTTCTGAAGCTATTTCCTTGTGGCATTTTTATGATTAATTATTTATATGGGAAATAATCCACAATTAAAATGAAAAAAATAATTTTATTAACGTTTCGACGCCCAAAATACAAAATATTACTAAAATAAACTAAAGTGTTGTTGCTAAGCAAAACAATTCTTCTAATAATTTATTTAATCTCACTCATTTATATTGGCAATTCAGACATATATTATACATTTTAAAGTAGAAGACTTTAAAATGATATTGCCAACATTTATGAGTTGCGTTCCTGGGACGACTTACTGAAAGATAGTTCATTCGATTACATGAAATTAACCCCAACTCAAGAATATCCGTCATAAAAAATTATAGCATGTGATATGTCTTTAAAAAGACAACCAAATGCAACGACAGTAAAATTCTCGCGTTAGAGACTTCATAGTAAATCACAAGGGAAAACCAGGAAAAACCCTGTGATACTATCCCGACATCGTAAGTATTTGGTCTTACATTAATTTACTCTCAAAAAATAATACCAAATTCTGACTTGTAACATGTTTAAATTATAAATAATATTAATAATACTAGATATATAAGTAATACTAAAATATAAAATATGTACTAGCTCGATATTATTGACTTACTAATCTTGGTATTTTCTTTCTATTGACTTCCTCTTTCAGTATGGGTAACCACATCCTACTGCATTCTACCGAGGAATTTGCGACACAATTGGTTTCATTTAGCATAATTAGAGCCGCTTCTTTGATTTTTCTCTTTTTACTATCTGATTCTTTCAGGACTATACTTGAATCTCTCCACTGAACTCTATGTTCATTATCCCATGCGTGTTGACATATTTGAGATCTCTAAAATTCTCTATTTTTAATATAAGATTGATGTTCACTTATTCTAACGTCTAATGGTCTTGATGTCTCACCTAAATAAAATTGTTCGCATTCACAAGGTATTTTATAAATGCAATTCTTTGTTCTTTCTTGATCATTGTTAGGTTTAGTTTTAGATAGAATAGATCTCAATGTGTTTGTTGTTTTGAATGTTGTTGAAATGTTGAATTTATTTCCTATTGTTTTAAGTTTCTCGGATAGTCCTTTTATATATGGTATTGATATTTTCCTCGTATTATTTCTGGTGAATGTTGTAGGATCCCGTTCTAAGTTGTTCTGTTCCATTCGATCCAATCTTGACAATTCCTTATTTATAAACGATAAAGGATAATCATTTTTTAATAAAACAGATGTTAACAATTGTTTTTCTGCTAAAAAGGAATTTTCGTTAGAACAAGTAATTTTGGCTCTATCATATAAGGATTTAATGATTCCCTTTTTAACGTTGATGTTGTGATTTGACTTGTAATTGAGATATCTGTTGGTGTGTGTTGGTTTTCTATACACTTGAGTCTCATATCCAATATCCTTCTTTGAGATCAAAACATCGAGGAAAGGTAGGCTGTTATTGTATTCCTTTTCCATTGTAAATTTTATTGTCTCTTCTTGATCGTTTATAATATTCAGGAACGTATCCAACAATTCTGATCTATGAGGCCATATTGAAAACACATCATCTACATATCTCCACCATATTGTGGGTTTTCAATTTTGTTTAGAAATAATATTAGTTTCGAAATCCTCCATAAATATATTAGCCAATAATGGAGATAAAGAAGAGCCCATTGCTAGACCAAAATTTTGTTTATAGAATTCATTGTTTAGTTGAAAATAGGTATTATGGGTACATAATGTCAATAACTCCATTATAGCTGATACATTTAGTCTTGTCCTAGTTGCCAATGTATTATCATTCTCTAATTTCGTTTTGATTATGTTTAAAGTTTTATCTAATTATTTTATCTCATCTAAGTATTTTGACAACGGCACCCGATTTGGGCGTCGAAACGTTAATAAAATTATTTTTTTCATTTTAATTGTGGCTTATTTCCCATATAAATAATTAATAATAATTGAAATAATTTAAAACATCCAGTTTTTCTATAAGTAACTCATTAACAACATCAATATTTTTATCCTCTTATACACTACAAACCAAAATCAACGAATTTAAGTTCCAAATTAATATATCTAAATTACTATCAACAAAAACTTATCAGTCACTAATATACACATTACAGAAACTTTGAGTATAAAGTAGCCCACACACGTTAATTGTCAAGATCCTATTCGCAAGTAATCACTTTAATTTCATCATTCTTCTTTATAAATACTCTACCATCGTAACTCCATGCCTCAGTCTTCCCGAACTTACTCCTTGCCTTCTTCAATAATGAATACCTATGTTTCGTTAGACATCAATGGTAAGTACCGATTTCTATTCAATGGAATGTCATTGCAAGTAGTTTCTTTTTTTAATTTTCATATAGACATAATGGCAATATATTTTAATTTGTTGATGGCGCCCAACAATTACTATTTTTTCTCTTTATAGTTAATTTTATTTCAAGAACTCACTCCCTAAATTCTCTGAGACCTAACAAAAATGTCTAAGTATATTTTTATGTTTATTAAATTTGTCATGCTTCAGGGGTACGGCAAAACAACGACAGGTGGACGAGAAACATTGTACATTGGAGACCACGCAAACACAGTCGTAGTAGAGGAAGACCACAACAACGATGGCTAGGCGACATCAAAGCCAAAGTGGGGAGAAACTGGCACCGCTGGTGGGCAGAAACTGGCACCAGATCTCGATCGGGGAAAACCGCCGAGCTTATTTGTAGAAAAAATACTGGTCTTTAATTCTGTATAAGTTTTGTTTTAAAAAAATGTATAGGTAATTAGAAAATCGTAAAAACATGCCCTCCAAGGGATAGGGGTAGTTTCTGTAGTTTATTTTCAAGGTTGGTGGTAGTTTCTGCAGGGATGTTGTAATAATTATATATATTTATGAAAAAACTTATTGATGGAGTATATGTCCATATGGGTTAAAAAGCAAAATAAAAATTTTCTTTCAACCCCCCTTATTTATTTTTTTTGGCTATAGGGGTTGCATCAAGAAATCGCTTTTGGTGTACGTACATGGGTAATAAGACCGTGCACAAAATGATATATGAGGCATTTTAATAAAGGGCATCATGTGTGAAGGATTCCAAGAAACTCATTTTCTTTATTAATTCTACTTTTTTTGGGGTGGTTCCGGAAAAAAAATGGGGGTGTATTATAGAAATTTGTCAATAACACCAATACATGGATAATCGCTGAAAGTATTTTTACTCTAGCATAGGCGGTTCAGATGGTATAAAAAGGGGTTACCTAATGGGTGCTTACCTAATATCACCCTGGTGATATGTATTACCCTAATGTCATTCTAAAAGGGTCTGCAGTTTCTCAGGCTGGGTTAAACACTCTTGTTTGCTGTTTGCCCTTAGGTACTTGATCTTACAATTTTTATCACGTTCTCTTGCATTTCTCTATTAGCAATTATACCAACTATATTTCTGGTGTTGCTTTTTCTACATAACATAATTTATATTTTTTACCCACTTCTTTCATTTATCAACTCTACAGTCTTGCCTGTTGTACTTCTAGTATTACAAAATGTTTTTGATTTTTGTATGCATCTGTGTAAATGGAACATCTATAAACGTGTTTCCCCGTTTGCATCAGGAATACTTTTCCTCCGAAAATACCATCATTTCATTACACATTTGTTGATGTATTTGTTGTGTTATCAACTTTGCGCCATCTTCTCAAGGGCCGTCTCATACTACCTCTTCCTAACGGTCTGGAGTTAGAATTTGTCTCCTTATTTTTAGTTTTTTATTTTGGTACTTAACATGTTAGATTCACGTGAGTATAACTTATAACTTTTTAAAACCGTAGTCAAAATTTTAAATAATTGATGGATTCGACCGTTACTTGATGGAAGTTCATTTTATCTAACAATAAAACACTGAAAACGTTAGTTTTCTATACTTCCACAAAATTTTATTACAACTAAGTGACTACAGCTGTTTCGGCAGAGTGCCTTTCTCAAATGATATAGTTTACAATGTTTTTGCCTTTTTAAGTCTTTAACTGAAGAGGTTGAGGAGTGGGGAGCTGTTTGTCTCGAGTTGGTCATTCAGAATTATATCCGCATTTTCCAATTTATTAATTTCCATACCTTCTAAAAAAATCTTAAGGCCTTTATTTTGAATATGCAGAATTTGAAACTCTTCATTGAAAGAATGATTATGATCTAGAAGGTGAAGTGCGTATGTAGAAGTGTCTGTTTTTCTGTTGTTGAAAGCCCTTTTGTGTTCTGCTATCCGTTTGTCAAAGGTTCTGCCAGTTTGACCGATGTAAGTTTTCGGACAGTTACAACACGTTAGTTTGTTTTCACCTAAATTCACCGTAAAAAATACACTAGAACTAGTTAATAAAATACAACATTTTCAATTGCCCAATAACTACAGACTAATTTCATTTGACGTAAAAAATCTTTTTCCTTGTGTTCCTCCTACAGAAACTTTTTTTTTAGTTAAAAATCTTTTAGACCATAAGAGTACAAATCCGATCATTGCATCTGAAATTTTACACCTTTTTGAAATTTTCATAAATCAAGATTATTTTGAATTCAATAATCAAATGTACACAAACAACAGTGCAGGACTTATTATGGGTAATCCTCTAAGCCCATTGCTATCAGATATATTTATGAACCAACTTGAAACAAGAACTTCTAAATACCCCGTATTTTAACAGTTCTTATATTAGGTGAGATACGTGGATGATATACTAGTATATGCTTTACAGGAACTAACAGAAACCTTGACCAATTTCTATCATACATTAATTCACTTCGTAGTATTATTGAGTTTACAATAGAAACAGAACATAATAATTCCATAAACTTTCTAGATGTAACGATTACCAGACTACACAACAAACGTGAGTTCTCAGTATATCATAAACCTACCCATACTGACACAAATATACACAATTCATCATCCCATCCTACACAACACAAATTAGCAGCCTACCATAGCATGATACATAGACTGACAGAAATTCCCATGACAAAAAATAACTTCGAGATAGAACTAAACATCATTAAACAAATAGCAGTAAACAATGGCTATAACGAACAAACAGTTAACAAAATTTTAAACCAAAAACACCATAAGAAAGTCCTGAAATTAGTGTATCCACCACCACAGAAAGAACCCAGTACATTCTGCCCTCTCACATATACTGGCAAGATAACAACAAAAATAGCCAGATACATAAAAAAGAAAGGAATAACAACAGCTTTCAGAACTAACAACAACTTAGCATAAAAGCATGATAGCAGAACACAAAAGGGCTTTCAACAATAGAAAAACAGACACTCCTACATACGCACTTCACCTTCTAGATCATAATCATTCTTTCAATGAAGAGTGTCAAATTCTGCATATTCAAAATAAAGGCCTTAAGCTATCTTTTTTAGAATCTATGGAAATTAGTAAATTGAAAAATACGGATATAATTCTGAATGGCACACTCGAGACAAACAGCTCCCCACTCAACCTCTTCAGTTAAAGACTTAAAAAGGCAAACACATTGTAAACTATATCACTTGAGAAAGTCACTCTGCCGAAACAGCTGTAGTCACTTAGTTGTCATAAATTTTTTGGAAGTATAGAAAACTAACGTTTTCAGTGTTTTATTGTTAGATAAAATTTTAAATACTTTGCATTATCTTATCAAGTTATACACATTTTAGGTAAACACTGATGATGATCGGTCATCCGATCAAAAACTAGTTCTGTTCTGTGATGTAGCCCTCTTTAGGGATTTTAACAAATATACCTTTTATAATGGATTTTATCGTTTTTTTCTATTTTTATTTGATTTTTATTCATTATCTTTATATGGTTTTTTATATTGTGGTCTATATTGTTTTGTTTGTTTATTGATCATCATCATCACTGGCTCTACAACCCATGGTAGGTCTTAGCCTGTTCCCAGATCAGCTTCCATTCCTTCCTAATCTTCACCTTGGTTTTCTAATTTCGCACTCCTAACACTCACAAGTCGTCTTCCACCTGGTTCTTAAATCGTGCTCCGGGCCTGCGTCTTCTCCGCACTCCATCTGGTCTCTGGCTATAAATGTGTTTCGACGGTTCCACCTTATTCATTCTCCCTAAGTAGCCTAGCCACCGCAGCCTGTTTATTTTTTATAGATCTACCAGTACTAGGTTCACTACAGGCACGTAGCGAAAGGAGGGTCCATGGGGTCCGGACCCCTCCCAAAACTGCCTCGGCTTTGGTACTAAGGCAGCAAGTTTATCCCCAAATTATTATTATTATTTTTGAATAAGTGAACGAAATTATTCTTATTTTTTATTGGGATTATTTCTATTTTTATTTAGTGTACGGATCAACTTATATCCAACTTAAAAATCCGATTTACCATAAACGAAAGTATTCTAGCAGCATTTCAAATTCTTTTACTTGGATTTGCCTCTACAGAAAAAGCAAAATTTGTCTGTCTATTACTCCCACGACACTTCCCTTACAGCCATAAAAGCTAAATATTTATCACCAATATAATTCCTGTCATTTGACATGTTCTTCGTGTTCCACCCATTAAAATGCCCAGTTGGTGATAAACACCAGTCTGATTTTTGCATGAGAGTTTAATGAAATTATAACAAATCAATTGGAAGTTCTGTCCGACAAAATACATGGAACGTTTTTGTAGTCTGACGTTCCAAATTTTTAATCTGTTCCACAATTAAAGCTTCCCCTGTTCCAGTGTTCCATACATCAAAGTTTGTCCGACTAGACACCGTTAACCTATTAACAAATTTTCAGCTTGCTATTAATGAACGTTTTTTGGTACGAAGGTCCAGGCCTATAATGCCATACAACAAATAGACACTTACAATTATCTGGGACACAAGATGAAAATAAGTAGAGACAATCAAACACATAAAATACAAAGGCGCATAGACCTGACATGGGCAGCATTTCTCAAACTAAGCCATACTCTAAAGAGTTCAACTCCCATGTGTCTCAAGCGAACGGTTTGTAACCAATATGTTTTGCCTGTACAAACTTATGGAGCAGAGACTTTAACAATGATGCAACAATCAGCGAATAAACTCAAGAGTTACACAAGTCACGGAACGCGCAATGCTGAACGTGAGCCTTCGAGACCACATAACAAACAAACAAATCAGGCAAAGATCAGGAGTTCAAACCGTCATCGAAAGAACTACGACGCATAAGTGGAACTGGGCAGGAAATTTAGCCAGAACACAAGATGGACGGTGGACAAGACGAATCATGGAATGGAGGTCCAGCAACTATAAAAGAAGCCGATGTCGACCACGCACCGGTTAGATGGACCGACGACATAAAAAGAGAAGCGGGAAGCTGGCTACAAGCGGTCCAGTGTAGAGAATACTGGAAAGAGCTGAGGGAGACCTATGTCCCACGGAGGACGCGATTGGCTGATTGATGATGATATATCAAATAACTAAAAATTATTGGGTAGACAGCTGAATAGAAGACCAGGTGTACTCTTTTCTACAGAATCCTATATTTCGTTAGTAGTCACAAACATCACCAGGGACGCTAAAATGAGATTAAAGATACAATGGTAAAATTATGTAGGTATCACAATCAACTTACTAGTGTGAGATTGTCGTCATATAGATGTTATTATCTTAGTAAAGTAGTAAACACTTAGTAAAAGTAATTTGAAAAATGTTTTACATGGTTAAAATATTTTATTAAATTAAAAAATATTTTTTTAGTGAAATGAGAAAATAACAACAAATTGCAATTTTTAAAATATTGAAATAGTTTTTTCAAATTTTGAGTATGGATCTAAAAGTTATTCTGAATATTTTTTTAAATACCTTACGGTCTAATATAACAAAAAAATTGAGTTGTGTTTGGACCCCCCTCAAGCACATTTCCTGGCTACGTGCCTGGCTCACTATAAAGCTCAAAATTATAACGTCTACGCCATAATCCGTTTTACTGTAGGTACTTCTTTATTGGCATTTGTTTATTGATCGCGTAGATATTTTCCGTTCTTCTACATGGAGTAAAGTATGAACATTAACTGAAGCATCACTTAAGAGACTCGAGTCATTTGAAATGTGGTGCTATTAACGCATGTTGAGGATTATTTTCTGTATAGACAAAGTTACCAATTGAAATAAAATCAATGGCCAATCTGTGCCCATTGAGCTGGCAAGAACCTAGAATTTTTTCGATCAGGGAACCATGTTGGCCTTTGAGCATTTATATGGCAATTTTATCCATTAACATTATATCAATCAATATATTTTGTTAATTAATACTACGTAAACCATATATTTCGAGGTTACTACTTTAAATAGTGTGCTAGTTTGAACTACTCAGGAGAATGCACTGAAGATGATATAATTAGATCGAGTACGTTTTGCAATCCATTTTTATGACTTTTTAAGAAGTTTTTTAATAAATTATTTTATACCAATATACAAATTGTAGTTTTTTACTTCTGTATGAGTTACCAATTAATCTCAAATCGGTCATGGTACATGGCCTTTATACTGTATGAGAAAATCTACTGTATGAAAAAAAAGTTGATTAATAGCAAGCTGAAAGTTTGTTAATAGGTTAAGGGTGTCTAGTCGGACCAACTTTGATGTATGGGAACACTGGAACAGGGGAAGTTTTAATTGTGGAACAGGTTAGAAATTTGGTACGTGAGATCACGAAAACGTCCCATGTATTTTGTCGGACAGAACTTCCAATTGACTTGTTTCCGTTTCATTAAACTCTCATGCAAAAATCAAACTGCTATTTGTCACCTGTCATAATTCCTGTCATTTGACATGTTCTACGTGTTCCACTCATTAAAATGCCTAGTTGGTGATAAATAGTAGTCTGATTTTTGCAGGACAGTTTAATGAAAGGGTAACAAATTAATTGGAAGTTCTGTCTGACAAAATACATGAGACGTTTTCGTAGTCTGACGTTCCAAATTTTTAACCTGTTCCACAATTAAAACTTCCCCTGTTCCAGTGTTCCCATACATCAAAGTTTGTCAGACGAGACACCCTTAAGCTATTAAAAAATTTTCAGCTTGCTATTAATCAACTTTTTTTTTCATACGCGGGATCCAGACCTTTTACTTTAATAGTGTATGTAATATGAAATCGAGTTGTTTTTTACCAGTTGGCACCTTAATTCCAATGGATCCTAGTTCGAAAAAAGTTTGTCAAGCAATTAGTACGTTATGTTTTGTAAGTTCATAGTGATTAATAATAAGATATTACCTTATTTCTTTGGTCTCATTTTTAAACGTTAATTCACTTTTTTTAATTTATGTTTTTTCACTGCATTGCTCTCCATTGTATCTTTTTGGATTATTGGTCAACATATAACTTAATGTTTATACTAAATATGTATATTTTAGTTCGTTATTAAACTTTTAATATAAAAAATATAATAGACTTTTTCTAAGTGATAAAGTCGCTACCTTCGGATAAATTCCGAAACTTCTACGGCGCAAAGGTAAGCCTAAGGCCATAAAGAAAAGCATCTTACTGTTTTTATTTACGGTACGTTAACCTAAAAAGGCACTCACACAAAATGAGCAGAAACGAAAAAATATTCTTGATGTTTGTTTGAGTCTTTAATGTTTATTTCTGCACACAGATTTCTAGCAGATTTAGCCACTGAGACTTTGTTTTTAATTTGTCACTTGGGAGAATAGTGACAGTGTTGAAATAAGAATAAAATGTATGTAGAAAAAGAAGTTGGATATTTAACCTTTAACTACACGCGCTGGCGTATTTTGTACGCCATATATAAGAATTCTACTGCAAATATATTTAAAAATTTAATTTTTGACTTTGTTTATCTCTCTAACCTATCACTGGAATGTGCTTTACAATTTGGTTTTAGTTTCGTTATAATCGGCTTTCTGAGAAAATCGTAATTTACAGTTTATTATTTGTTGTTTCCGGTGGTGGACCATATACACCACGATTATATTAATCTAAGTAGTAATATAAGTAGATATTTCAATTGTTTTTTAGTCATTATGGCACAAAATCTATTTTTCTTTATAAACAATACTTTTTCTCCTGCAAAAAATCACATTTCAAAAAAATTTTTATTAGTAATTTTATTTATCACGGAATCCAGTTATTCCATGATTCCAGTTATAAATCCCAATTGGCTTACTGGTAAGGAACTCCAAGTATTCACTGATGCCGAATAAGGTTTATAACAAACAACTAAGTGTATTTTTTCAAAAAAAAAAATAAACAATTCCGCTGTTTTTAAGTGGATTTTCTTGTGGCGTATAAAGTACTCCACGCGTGTAGTGATGTTATAACTTGATACGCGGGTAGTTAAAGGTTAAATATTATCTCTTATAACATTGTTAAAAATTATAAACAAATCTTCTTCTTCTTCTTCTTCTTCTTTTTGTATAGACATGACTGTCTGTTTTTTCAATAAACAAATATATTAAATAAAATCAATAAAATTTGATTCTCCTTCTTTTTGCTAAATGATTAGGACAGGTTATATTAGATTTTCATTTTATTCAAATGTTCACTTTTTGTTTTATCGTGACCCGTCAAAATAGCCCGGTCAAAACAGCCCCGTCAAAAAATCCCCGTCAAAATAGCCCCAACACAAAATAGCCTCGACAAAATAGCCCGCAAACAAAATAGCCCCGACAAAATAGATCGCACACAAAACAGCCCCGGTCAAAACAGCCCCGGCTAAAATAGCCCCGGCTAAAACAGCCTCTTATAAACAATTACATAATTATTTATACAAGGTGTCCAAAAACTTTTTTTTAATTTAAATTATTTGACAAAAAGGAAAGAATGTATTTAATTTATTTAATTTAAAATGCATTTTACTTTTACCCGAAAACAGAAAAAAATGTTTATATCATAAATTAACATTGATTTTCGCCTAACTTAAATGTTCAAACTTCCAAGAGGCAGGAAAGACAGGACTAAAGTTCTCCGAAAAGACAATTTTTATTTAATGTGGTTAAGATAAACATCTGAATATAGGATAATTACCATTTCCGAAAAAAATTTTATTAAGGAATTATTTCATGATGAATTCTGAAGGGTGCTTTTTTTTCGGGGCTATTTTGTCGGGTCTATTTTGTCGGCGGGCTATTATTCCGCGGCTATTTTGTCTTCAGGCTATTTTGTCGGAGCTATTTTGTGTGCGGGATATTATGTCGGGGCTATTTTGTCAAAGCTTTTTTGACGGGGCTATTTTGACGGGGTACCTGTTCACTTTTTGTTTTATTAATTACTACCATTTTGTATTATTAATTAAAAACACAAGACATGTAGAAACAGACTGGTAGAAATGAAAATAGGCGAGAATAAATTTCATCGGTTGCTTTAAATACTTTGAAGGTGATAGTGGACAGCAAAAATTGGATGAGTGCAGAAATAAGCGAAATAATTAAAACAGGGAATGATATATATTTGAAATATTACCAACTACTTACAAAAAAAAATAAGAAAAAATAAAAACAAAAATATACAGGGTGAGTCATGAGGAACTGTACATACTCCTACCTCGTATAGAGGCCCCTATGGAGAATAGCAAATGACCATTAAAAAGTGTCTGCTCCCATTTTTTAATAATATACAGGGCGAGTTTCGCATTTTGATAGAAAATTATATTCGTCATAATTTTTGAACGGTCAGATCGATGTGCCTCTTATTTTGGTCAATCGTTACACTATTACCACCTAATCAACTGATTTATTCAAACTAGAAAAAAATCAGGTCCGGCTTTAAAAAATTAGTTCGTTTGGGTCTTAGAAAAAATTTCACCCAGTATACGCTTTTTGAAAACTCTAATACTGTTTTACAAATTAGACAAATAGGTAATTAAAATAACATATTTATTTTTTCCCCACACGATTACTTAATTTTTTATAAAAATATCAAATTTGACTACGAATTAAAAATTTGGTAAAGTGAACCATAGATTTAAAAAAAATAACTTTTATTACAAAAATTAATTTTTTTAAACAAATATTTGATTTATGTTACCACCCAATCAACTGATTTATTCAAATAAAAAAAAATGAGGTCCGGCTTTAAAAAATTAGTTCGTTTGGGTCTTGAAAAAATTTCACCCTGTATACGCTTTTTGAAAACTCTAATATGAATTTTACAAATTAGACAAATAGGCAAATAAAATGGCATATTTATTTTTCCCCACACGATTACTTAATTTTTTATTAAAAAATCAAATTTGTCAAAATCGCAATTTTACCATAAAAATAAAAAAAATAAACAACGTTTTTCTTAAAATTAAAAGTTTCACCATTTTTTTTTTCTATAACACGTCTAGATCTAAAACTCCCCATAACACTTCTCTTTGGTCTCTACAGTTTAACATAGACGTGATCAAATAGATAAATGTTAAATTTTTTCACTTAATTTTTGCGATTTAACTTTGCCATTCACGAAGCTGCACCTTTTATTTTTAAAAATTCATAACTTTTACGAGAAGACTGAAAGTCCACAACAATTGTCATAGTCTTCACAATAGTAAGAGATATGTGCTCTAAAAATTTCAGAAAAAAAAATTTTAAATGGAACGTTGTAGCGAGTTAAATCGTGATTTCATCTGTTTTTTTTTTTTCATTTTTAGGTTAAAATTCCGATTTTGACAAATTTGATTTCTTAGTAAAAAATTAAGTAATCGTGTGGGGAAAAAAATAAATGTGCCATTTTAATTGCCTATTTGTCTAATTTGTGTGTGTGTGTTTATGTTTTATTGGCACTGGTTTAAGCAACCAACTGGCCAGTCAATGTGTTTTGAATTCTCTCTTTTACAAAATATATGCTTAGTATCTAAATTTAAAACTATTAGTACTACTGTTTTTTTTTACTCTGTTTTTTTTATTATTTTTTTTATTATATTTTTTAACATTTTTTTTATTACATTTTTTTTTTTTTATTTTTTTTTTATTTTTTTTTTAGTTTTTTTTTTTTTTTTTTTTTTTTTTTTTTTTTTGTATATTTTTTTATCGCGCTAAGACCTAAACCCGATTCAACCTCGCGGAGGTTTAGATCTTAGTAACTTTTTATTTTATTTAATTATTTTTTTTTTTTTTTTTTATTTTTTTTTCTTTTTTTCTCAGAGCTTTAATTTTAAACAATTAACATGGTTGTACAAAATTTTATAAACATCTAGATTGTTTGATTGTAAAAGGTATATAAGATTAAAAGGAAATTGTACATTAATTTGAACTAGATTGGCAAAAAAGTTTGATATTTCAATAAAATGTAAAGGACATTCTAATAGCATATGTTGTAGATCAGCTAGCTCTCCACATAAACATTCATCATTATCTACAAGTCCTATTTCTCTTTTGTAGACTGGAGTCAGACAGTGATTACTTCTTATTCGACAAATAGTTTTGATAAAGCCTTTGTTGGAAACTTGATTAAACCATGTCTTGATGGGAAGTGTAGGCTGGATTTTTTTGTAATAATTTCCTTTGTCTGAATTATTGTATTGTTCCTGCCATTTCGTCCGTTTGATAGATCTCATAATAGAAATTATGTCTCCCATAGGAAGTTGATAAGTATGCAGAGTGGATTCCTTCGTTGTTGCTTTTTTAGCCAGATCATCTACTATTTCGTTGTTTTTTATACCAATGTGTGCTTTTATCCAACACAATATTATATTTTTGCCCGATTTCAAAGCTTCACTGTTCATTGCTATGATGTCACTGATGATATAATTTTCTGCAAAATTATGTACATTGTATTTCAATGTCTTTACAATGCTTTGGCAGTCTGTAAATATAACATAATTGAGTTCTTTTTGATTAATACATATTTTGTATGCTTCTTTGATTGCAATGAGTTCAGCTGTGAAAATTGTCATTTTATCAGGTAATCTGTTGTTTATTTTTATACTTTTTTGTGGGTAATATATAGCATATCCAACTTTTCCTTCCATTTTTGAACCATCCGTATATAATTTCTGATAACTCCCCCAGTTCTTTTGTACACACTGAAGGTGGTCTATTTTAGTAAGGAAGTCTGTCGCACGAATATTACTTAAATGACAGTTAACTGGAGATAAATAATCTTCATAATTTAGCTTTCGAGACGAGCTTTGTTCAATTTGGTGTATGTCGCCAATGGAATTAGAAACGTTGAGGAAGCTTTCCACAACTAAAAGCAGTTTCTTTTTTTCCCAGTAATAATGAGTTAGGTATGAGGTGGTTAAATGAACAATTTTATTTAATAGCAGTTTATCGTTAACCGCTGTTTTAACTATAAATTTCTCACTTAGGTATTCCCTGCGTAATGAAAGTGGAGGTTCATTAAGCTCACATTCCATGACCAATATAGGTGTGCTACGAAGATAACCAGTGCATAACCTAAGTGCCTTATTTTTGATCCTCTCGATTTTTTGGAGTACAGAGTTTGATGCTGAGCCATAAAAAATAGATCCATAGTCTAAGATTGATCTTATCAAATTTCTGTATAGTAATATTGATATGTTTGGATCAGCTCCCCAGTTACTGACACTTACAGTCTTCATGATATTCATTGCATTTTCCATTCTTCGTAATATGTAATTTGTGTGTTCTTTCCAATTTAATTTGGAGTCTAAAAATACGCCAAGAAATTTTATTGAAGTTTTATAAGGAATACTAGTATTATCAAATTGTAGATGGCTTTGAGGAACATATCGTTTTTTAGTGAAGGTAACAATGGTTGATTTACTCTCTGATATTGTTAAGTTATTATCGGTAGCCCATTTTTTTATAATATTCAATGTCGATTTAAGGTAGTTATTACATCTATCTATTGACTTATTTTCTGCATATATCGCAACATCATCAGCGTACTGTAGGATTTTTATGTGTTGAGGAAGTTTAGTCTCTAAGTCAGCAGTATACAGTATATATAATATAGGACTTAGGATGCTACCCTGAGGTAGTCCCAAAGATGTGTATCGGGAGTTAGATTGATCTCCATTTAATCTAACGTGAACTGCTCGATTAATGTATAAGTTAATGATGTTCCATGTTACTATCTCGGGTATTCCTATTTCCAACATTTTCGCGTATAGTATGTGAAGATTAACGTTGTCGTAAGCCCCTTTTATATCTAAGAACAAAGCACTAACTGCTTTCTTATAAGTAAAGGAACTATAAATGTCTATTAAAAAGTGGCAGAGGCTATCTTGTGTGGATTTACCTTTTCTAAAACCAAACTGACTTCTTGGTAATAGGTCGTTCTTTTCTAGCCAAAATTCCAGACGGTTTTTAATAAGTCTCTCATATGTTTTTAGTATACAGGAAGCCAGACCGATTGGACGGTAAGAATCCCAATTCTTTGATGATTTTCCTGGTTTTAAAACCGGGATAATAGTGTAAACGTGCCAATCGTCAGGAATCTTTATGCGGCGCATCCAAATTTCATTATATATATTTAGTAGTGCAGCCTTACCAATTCTTGAAAGATTTGATAGCATCGAGTAATGGATATTATCGGCACCTGGTGCTGAATTTGAGTTTTTCTTCAACGCAAAGTTTAGTTCAGTGGCAGAAAATGGTTTGACTAGGAAACGGATTGGTTCTGGATAGTCGTACAGAGCATTTAGTTGTAAATCAGGAATTACTAATTCTGCAGATGGCGGTGTGATATTTTGATGGAACTCTTCTATCCACGAAGCTTCCGACAGAATAACAGGGACTTTGTTCTTTGTTTTTCTATTTTTTATTCGGTTAACTTTTGACCATACATCTTTAATAGGGACGGACCTATTTAGGGATCCGACATAATCTCTCCAGCTATTTCTTTTAGTTTGTTTAGTGATCTTCTTGACATGTGCATCATCTTTTTTATACTTAAGTAGGTTTTCATGGTTTGGATTTTCTTTGAATATACAAAAACTTTCCTGTCTTCTTCTGACTGCTTCTTCACATTCTAAATCCCACCAGTATTTTCCTCTGGAAGTCGGTTTTTTTATTTTAAATTTGGGGATGCAGTAGGATGCAGTTGTATTTATATTGTGCAAAATTTGTTCATAAGAATTTATATCTTTAAATTGAGAGAATACATCTTCCGAATACTGTTCATATAATTTCCAGTCGACATTCTTTAAATTCCACTTTTGTGAATATGGATTATATGTATGAGTTGGTTGATCCTCTAACTCTACTCTTATAGGTGTATGGTCTGAACCAAATAGATCTTGAAGTGTTTTCCAAGTGATCAGGTGGTTTAAGTCAGGAGTACAAATGGTCAGGTCTATTGCCGATTTCGAGAAGTTCCTAAAGAAAGTAGGAGAGCCATCATTTTTGAATATTAAATTATTATCGTCTATACAGTCCATCAAGATTTTACCTTTCATATCTGTTTGGTTGTCTAGGCCCCAGGCAATGTGGTGAGCATTAAGGTCACCTCCTATTATAAATGGTCTTTCTATAGATGTTATGAAATTGTTCCATTGTTGTAACAATAACTTGGTTCCTGGGGGAACATACATAGATATAAATGTGACAGTATATGACTTAAACTTTATTTTTATTGCTACTTTATTGACGTTTATTAAATCTACTTTCATGGTGACTTCCTCGTAATATAGGTTTGAATTTATTAAAATTGCTGAGCCACCGCCAACAGTTACTGAAAAGCGGTCGTCTCTGACAATATTGTACCCGTGAAAGTTATAATACTTTTCTGGTTTAAATCTAGTTTCTGATAATAATGCGATATCAACTTTCTGGTCTTCTAATAGGTGGATAAGGTTTTCTCTATTAGAGTTAGCCGATCTACAATTCCATTGACAAATTACCAATCTATTCATTATTATATAAGAGAGAACTTAAAACTGATTGAATTGAATTTACTAGAACTGATTTTTCTGGAATTTCAAAATTTTTGTGATTTATATTAGAGATAATACTTGTAACTATATTTGATATTAATTCTGTTAATTCTTTTGATGGTTCATGTATTTTAGATCCTTGTTCTGGATTAAATGTAGATTGATACGAAGAAGAGGTGATAATACCACCAGGTCTGTTGTACATGGGGTTTAACTTTATTATTTTTTGATGTTCCATTGTTACTTGGTCTGGTGAGGAAGAGATAGGTCGTTTGTATTTTGGTGGTTTTATTATTGTATATCTATTTGAAACTGAAGGTAGAGCGAACTGATTGGAAGATGTTTGAGACGTGGACAATTGAGTAAAGGAATATGAAGAGGATGGTGCATTCATATTTGGAGTTTGATGAGAATTTATTGAGGAATTATTGGCTGCTATAGATGCATAAGTTATCTTAGGAAAGAGTTTAATTGTTTCCTTAAAAGATAAGCTGTTTTCAGACATATAATGTTTTATTTTCTTTTGGCGATCAAATTCTGGGCATATCTCCCATTCATTAGTGAAGTGTTCACCTTCACAGGATAGACATTTTTTGTTAAACGATGATAAAGAACAAGAATCGGAAAGGTGAGATTCATGACACTTAAAACAGCGAGGATTACTTTTACACTGCTTACTCATGTGCCCATACCTATAGCAGTGGTAACAGATAATTACCTTTTGCTGGTATTTTTCAACAGTGTGTAAGACATGATTAATTACTACATACTTTGGTATATTCTGGCATTTAAAAGACACAATAACTGATTTTGTTGGATTAAATATTACTTTGTCATCTGCTACTATTTTTCTTGTTATTCGTTTCACATACTCAACCGAGAATTTGCAATGGTGATCAAATTCCTTTATTCTATTTTTAAGATATTCTTCCGATATATCTGAATCTATATCCCTTACTACACCTAGTTTAAACAATTGAAATTTTGGAATGTATGCGGTCAGATTTTTTTGAATAAGGAATTTGGAAGTAACTAAAGCATTTGCGCTACTATAATTTTTAAATGAGACCCTAACTCGGTTGCGTCCGATTGAGTCAATTTTTTTTATATAATTGTCAATTTCTGGATGTAACGTAAATAGGATCTCGCCTATTTTAACAGCGTTTAATTTTCCTGTAAAATTTAAACTGGAGTTTTCAATGAAAATGTAAAAAGGTCCTAAATCAATTTTTTCGTATAAATAAACAGGCCTGGTTTTTTCTGGTTGATCTGAGTTTACTAAAGTATTTTGTTTTTCATTAATATTGTTAAGATTAATACTACTACTTATCTTATTTTGAGGCTGGTTGGGTAGAAATCCATTTAAATCTTGTAAATCACAGCTACTATCCATCGAATTCTCAATATCAGGCGGTTCGCCTCCACTAGATGACTCCATAGAGGAGTTTTCAAGTAACGTTTAACTTATGAACACTTTCAAAATGTAAACTAAATAAGGAAAAGTTTAACAAAACTAAACAAACTAAATTAGAACGGTATAAATCAAATAATCCGCCAAAAATTAATATTTTTCGGAGAGATTTCCAAATTTAAATTAACTTTGACAATTATTTTGACGTATCTCTTGTCTAATTTGTAAAATTCATATTAGAGTTTTCAAGAAGCGTATACAGGGTAAAATTTATTCTAAGACCAAAACGAAAAAATTTTTAAATCCGGGACTGATATTTTTCTAGTTTGAATAAATCAGTTGATTGGGTGGTAACATAAATTAAATATTTGTTCAAAAAAAATAATTTTTGTAATAAAAGTAATTTTTTTTTTAAATCTATGGTTCACTTTACCAAATTTTTAATTATTATTCATAGTCAAATTTGATTTTTTTATAAAAAATTTAGTAATCATGTGGGGAAAAAATAAATATGTCATTTTAATTGCCCATTTGTCTCTAATTTGTAAAATTCATATTAAAGTTTTCAAAAAGCGTATACAGGGTAAAATTTTTTCTAAGAACCAAACTAACTAATTTTTTAAAGCCGGACCTGATTTTTTCTAGCTTGAATAAATCAGTTGATTGGGTGGTAACATAAATCAAATATTTGTTAAAAAAAATAGTTTTTGTAATAAAAGTTAATTTTTTTAAATCTATGGTTTACTTTACCAAACTTTTAATCCATAGTCAAATTTGATTTTTTTTATAAAAAATTAAGTAATCGTGTGGAGAAAAAATAAATAAGCCATTTTAATGGCCTATTTGTCTAATTTGTAAAATTCATATTAGGGTTTTGAAAAAGCTTATACAGTGTGAAATTTGTTCTAAGACACAAACGAACTAATTTTTTAAAGCCGGACCTGATTTTTTTCTAGTTTGAATAAATCAGTTGATTAGGTGGTAATAGTGTAACGATTGACCAAAATAAGAGACACATCGATCTGACCGTTCAAAAATTATGACGAATATAATTTTCTGTCAAAATGGGAAACTCGCCCTGTATATTATTAAACAAGGGGAGCAGACACTTTTTAATGGTCATTTGTTATTCCCCATAGGAGCCTCTATACGAGGTAGGAGTATGTACAGTTCCTCATGATTCACCCTGTATAGAGTATCAATGATACGAAAAAAGACGAATAAAATAGAAGTGTACTTGAAAGAAAAAATATGAAAATAATACACGGCTCAATGAAATAATTAATACTGGTTAAGAGGAAGATGCAGTAAAATGTATTAAAGTACAAGGCAATTTAAAAAAGGACGTTTCGTTGATCTTTAACTACTTACTCAACATAACTTTTCCAGTTCTATTTTTTTTTTCAATATGCTTGTGTTTGCTTTCCCTATCCACTAAACTTTTTAACTTTTTCTATACGAATGGTATTGTTGCTCCACTATTTGAACTTATTCACATTGTTCACTCATACACATCCTTTGGAAGGAGTAAGAGAGTTTATAATATGTCTAGGCTTACAAATCAACCAAAGTAATACAGTAACTTTAGAAATTAACAGACTTATCTAGCACATAGATCACATCTACTACGGATTAAAGAAATTTTAACATCAAACATATTCACAAAAAGAAGGAAAACATTGATATACAGAACTCTTATCAAGTACGTCCTCAATCAAGCGTCAGAAACGTGGACGAAAAACCATAAAGAACGTTAAGGCTGTTTTGAACGTAAAATCCTTAAACATATTTTTATAAAGGCGTACAAGAAACGGATTATGGCGAAGGCGCTATCATTTTGAGGTTTACCGCCTTTACAGTAAACCTAGTGTTGGTACGTCCATCAAAATATACAGGCTGCAGTGCCTAGAGCACTTAGAGAGAATGAACGAGATGGAGTCGTCGAAACAAATGTATAACTAAAGACGAAGGCGAAGGATAGAAGTGAATGCACGGTGATTCTATAACAGACCACAACCAGCCATGGGTTGTAGAGCCAACGATGATGATGAATTCTTGCTTTGTAAATTTTTGTTTTTTTTTTCATTTTACTGATATGCGGTATACTATTTTTCTATTCTATTATACAGGGTGAGTCATGAGGAACTGTACATACTCCTACTTCGTATAGAGGCTCCTATGGGGAATAACAAATAACCATTAAAAGTGTCTGTTCTCCTTGTTTAATAATATACAGGGCGAGTTTCGCATTTTGACAGAAATTTATATTCGTCATAATTGTTAAACGGTCAGATCGATGTGTCTCTTATTTTGGTCAATCGTTACACTATTACCACCTAATCAACTGATTTATTCAAACTAGAAAATAATCAGGTCCGGCTTTAAAAAATTAGTTCGTTTGGGTCTTAGAAAAAATTTCACACTGTATACGTTTTTTGAAAATTCTAATATGAATTTTACAAATTAGACAAGTAGGCAATTATAATGGCATACTTATTTTTATCCCCACACGATTACTTAATTTTTTATAAAAAAAATTAAATTTTACTATGAATTAAAAGTTTGGTAAAGAAAACCATAGATTTAAAAAAATTAACTTTTATTACAAAAATTAATTCTTTTTAACAAATATTTGATTTAGGTTACCACCCAATCAACTGATTTATTCAAACTAGAAAAAATCAGGTCCGGCTTAAAAAAATTAGTTCGTTTGGGTCTTAGAAAAAATTTCACCCTGTATAAGCTTTTTGAAAAGTCTAATATGAATTTTACAAATTAGACAAATAGGCAATTAAAATGGCATATTTATTTTTTCCCTACATGATTACGTAATTTTTTATAAAAAAATCAAATTTGACTATGAATAATAATTAAAAGTTTGGGAAAGTGAACCATAGATTTAAAAAAATTAACTTTTATTACGAAAATTAATTTTTTAACAAATATTTAATTTATGTTACCAAGCAATCAACTGATTTATTCAAACTAGAAAAAATTATGCCCGGATTTAAAAAATTATTTCGTTTTGGTCTTAGAAAAAATTTCACCCTGTATACTCTTTTTGAAAACTCCAATATGAATTTTACAAATTAGACAAATAGGCAATTAAAATGGCATATTTATTTTTCCCCACACGATTACTTAATTTTTTATTAAAAAATCAAATTTGTCAAAATCGGAATTTTAACCTAAAAATGAAAAAAAAAAAAAGATGAAATCACGGTTTAACTCGCTACAACGTTCCTTTTAACATTTTTTTCTGAAATTTTTACAGCACATATTATTATCTCTTACCATTGTGAAGACTATGACAATTGTTGTAGACTTTCAGTCTTCTTCTCGTAAAAGTTATGAATTTTTAAAAATAAAAGGTGCGGCTTCGTGAATTGCAAAGTTAAATCGCAAAAATTAAGTAAAAAAATTTAAAATTTATCTATTTGATCACGTCTATGTTAAACTATAGAGTCCAAAGAGAAGTGTTATGGGGAGTTTTAGATCTAGACGTGTTATAGAAAAAAAAAATGGTGAAACATTTAATTTTAAGAAAAACGTTTTATAATTTTTTTATTTTTATGGTAAAATTGCGATTGGGTGTTAACATAAATCAAATATGTGTTTAAAAAAATTAATTTTTGTAATAAAAGTTAATTTTTTTTTAAATCTATGGTTCACTTTACCAAATTTTTAATTCATAATCAAATTTGATTTTTTTATAAAAAATTAAATAATCGTGTGGGGAAAAATAAATACGTTGTTTTAATTGCCTATTTGTCTAATTTGTAAAATTAATATTAGAGTTTGCAAAAAGCGTATACAGGGTGAAATTTTTTCTAAGACCCAAACGAACTAATTTTTTAAAGCTGGACCTGATTT
Source organism: Diabrotica virgifera virgifera (assembly GCF_917563875.1). Taxonomy (NCBI): domain Eukaryota; kingdom Metazoa; phylum Arthropoda; class Insecta; order Coleoptera; family Chrysomelidae; genus Diabrotica; species Diabrotica virgifera. Next base: position 198,226,226 of record NC_065443.1, read on the forward strand.
TATTTTAGTTTGAATAAATCAGTTAATTAGGTGGTAATAGTGTAACGATTGACCAAAATAAGAGACACATCGATCTGACCGTTCAAAAATTATGACGAATATAAATTTCTGTCAAAATGCGAAACTCGCCATGTATATTATTAAACAATGGGATCAGACACTTTTAATGGTCATTTGTTATTCCCCATAGGGGCCTCTATGCGAGATAGGAGTATGTAGAGTTCCTCGTGACTCACCCTGAATTATATACACATTATGCAGACTTTAAGACGTTAAACTTTAAAAGTTACCTGCAAAAAGTTAAGTGTTGTGTCCATGCTACTATCTGCATTCTTCGATAACACCACATCTTAAAGCTGGCATATTTTGTAAATCTGCTGCAAGTAAGATATTTACTAATATGTGGCAAATCTAGTGGTGCCTAAAAGTCCTAATCCTAAAAAATGATCCTTCACTGGATGCTTCCCTACCTGTCATAACACATTGCCAGTCCTATTACTTATTGTCTATTATCTATTTAAACATTAAGGTTGAGATTGTTTAGGTGGATTGTAATAAAAGCGGGGTTATTACAAAAAATATTGCAAAGAATTATAGTTTTCTAAATCTGAGCACTCTAAAAACACGTCTTAATGTTTCTTTAGTCTTAAACTTTATCATTTATTCGACATTTGTATTCGTCCCAATCACCGCTTAATTTTAACTGTTTTGTATCTCAGTTTGAAGCTCCAAACTCAAATAGATAGAAATTAAATTTCCTCAACAGTTTAAAGGAAGAGTTTGCGAAGTTGTGCAAGGAAACGTCCAAAAGGGGTTTGACAATAAATCAAGACAAAACACAAAATAATACCTAATATGCTTAAGAAAAAATACTGTCAATATGACAGGTTAACTATTGGCGAATATGAGTTTTGAAAGATAGAAAGAACACTTTAAATATCTTGGGGTCTCGGTTAATGAAAGTAATAATTGAAGCATAGTAATCAATGAAAATATCCTGGTGGGAAAGAGAACCTACTGGAAATACAACAATTTCCTCTCAAAAGTAAGAAGCTTACTCAGAATACTAAACTGAAAATTTACAGAGCAGCAATTGGACCAGTAATCACATACGGTCCTGAAGTAATGCGCCTGACACAGAAAGATGAAGAAAAATTGAGGATCCTAGAGAGAAAATTATTCGCAGAATAGCTGAACCACTAAACTTAGGTAACAATGAATTTAGAAAATTGATGAATTACGAACTAAGAGAACTTTTGAAAGGAGAAGACATCGTGAGCTTTATCAAGGCGCAGCGACTCAGATGGATGGGACATATACAGTGATGAGCGTGCTAATAACCGGCAAAATAGCTCAAAAGATGGAGAACATAATATATTAATACATTGCGAAACAAAAAGAGATGAAACTTGAACCAGGGCGCATCTGTAAAAATATTAGTACATTTGGACGTTGAGAGGTGACTCAAATTTTTTTCCAGAAATTGCTTGAAAATAACTCAAATAATAATATTTGAGTTATCCTCCCTCTCAAAAAGGTCCGGAACATTGTTTAAATAATTAAAATGTCAAAAAATGAAAGAAAAATTCGATTTTTTTCTTCGTTTTTTGATTATAACTTTAAAAGTATTCATTTTCGAGAAAAGTTGTACCAACATAAAAGTTGCGCAATTAAATGTCCTACAATATAGAGTTGGTTAAAAATTTAAAAAATAGTCACCCTTGTTGCAAAATAGCAATAATTGCGAAAAAAACATACAAAAACAAGTATTCGCATTTTACGTTTTGCAACCATTTATGCTAGACACAGGACGTTCATATTTCAGCCAGAAAAACATTATGATACAATAAAACAATACTGTTAATTTCATTAAGATCGGTTTAATAGATTTTGCAAAATAAATTTTGCAATCCAGCTTTCGCAAAAAAAAATCATTTTTTCGAAATGTTACAATTTGTGCAATTTGCAAAATTAAAATCGATTAACTACCACGGCGCGGCGTCAGGAGTTTTTAAATAAACATTAATTATTGGTGCTACGCGCAGGACAACGGATTGTTTGCTCTGATTGGGCATTCCAATGATCTTTGGAAATGATTGATACATTTTAATTTTTATTACATTTCGATATAAATAAATAAATTTGTTTAATGCAAAATAAAAACACATACTCTATCCTTTGAAATAACACTTTATTTAGCAAAAACTTTCTTTGTTCATATATTTTAACTTAGAGAATACAAGTTTATTATTTTTAAACATATGCAATTGTTTAAACAATATTTCACAAACAATAATCAGATTAGTTTGATTTTTGTGGAATTAAAATATTAAAATACAACAAAATACAGAGTAAGAAAATAATATATTAGATAAAGATTGGAAGAAACTTTGGTGGAAATCAACTTGTGTGAATCTAACACGGAGGTCCTGCGCGTAGCACCAAAAATTAATGTTTATTTAAAAAATTTCTTGACGCCGTGGTAATTAATCGATTTTAATTTTGCAAATTTCAAATGAAAGGTGCAGTACAAGTACACTTTTATAAACAAAAAAAATTTAACTTGCTATCTGCTTTATTTTCAGTCCTGCAACATTTTAATAAAATGAATTTTTTTTTGCGAAAGCTGGATTGCAAAATTTATTTTGCAAAGTCTATCAAACCGATCTTAATGGAATTTACAGTGTTATTTTACTATATCATAAAGTTTTTCTGAGTAAAATATGAAGGTCCTAAGTCTAGCACAAATGGTTGAAAAACGTAAAATGTTAATACTTGTTTTTGTATGGTTATTTCCGAAATTATTGCTATTTTGCAACAAGGGTGACTATTTTTTAAATTTGTAGCTAATTCTATATTGTAGGAAATTTAATTGCGCAACTTTTATGTTAGAACAACTTTTCTCAGAAATGGATAGTTTTAAAGTTATAATCAAAAAACTAATAAAAAAAATCGAATTTTTCCTTCATATTTTGACATTTTGATTATTTAAACAATGTTCCGGACCATTTTGAGTGGGAGGATAACTAAAATATTATTATTTGAGTAATTTTCAAGCAATTCCTGCAAAAAAATTTGAGTCACCTCTCAACGTCCATCTCAAAACAGATGCGCCCTAGACTAACTAGTGGAGGTGGAAATGGTAGTTAAAAATGTACAAATTAACATTACATTACATAGTTTCCCACCATTAGACGTATAAGATGAGTATGACAACTGTCACGGTGACAGCAGAATTTTATAAAATACTCCTGTCACAGACGTCTAAAGGTAGGAAACTATGTAATGTAATGTTAATTAACACGTTTATAACGATAATTTCCACCTCTTCTAGTTTCATCTCTTTTTGTTTCGCAATGTATTATGTTTTCCATCTTTTGAGCTATTTTGCCGGTTATTAGCGCGCTCATGACTGTATAAAGTTAAAATCCAGAAGCACTTATCAGGAAAATCACCAAATGGAGACTAGTATCAGGCAGACCACTAGAATGACCCAAAACTAGTTGAGAGAACCAAATAGTTGAGGAACTTGATCGGAAGAGCCCAAAGAAGGGGCGATCACTCCACTGGAAGTACAGATGCCATGATGATGAAATATAGTGAAATTTTAAAAGTTACCTACAAAAACAGTAATAAAATGATTCAGATGGTACTAAATAATTATAGATTTTCTAAATTTGAACACTATCCAAGACACCCCTTAATGTTTTTTTAATCCTCACCTTTATCGGTTTATTCGACATTTGTATTCGTTCCATCTACTGCTTAATTTGAACAGTTTTGTATCTCAACCTGTAACTCCAAATCCAAATAAACAGAAATTAAATTACCTCGAAGGTAAATCTGCAAAACCCACACGAGCGGATTCAACACGGCTTTTCATTTCGACATTAAAAATCTCCCGCCCTTTCCAACGACTTTTAATTCTGTCTGTGATGTCAATGGGGGTTTGATGAATTTTTTTGGTGGAAAATTCGGGAGTTCCTTGTTAAAGGAATTAATTAAGCTTGGGGATTTAATGAAATATTTTTGAGAGGAAGCGGAGGAGGTCTTATTATTAAAATGAGAGAAATTATATTACTGTTATGAAGTGTTTTGACTTTGTACTAAAGTTAAGTTTTATATATAGATACATATATATGGAGATTTTTTAAAAGTTCTACTTAGACGGTTTAAAGAAACTTGATCTTGGAATTCTGGAAAATTGGATATGGGGTTTCTCGATATGCACAACTCTTCAAAAATATTAAAAGCCCCCTACCACTTTCAGTTATACAAGAAGTTAAATAAAACTCTATTATTTTAAATATAATGGCCTTTATATTATTACGGAGTTCAATAGAACAGCTCTCGAGTATGTATTCTCTCACTATAAGATTATGGTGTCTTATACCTAGTGTTTTATGAGATATCATCATCCTTTACAACTCTTCGTGAGTCTTTGCCGCGTTTAATATTGCCTTCTATATTTGTCGGTCCTGTGCCACTATTTCCCATTGCCCATTTCCCTTTCCACCTTTTTATAGGCCGTCCTACAACCCTTCTCCCACCTACTCTTCTCCCGAAACACATTAATTATTACATTGTTTATAAGTCGTTTATCGTTACTGCGTATTACATGTCATACCCATCTAAGTCTATTAGCCTTTATTATATATAATATATTACCTGATTTTACTTTTCGAAGAGAGACTCTAACTATTACTCCTCTATTAACTATAATTCGTTTGTCACGCTGTCTCTGAAACTAGGCCAGGGTAATAAGAAAACATATACCCTGTTCGTGACACTTCAGCAGCCAGGGTACTGAAGCGTTTTTTCGACAGCTAATACCTATAGGAACAAATTATTTCCTGCGTAGGATCTGGCGGCCATTTTTATTTATAAACAATTAACTGTCAAAAAATGGCATTTCCCCCTTTTTTTCAAATCAACGGAAAACAGTGAAACTTATGAATTTTTAGTACAAATATCTTCGAGATTATGGAAAAAGATTTAAAATGACGTATTACAAAGTTTGATATACTCATTTATTGTTAATATAATTGCGAAAAAAGGTCAGAATTGCAAAAAAATATTTTCTCAATTACTGTTGTAAAAATTAGTGTACAACTTTGAAATTTTTGTCCAATGAGGATTATTTGGTGCTTAATATGTGATAAAAATTTCAAAGCGATTCATTCAATTGTTTAAATTTTATTCAAATTGTTTATCCTAGAGAGCATTTTTTTTTTCAATAACATAAGTCAGAAAAAATAATCTTAGAACCATTGCACAGGTACCAGATGAAAGAGCATGAGCTACATTTTTAACATGGTTTAAAAAAGTGAATAAAAATGCATTTACTAGTAATAAATAATTATGCAAAATATCGTCAATTTTTCTTTATAAACTTTTTGAATAACTTTTTCCAAAAAAAATTTCCAAAAAACTTTTTTACCCTGTTTTAAGTGCACAACTACCAAGTAATATTATCTATATCATAATTGATAAAAAATTGTAATAAATATGTATAATTTCTTATATAACAAAATAAAAAGTTTATAAGGAAAGATTTACGATAATTTTCATCATTATTTATTACTAATAAATGCATTTTTTATTCACTTTTTTAAATCAAGTTGAAAACATAGCCATGCTCTGTCATTCGACACCTGTGGAATGGTTCTAACGTCATTTTTTTCTGACTTATGTTATTGCAAAAAAATGCTCTCTGGGATAAACAATTTGAATAAAATTTAAACAATTGAATGAATCGCTAAGAAATTTTTATCACATATGAAGCACCAAAGATCCCTTATTTGAGAAAACTTTCAAAGCTATACACTAATTTTTACAATAGTTATTGCGAAAACAATTTTTTTTGCAATTATATTAACAATAATGAGTATATCAAACTTTGTAATACGTCATTTTAAAGCATTTTCCATAATCTCGAAGATATTTGTACTAAAAAACCATAATTTTACCTGTTTTCCATTGATTTGAAAAAAAGTGAAAAATGCCATTTTTTGACACTTATTTGTTTATAAATAAAAATGGCCGCCAAATCCTACGCAGGAAATAGTTACAATTTGCTCTTATAGGTATTACCTGTCGAAAAAATGCTTCAGTACCCTGGCTATTCAAGTGTCACGAAAAAAACCTTATTACCCTGGACTAAAGAGCCATAATTATTATATCATTCAAATGATTTTAGATTCCCACACTGTACAGGGTGATTGATTAGTAGGGTAATAAAGCTCAATAGATACGCTATAGTAATAGATAGCAATAAAAATTAATAACAAAAATGTTAACTACCTTTAAGCTTCATATTACAAAATTAGTTAGAATGTTACAGGATGTTCGATAACACAGTGGCAGACCAAACTTATGTTTTTTTAAATGGAACACCTTATATTTTATTTTAAATTCGAAATCCTGTTAACTTCTCCATCACAAAAATATAAAGGTTTGTTATGTTATACAGGGTATTTACAAAGTTATAACCAATTTTATATTAAAATCGTAACAAGTTCAACTCCCTGTATAAATAAAAATAAGCAAAACAGCACTGGTTTGTTAATGCCGTATTTTTTACGTATTGTCAAAATTTTCAAGAATTATTGATATTGCTAATTTTCTATATATCAAATACAGAGTGAGTCAAAACGCAAGTACATTATTTTCTCAGTAATTTTAAATGGAACACCCTGTATTTTATATCACTATTGGAAAGTAACATTCCGTAATTTAATTTCTGGATAACATTCCCTATGTCTAAATTTATTAGTTTTCGAAATATTTTCATTTTTCAATGGACCAGTAGCGTGACCACCCAAATCACCAGAATTTAATAAACTGGACTGATTTTTTTGGGGTTACATTAATAATGTACATAGTTTATAAAATACCTCCAACAACCAGATATGAGATGGAAAGTAGAATACAAAGTGTATTTCGATGTGTTAATTTACAAATGCTTTGTAGAGTAAGTAGCTCATTCAATGATCGTTTTTAAGCGTGCATAAATGTGTTAGGAGGTAATTTTGAACACCTTATCTAATTAAATATTAAAAATATTTTATTAAAAGTAGCTTCTACTTTTTTCAAACATGTTATTTTGCAAAATGTATTACCGAAAAATTATATTTTGTTCTTTATTTGTTACATTGTTACATTTACATACAAAAGTAGTGTTTAATTGTCTTCACAAAATGTTGTATTTTGTGTTTTTGTGTTTTTTTGTAAAATTTTTTATTAATTTTCTTCGTTTATTTGTTGCATTTACATAAAAAGTAGATTTTAATTGTTTCAGAAATGTAGCATGTTGGGGTTGTGTTTGTTTTTGTAAAATGTATTACTAATAAATTATTTTTATTTCATTATTTGCTACATTGTTACATTGATTACCGGATTGATAATCAGTAATCGTAAATTGTCAATTCAGTCATGGCTTACTTAAAATTTAGATAAATTTAGACACCTAAAATAATTTGCTCTGAAAAATGAAATTATCTCGAAAACTAATAAATTTTGACATAGGGAATGTTATATAAAAATTGTAGTACGGTAATGTTACTTTTCAATAATGATATAAATACAGGGTGTTCCGTTTAACATTACTGAGAAAATAATGTACTTGCATTTTGAATCACCCTGTATTTGTTACAAAGAATATTAGCAATGTCAATAATTGTTAAAAATTTGGCAATAAATAAAATAATATGGCATGAATAAACCGTTGTGCTTATTTTTATTTATACAGGGAGTGAACTTGTTACGATTTTCATACAATATTGGTAATAACTTTGTAAATACCCTGTATAACATAACAAACCTTTATATTTTTTGTGATGAAGAAGTTAACAGGATTTCGAGTATAAAATAAAATATAGGGTGTTTCATTTAAAAAAACATAACTGTGGTCTGCCACTATGTTATCGAACACACTGTAACATTCTAACTAAATTTGTATTGTGAAGCTCAAAGGTGGTAAATTTTTGTCATTAACTTTTATTGCTATCTATTACTATAGCGGAGCTATTGAGCTTTACCCCACTAATCAATCACCCTGTATGTATTTCTCTTTTTGTCAGCGTTCGTTTTTCGCTTCCATACGTAACTGCTGGTCGTATTATAGACCAGGGCGCATCTGTAAAAATATTAGTACATTTGGACGTTGAGAGGTGACTTAAATTTTTTTGCAGAAATTGCTTGAAAGTAAATTAAATAATAATATTTGAGTTATCCTCCCTCTCAAAAAGGTCCGGAATATTGTTTAAATAATCAAAATGTCAAAAAATTAAGGAAAAATTCGATTTTTTTCTTGGTTTTTTGATTATAACTTTAAAAGTATTCATTTTCGAGAAAAGTTGTACTAACGTAGAAGTTGCGTAATTAAATTTCCTACAATATAGAATTGGTTAAAAATTTAAAAAATAGTCACCCTTGTAGCAAAATAGCAATAATTACGAAAAACACATACAAAAACAAGTATTTGCATTTTACGTTTTTCAACCATTTATGCTATACGTACGACCCTCATATTCCACCCAGAAGAACTTTATGATACAGTAAAACAGTACTGTAAATTTCTTAAGATCGTTTCAATAGATTTTGCAAAATAAATTTTGCAATCCAGCTTTCGTAAAAAAAATTCATTTTTTCAAAATGTTACAGGACTGAAAATAAAGCAGATAGCAGGTTGAATTTTTTTTGCGGATAGAAGTCTACTGTAACTTTCATTTGCAATTTTGCAAAATTAAAATCGGTTAACACCACAGCGTCAGGAATTTTTTTTAAATAAACATTAATTATTGGTGCTACGCACAGGACAGCGGATAGTTTGCTCTGATTGGGCATTCCAATGACCTTTGATAATGATTGATACATTTTAATTTTTATTAAATTTCGATATAAATAAATAAATTTGTTTATTGCAAAATAATAACACATACTCTATCCTTTGAAATAACACTTTTATTAGCAAAAACTTTCTTTGTTCATATATTTTAACTTAAAAAATAAAAGTTTATTATTTTTAAACATATGCAATTGTTTAAACAATATTTCACAAACAATAATAAAATTAGTTTGATTTTTGTGGAATTAAAATATTAAAATACAACAAAATATAGAGTAAGAAAATAATATATTAGATAAACATTGGAAGAAATTTTGGTGGAAATCCACTTGTGAGAATCGAACACCGCTGTCCTGCGCGTAACACCAAAAATTATTGTTTTTTTTTTTAAATTTCCTGACGCCGTGGTAATTAATCGATTTTAATTTTGCAAATTGCAAATGAAAGGTACAGTACACTTGTATAAGCAAAAAAATTTCAACCTGCTATCTGCTTTTTTTTCAGTCCTGTAATATTTTGTAAAAATGAATTTTTTTTGCGAAAGCTGGATTGCAAAATTTATTTTGCAAAATCTATTAAACCGATCTTAACGAAATTTACAGTATTATTTTACTGTATCACAAAGTTTTTCTGGGTGAAAGATGAAGGTCCTAAGTGTAGCATAAATGATTGAAAAACGTAAAATTCGAATACTTCTTTTTGTATGTTTTTTTCGCAATTATTGCTATTTTGCAACTAGGGTGACTATTTTTTAAATTATTAACCAATTTTATGTTGTAGGAAATTTAATTACGCAACTTTTATGTCAGTACAACTTTTCTCGGAAATGAATACTTTTAAAGTTATAATCAAAAAACGAAAAAAAAAAATCGAATTTTTCTTTAATTTTTTGACATTTTGATTATTTAAACAATGTTCCGGACCTTTTTGAGAGGGAGGATAACTTAAATATTATTATTTCATTTATTTTCAAGCAATTTCTGCAAAAAAAATTTGAGTCACCTCTCAACGTCCATCTCAAAACAGATGCGCCCTAGACTATTATAGATCTCGATTTTTTTACCTTGTGAAAAATATTCCATTGCAAAGAAGGATTTGTTTCCCGCCATTATTAGCGTTTCAACTTCTCGATTTATTTTGTTGTTATTGGTGAATGTTGCTCCTAGATATTTACATTCTTTAACCACTTCGAAGTGGAATATCAAGAACTTTCCAGACACAAACAGGAATTCGACAGGGAGATAGCCTATCGTGCGTTCTATTCAACATTGCTCTAGAGGAAGCTATTAGAGAATCTGGAATAACAACAAGATGGACCATCATTAATCATCATCATCATCATCATCATCATCATCATCATCATCATAAGTGGCTCGACAATCCGTTGTGGATCTTGGCCTGCTCACAAAGAAGTCACCATTCCTGTCGATTCCTGGCAACTTCTCTCCATCTTCATCTGCATCAGACCTGTCAATACCTTTCAAACTCATGTTTAGTGATCAAAATCAGTTAAGCCGTTTAAGTTATCGATGTCCAAAATCATTATCGTCGAAATGGTCTAGTTGTAGTGGTTAGGACGTTAAATTTGATCGGACCGTCCGAGTTCATTTACCACATCCCAATATTTTTTTTTCAATCTATTCCGAATAGAAAATATCGTGTGTACATTCGATGCACACAAAAAATTATATTGTAGAAAAACATATTGGGATGGCTGGGATATGAACTGGGATTGCATTATCACAAGTTTAGTTTCGTAACCACTAGATCATTTGTGCGATAATGTGACAAAGGCGACCATTTCTAACGCTTAACGTGTAATCGAGAAACATTACAGTAATAATGAATAGCGGAAGAAAGTCAAAAAAGGCATAATTGGATATAGAAAATATGTGTTAAAAGATTTATATAATTTGAAGGGCAACGTTACCTAAGATTATAGAAAAGACAATGATGGTGAGCTGTCAACGCTTTCTACTCTGAAGTTTAAACATCTGCATAACAAGATATTTTAAAAACTTGCTAACTGTAGTTAAACTCATACATGCTTTCAATGTAAGTTTTTATTTGTATCAATAGAAAGGTTTTATAGCTTTCGTGCCCTGAATGTGGCCCTGGATAACAAACAGTTATGATAAAAATATTGATACCGAATATCCAGATAAATATCCACTTAATAGAATCAACACACACATTACTCATATCCACTGACTAAGATCCCCTTCTACTTTTTCTTTTTCCCAAGCGACTTTTCGGGGCGACGTGAGAAGTATTTTTTAGGACCTCTAAATAATAGATTACTTTCTGTAAGTTCTTAAGATATATTTGGTTTATTGGGGAGAAGTCGTTTTCTTTAGTTTGTGTGTTGAGTGTTTAAAAACAGAAAATGGGTATAATAAACCACTGCAATAATTTAGTTTTATTCCGATTGAATGGTAAATTTTATGCCTTCTGAATTATAGTCCAGGGTAATAACGTTTTTTCCATGACACTTGAACAGCCAGGGTACTGAAGGACTGAAGCGTGTTTTCGACAGGTAATACCCATAAGAGCAAATTGTAACTATTTCCTGTGTAGGATCTGGCGGCTATTTTTATTTATAAACAATTAAGTGTCAAAAAATGTCATTTTTCACTTCTTTTTTCAAATCAATGGAAAACAGGGAAACTTATGGTTTTTTTAGTACAAATAACTTCGAGATTATGGAAAAAGTTTTAAAATAACGTATCACAAAGTATCATATACTCATTTATTGTTAATATAATTGCGAAAAAAGGTCGGTAATGCAAAAAATAGTTATTTTCCTAACAAGTGCAGAAAGTCATTCTTTTCCGCACGCGACTGCAGTTTGCCGAACGACGCGAAGCAGGAGTTCAGCAAGCAGTCGAGTGTGGAAAAGAGACTTTCTGCAAGAGTTAGGAACAATATTTTTTCTAAGAGTCTTTAAAAAATTACCAAATCTTAATCAATGAATTTTTTTTATTTAAATTTATGTGTCTCGACAGCAATGGCCATTGACACAAACAATATTGGTTATACAATAATTAATTACAATAAAGACTTAAAACTAAATATTATAACAGTTAATTTCTAAATCTTAAATAACATTAGGTAACAATTATGAAGAAAAAAAATTGGATATACAATAATTGGATACTATAGAGACGTACAACTAATTATAAAATTGCTTCGGTCTTCTTGGGATACTTCGGACGTTGTTTAGTCATAGTAGCAGTTGCATATGAACTAGTAAGATTACTGGAAGAATTGGATCCAGACATGGTGTTGCTAACAGTGGGGGAACACTGATTTAAATTGTTACTCATGTAGTCAAAAGTAACTTGAATTTGTTTATATTAACGCTTTGGATGTCTGGAAATAAGTGATAATCTTGGATACATCACTGCAATACTGGTTGCCTAACCGTTGGCGTCCGTTGGGACGGGATAGCAACAGTGAAAAACTATTGACATTGACAGTTTGACACTGAATCTGTTTAAAGTGGAAGATTATTAAGTAAAACATCTCTTACTGACCGAAGTTACAGCTTGTTCTTGATGATTAACACGTAACACAATTGTTATTAGTCACTACTTGAGCGAAAACTAATGTTGATAACTAGTATTTACAGTAATAATTACAAATTTCGGCACCAATTTACAGATCGATACATACACATTCTGGCGTTAGTTTGACAGTTTAATCAATTAATTTAATTAATATGAAAATACATAAAAAAATTAATCCTTTGACAAGGTTGTCAAAACCAAACTTTCAATATAATTCGTTAGCATGACGACGATCTTGGTTTCCATGACGATGATTCAAAAAGACTGTTATTGTCTACCGATTTGACTTTCGAATATTATGTCAAAATAATTTTATTTCATCGAATTTTCGCATTAATTTCATTAAAACAGGAACACAATAAGATGTATTTAAAATAATTAGTAAATAATATCTAAATATTAGTTTATTGCATGTATTATAATTACTTTAATGCCATATTAACATATCTAAATTAACACACGTGCGGAACAGTAAAAACCGCTTGCGGAAAAGTAACACGCGTGCGGAATAGTAACACGCGTGCGGAAAAGTGAAACTTTATAAACTAAAATGCGTGCGCGAAAGTAGACTTTTTGCACGCTCGTAGAAATTTTTGTCAAATAAGGGTTCTTTGGTGCTTAATATGTCATAAAAATTCCAAAGCGATTCAATCGATTGTTTAAATCAAATTGTTTATCCCAGGGAGCATGTTTTTTTTGCAATAACATAAGTCAGAAAAAAATGACGTTAGAACCATTCCACAGGTGTCAAATGAAAGAGCATGAGCTATATTTTCAACCTGGTTTAAAAGAAGTGAATAAAAAATACATTTATTAGTAATAAATAATTTTGCAAAAGTATCGTAAATCTTTCCTTATAAACTTTTTATTTTGTTATATAAGAAATTATATATATATTTATTACAATTTATTATTAATTATGATATAAATAACATTACTTGGTAGTTGTGCACTTAAATAAGGGTAAAAAAGTTAATTTTTTTAGGAAATGTTATTTAAAAAGTTTATAATGAAGAATTGACGATACTTTTGCATAATTATTTAATACTAATAAATGCATTTTTTATTCACTTTTTTAAACCCTATTGAAAATTTACCTCATCTCTTTCATTTGATACCTGTGGAATGGTTTTAACGTCATTTTTTTCTGACTTATGTTATTGCAAAAAAAATACTTTCTGGGATAAAAAATTTGAATAAAATTTAAACACTTGACTGAATCGCTTTGAAATTTTTGTCACATATTAAGCACCAAAAAATCCTTATTTGACAAAAATTTCAAAGCTGTACACTAAATTTTACAACAGTAATTGCGAAAATATTTTTTTTGCAATTCCGACTATTTTTCGCAATTATATTAACGATAAATGAGTATATCAAACTTTGTTATACGTCATATTAAAGCTTTTTCTATAATCTCGAAGATATTTGTACTAAAAAAATCATAAGTTTTCCGTTGATTTGACAAAAAAGGGAAAAATGTCATTTTTTGACACTTAATTGTTTATAAATAAAAATGGCCGCCAGATACTACGCAGGAAATAGTTACAATAATATGTTCCTATGGGTATTACCTGTCGAAAAAACGCTTTAGTATCCTGGCTGCTAAAGTGTCACGAACAGGATATATTTTTGTCTTATTACCCTGGCCTATTAATAAATGAAAGTCAAATCATTTGCGTCAATAATTTTCAAACAAGTTTTTATTCTTTTTCTTCTCCATCTTATTCAATATATTTTGATTTAATACCAATTCATGGCTTTTATTTTCTGCCTTTTGAATTAATAAATGCAGCTCAACTAAAACTGAAATGGAGCTTCCTAGACACATTGCTAAATAAACGGAACAATATCGGAATGCCATGATTCAACATTGGAGACCCTAGATAGGTAGATGCCCAAGAAAAAGACTACCAATGAAATGGATAGATGACAGATGACAGCAAAAAAAAAACAGAAAAAATTTTAAGTTTAAGATGACAGAAAAGTGAGTTACAACTACAGGATGATATGGTTATCGAGCCAAGCTCTGATTATGTATACCTTTGAACGAGAATCCAACAAAGTGGAAGGACAGAATTCAAAATAGAGGAAAGAATTGTGAAAGGAAAGAAGGTAATAGGCGCTTTGAACTCACTACTTTGGTCAAAAACCATATCAAAAGAAAAGAAAACACAGCTTTATAATAGCATCTTTAAAAGCGTGGTACTGTATGGATGTGAAACCCGGCAACTGAATAAGCGGACAGAACAGAAGTTGCTCGTACTGGAAATGGACTTCTGGCGAAGATCGGCCTGCATCTCCAGACTCTCACATATAACGAATGAACGGGTGCGAGATATTATGAATAGAAAAACAAACATAATTGAAGAAGTCCAACAAAAACAACTTTGTTGGTATGGCCATGTACAAAGAATGGAGGAACATCGACTCCCAAAGCTAATAATGGAATGGCAACCCCCGGAAAGAAGAAAACAGGGCAGACCGAAAACAACCTGGATAAGTGGAATCCAGAAAGCCATGTCTGAGAGAGATCTCCGACCAGGAGATTGGATAGATCGACGCGGCTGGAGAATAGGAACCGGAAGGCGCAGTACGCTATAAACCGGTGTTACATATATATAACAAATTTTAAGTACTTTACTCAGGATACAGATCGATAGAATGAGTTGGGATATACATATGTTATGGCGAGCACTCCACTGTGTGCATTTTTATTCCAATATTTAGACTACATCGGAGATGAGAAACACCCACGCTGATAATTTCGAAGTTTCAATGATATGTGCCAGGACTATGAAATATTTTAAGAAATAGTTTGTATTCATTAATTTAGAATTCAGTATCGTTTTGTACCCTAAGCTGTTAACATCTCAATAAACTTGTGCATTTCCTTCAGTAGTTTCGTTACTTAATTCTTCAACGAACACACATCATTTTATACAGAATAAAAGTAGCGCAGTCAGTAGAATTTCCAATTAGAAAAAGTAAAGCCTTTTTAATCGATTTTATTCGTTAATTGGAAAATTGGAGAATTAGGAAACTGAAGGACCCGTAAGCAACTTTGAAGAATTCCAAGTGTAAGGCCACTTGTTGTGTAAAACCACAAAGTAATTCGGAAGTTCTGGGGAGGTGCAACTAACCACTACGTGAAAACTTCTCAACCAGCTTCAGTGAAAAGCCACTCGACCCTAGAAACGGTGAAGCATTTCCACAGAAGTAGCTACAACATCCCAGCTACCATACCGACTACATACAGTTTAGAATTTCGACCAGTTCCAGTGTAAGGCCACTTGATCTGGAAGGTACAACGTGCTCACACCCATTCTCTACCCGTTCCAGTGTGAAGCCACTTGATCTGGGAAATTGCAACGTTCTCCACCCGTTCCAGTGTAAAGCCACTTGATCTGGGAAAGTGCAACATTCTCCACCCGTTATCTACCCGTTCCCGTGTAAAGCCACTTGATCTGGTAAATTGCAACGTTCTCCACCCGTTCCGGTGTAAGGCCACTTGATCTGGGAAGGTGCAACGTTCTCACACAAGACAGAGGAAGTACTTGAAGTTAGTCGAATTATATTCATTTTATATTTGTTTTCATTTTTTTAATTTATTTATTTCGCTATTTTCAAACTTTTAAGCTATCATATCTAATATTTGCATTTTTTTAATTGTTTAATTTATTTTTGGTTAATACAATGGCAAAAAGTAACGTAACTTGTCTTTCATAAAATACAAAAATCCAAAACGCTAATTTAATAAATGAATTTCCACCTTAAATATGTATAATACAATAATTACTGTATAAATACACAATAATTAGTGTAGCTACAGAAGTGTTATATAGTTATTGTTTACATAATTTCGTTAGACATCTATTTCTGTTTATATTTATATACCTAAATTTTATTTTATGACTGTAAAACCACTTGACTTTAATACCTACTCGGGACCCTAATATCTTTATCTTTATCTTTATCTGCTAAATAGACAACAACATGTTTCTATAGATGGAGAAATCAGTAAAGGAAGAATTATATCTTACGGAGTACCACAGG
Organism: Diabrotica virgifera virgifera; assembly: GCF_917563875.1. NCBI lineage: Eukaryota > Metazoa > Arthropoda > Insecta > Coleoptera > Chrysomelidae > Diabrotica > Diabrotica virgifera. Next base: position 198,242,699 of record NC_065443.1, read on the forward strand.
GAACAGTCTTGGGACCAATTCTCTTCAATATTTATATCAATGATCTATTCAGACTGAATGTAACAGGTAAAATCATAAGTTTTGCAGATGACACAGCTATTTTCTATGATGCAAATACATGGAATAATTTAAAACAAAAAGCTGAAACAGATTTTGCTACAATTCAGAAATGGTTTCAGTTTAATAAACTTACCTTAAATATAGAAAAAAATATATATACCATTTACATCATATGTTCATAACCTTCCAAATCTTGGCTCATTAAAAATTGATGCAAAAAATGAAATTCTACATACATACGAGATTAAATATCTAGGTATAATAATTGATAAACATTTACGATGGAACACCCAAGCAAATAATATAGTAAATAAATAATTAAGAGGACTCTTATCAAGATTTAAATTTTTAAAACAATTTTTAGGAATAACTCATTTGCGAATTCTTTATTATGCACTTATACAATCTCAACTGACATTTATGGCCTTTTAGGATGGGGTGGAATACGCAATAATTACTCACATTCTATAAATATTATTCAGAAATGGCTAATTAGAATTATATACGGGAAAAATTTAAGATATTCTAGTGAGCTGTTATATAACGAAAGTAAATTTTTAAATGTACGTAAATTATTCTGTTATACATATACATGAAAAAAAGATAATATTAAATTTAAACAGTCATGCCCACCAAACTAGATATATAAAACATAATACAATTCTACCAAAATGTAATAAATCCATTCTTCAAAGATATGTTGGTTACATAGGGCCCAAATTGTACAATTTGCTACCGGATAATTTAAAACAATTTAAAAATTATAAAAAACATAGATATAAATATGAAATTAAACAATGGATTGGGAACAAATCAACAAAATTCTGCGAAGAACTTATCAATGGACAATAATTGTAATAAATAAACTTAAATAAGAAATAAAAAATTAAATCGAAAATAAAAATTGTACCTAAATAGATTTTTATTATCAACTGCGACATTTCTTGAATTATTGATGGCCACATTTATATCACAAATTATATTAAAATTATTATATTTTTATTTTTTCTTGATTAATGTTACGAGTTTTTAGTATTTTTATAAATTTTCATATAACTGTATACATTTATACATTTGTTAAATATTTTTTGTGTTTGTTTATATTTGTAAATTAGTATATTATATTTTTAAGTCTCCCGCACAAGGGGTGCTACTTTTGTATGTATATTAGTAATATATATACAGGGTAGCTCAACTTCAGTGAGTTATTTATTTTTATTTAGGTGGTACTCATTATGCTTTTTATTTTTTTTTGTAAATCTTTATTGTTATTCCCAAATAAACATTATTATTATATTATTATTATTATCTTCATGAATAAACTGTAATTCAATCCGTTTAGATAACATAGGCTAATGCATTTTTGTTTTTGGACAGATTGTGTTAATATTCTTTATGGCGATTTATGGCGATGAAAGATTGCTTGCATGTTGCCGGCTAAAGCTAATGCGATTTCCGTATTTTCAGTTTCAGTAGGTATTTTAGTTTCAGAGCATTCATTGATATCTTTTTAAGGGTAACACATGTAGTATTTTTGAGACGGAAATAAAGATATTTTGTTTTGAAAAAAAAAATAAATATCGAGCAAGTCTTTAATTACATTAATACATTAATAATTACAACAAGACATAAATAATAAAAATATTTTATATCTTTATAAAGAGAATAACAGAAATTATTTCGAAATAAACGATATTCTTCTCCTAAGTAGTACTATCATCATCATCATTGGCTCGACAGCCCTTTCTGGGTCTTGGCCTGTTCCAGGATTCTTCTCCACTCTGATCTGTTTCGTGTTTTTTTTCTCCAGTTTTTTATTTTTAAGGTTTTTATATCATTTTCTATTTGTTCTAAATATCTCAGCTTCGGTCTTCCTCTTGTTCTTGTTCCTACTGGCATCTGTTTGAATATTTTGTTTGGTATTTCGCCTTCTTCCATTCTATCTACATGTCCCATCCAACGCAGCCGTCCTATTTTAATGAATGTTATGATATCTGGATCCTGGTATATTTCGTATAGTTCAAAGTTGTACCTTCTTCGCCAAATTCCCTTTTCTTTTGTGCCCTTATATATGTGTCGCAAGATTTTTCTTTCAAAGGTGGCTAGCAATGTTTCCTCTCTTTTAGTGAGTGTCCAGGTTTCTGAGCCGTATGTGAGTACCGGTCTTATTAGGGTTTTGTATATTTGGCATTTTGTTTTCCTTGCGACGTTGTCTGATCTTAGTTGCCGAATTAAGCCATGATAACTTTTATTGGCAATAAATATTCGCCTCTTCACTTCCTCTGCTACGTTATTATCAGATGTGACTAGGGATCCCAAGTATGTAAAGGTTTTTACCCCCTCAATGTTGTATTCTCCTATTGTTATATTTTGTGGCTGCCTTATTTCTGTGTTTTTACTTACCTGCATATATTTTGTTTTGTTCTGGTTGATTTTCAGGCCACTATTTTGTGCAGCTCGTTCTATTTGATTGAATGCCTCTATCATTTCTCTTCTTGATCTTGCGATTATGTCAACATCATCTGCAAATGCTAGAATTTGCACGCTTTTATTAATTATTGTTCCTCGAGTATTGACTGTTGTGTCCCTCATTATTTTCTCGAGTACAATGTTGAACAAGATGCATGATAGAGCGTCTCCCTGGCGTAGTCCCTTTTTCACATCTATTGTTTCCGTTAGTTCGTTTTGTATCCGGATTTTACTTTCTACTTTTAGAGATTCTTTTATCAGTTCTATTAGTTGTGTTGGTATATTAAATTCTTTCATTGCTTTTACTAAGAATTCTCGGTTTATATTGTCATATGCGCTTTCGAAGTCTATGAAGAGATGATGTGTGTCGATGTTATGTTCACTTGTTTTTTCAAGGATCTGTCGCAGAACAAATATCTGGTCTATTATTGACTTCTGTCTACAGAAGCCACTTTCGTACCTGCCAACTATTTTTTCAGCGTGTGGTCTAAGTCTTTCATAAATGACATAAATGACGTCTTTCATAAACTTTATTTTAACTGATAAAATTCTAAATACACCAGAATCAGTATTTAATACAGGACCGTATGTTATTCATTCTTAAAGTCAATGAAACCAATAAAAGTCTAACATTTAAGTTGAATAACGAGGTTATTCGCAAATTTCATTTTAATTTACCAATTTATGATGCGATTACACATAGTGGGGTTATCCAAAAGTTTTACAGCCCAACTGCTTCTTCTGGATCGTAGAAGATGCTCCCTGGTGGTCGGTATGCTCACTGACCACTGTAGACTCCGACGGCACCTTCATCTGCTTGGACTGGCGGATGGCTCATTGTGTCGTCTATGTAACGAGGAGAAGGAAACCTCCTCACATATCCTCTGGGGGTGCCCGGTATTGGCCTATCGGAGGTGGCAGATCCTGGGATGGGCATCTATGCAGCCGAGCCAGGTGAGGGAGTTGTCTTTCAAGAGACTTATGGCTTTCTGTGCGGCCATAAGGTTTATGGGGGACTAGCATGGGAGCTCGGTGCAGCCTGGGCCCCATAAACGCCGAAGACCAGGTTCTTATGGACCTGATCTGATCATCAAGATAGGGGTGATACAATGGACCCGCCGTAGGAGGTCTAAGTGTCTGAAGGGCTCACAAGTGGGCCCTGTCCCGATATACCATTACCATTACCATTACCATAATGCGATTAACTAAACGAAGTTGAAGTGTAACATGGCAAGTAGTAGATATGAGCTTTTAATATACATCTTATAAAGGAATTTAATCAGTAAAAACTGCAATATATAATTCGATTGCCTTGTAGTACACTTCATCTACGGATTTATCATAACAACAAAAGTAGAATGAGTTATTGCGGTTGGTTTCTTTGTTTCATGTGGCCCTACCTGCCCTGTGCGGAGCATATCCAGAGAGGGTCTACACTACAAGCCCAAAACTTCGAAGCTGCAAAAGAAGCCCTTCTTGGACACCCCAGCTTCGGTCTTCAGGAGGGAGGTGTTATGGCGAGCACGCCACTGTGTGCATTTTTATTCCAATATCTAGACCACATCGGAGATGAGAAACACGCACGCTGATAATTTCGAGGTGTCAATGATATGTGCCAGGACTATAAAAGATTTTAAGAAATAGTTTGTATTCAATAATTTAGAATTCAGTATCGTTTTGTATCCTAAGCTGTTAACATTTCAATAAACTTGTGCATTTTCTTCAGTAGTTTCGTTACTTAATTCTCCAACGAACACACATCATTTTATACAGAATAAAAGTCATATGCAAAAAATTGGATGATCGAATACTAAGAAGAAGCTTAGTTTTTCTTCCTCTTCTTGTAGTTCCTATCCGTTTCGGATGTTGGCGACCATCATGGTAATCTGCACTTTAACACTGCTGTTCTGAAAAGATTTTTGGTTGTTGTGCTACACCACGTACTATTTTCAGCTACGAAGTTTTTCGGCTTCCTGATCCTCGTTGTTTTCCTTCTACTTTTCCCTGTAAATTACATGCAGCGGTCTTTATCTTTGGCTGCTCCTCATAATATGTCTAAGGTATTCTATTTTGGCTGCTCCTCATGACTGATTGTGGTTAACTTTTTTCATTCTTAATAAGAGGTCTTAATCAGTGACGTGTCGGTATAAGATATCTTCCGGAATCGATGATAAAGCCACATCTAAATCCTTTAGAAATGAATCTTGAAATGACTTGCTGAAATTAGGAACAGCATTGGAAATAACGATTGTTGACACATTTTTTGAAAACATAGAAAGTCAACTTACCTCTGAAGGCAAACCACTGAAGGTTTTCACCTCCGATTTCGTTGAACCTTCATCGATTTTCATGAAAATTGGTGAGTAGTTAGAAGATACTTTAAGGAACAAAAGGGACATGATGCCAACTTGCGCTTTTACCCTGGGGGTGGATGCCACCACTTCTCGGAGGTGAAATTATTTTATTAAAAATACTACCAGAAATCGATAGAGGGCAACTTCTAAGCAAAATTTGTTATATAAAGTTATTAACATAAATCATTACTTTTTGAGTCATTAAATATCAAAGATTTTATTTTTTCTTAAAAAAAAAAATGCATGTTTTAAAGCTGTTTTTCACGTATAACTCAAATACTAGAAGCTTTTAAGCTAAAAAGCTATTACTACAAAAATTAAAGATAATAAAAAATTTAATACACTCCCTACTTTAAGAACTAAACTAATGTTATTTCAAAGTGAGTTATGGGTAATTGAATGTATATTTTTTTCGACGAGTACTCAAATCTAAATATTCAAGCTTACATAACGGGAAAACAATGCATTTTATAGAATATACTTGTTAAGCACTTGTCAAAGTACTTAGGAATACGTATCAAATGAGCTCAAGTAGAAGTTAATAGCATCAAAATTAAGCAGAATAAAATAAGAGAACCCTTTCGATTTTTTTAGGAAAAAGTGAAAAATAAAACATACGCCATTTCCACAAAAATTAAAATTTGTAGTAATCCCACAAGAATTTCTTTAGGTTAACATAGTTACTGATTTCAACAATTTTGACCAGTTTAGAATGCATATTTAAAAAAAAAAGATATAATTTAGAAAAATAAGAATTTTTAAAATTATCGTACTTTTCATTTTCTTTTGATAATAACTCCAAAAATACTCAACACATGTAAAAAATGATATACCTAAATTTTAGTTTTTTCTGTTCCAAATACTTTACCGATTTTACTATTTCCGTAGAGTAAAAAATGACCGAGATAGAAACGTTTAAAATTTCAATTTTTCTGCGAGAACCATGTAACCGGGGCCATTTAACCTTTTATTTTTAAAAAACTAAGAGGTTTAAAAGACTAATTTCGACATTTTTTAATAGCTCTTGAAACCAAATTTTAATTAGTTTTAAGGTGTGAACCTGATATCTTAAAAATTAACGAAGTTATTTACAAAAAAACAATAACATTTTTTGGAAAAATTTTCAAAAGATACATTTTGAAACAGTTTTGGTGCCTAAATTTTAATGCTATCAACTTGTTCGAGGGCTTATTTGATAGATATTTCTATAAACTTTGACAAATGTTTAATAAGTTTATGTAATAAAATGCATCATTTTCCCGGTATTTAAGCTTGAATACTTAGATTTGGGTACTCGACGAAAGAAATATACATTCAATTACCTATAACTCACTTTTAGTTAACATTGAAAGGTTTTTCTAGTAAGGAGTTTATTTGATTTTTTATTAGCCTCAATTTTGATAATAATAACTTTTTTGTAAAAACTTATAGTTTTTGAGTTATTTATGAAAAATCGGTTAAAACATACATTTTTCTCACGAGAAATTAAAATCTTTGATCTTTAATAACTCAAAGAGTTTTGATTTATTTTAATAAATTTATATAACAAACTTTGCTTATAATTTGTCCCTCTATCGAATTGAGGGGTTAATTTTAATAAAATAATTTTCACCCACGAGGAGGGGTGGCATCCACCCCCAGGGTAAAAGCGCAAGTTGGCACCATGTCACCTTTGTTCCTTGAGATATCCTCTAACCACTCACCAATTTTCATGCAAATGGATGGAGGTTCAACGAAATCGGAGGTAATAGCTCAGATCCACCTTCAGTGACTGCACTAAGACAATAGTACACAAAATCACTACAAATAGCATAATATTTGAATGTAAGAAAAGAAAATAATACCTGAACATAATATGTGACACGTGAATCTAAGGACTGCTAAGTAACAGTGGTGCATTTATTATTTAAAAAGCCGAACTAATTTTGTGATAAAATGTAGTTTTCAACGAGAAAGGACATAAGTCGGGCTTTTATGAGTCTCTGAATAATTTTGGATAGTACCGGTGGTAGTGCAATATAGGTCTATAATTGCAGGTATTAGATATTTCACCACCCTTATGAAGAGGAATACTGATGGCTGTCTTTAGGCACTCTGGAAATTTCCCTTTCTCAAAAGAATTATTAATTAGTGAGATGAGGACTTCCAATACATTTTTTGGGAGATTTGAAAATGTTTTATCAATAGACCATCAGTGCTACACTAAGATTTGCTTTTGATACTATTGATTGTTTGGATCTGTTCAGATTTATCGACTGGTTTTATAAAAAATGAATTCGGGATGTTTCTTGAATTCTGCAGCTGTAATGTACTCAACTGAATATTGGAGAGTTAGTATGAAAGAGAGACAACGAACGGATTTGACAGACATGACGCTGGACATAAGGACACTTTAAAAAACGCTCAGATTTTGGTGGAGCATTTTACAAGATAACGTAAAGTAGATGTATATTTATAATATAGTCTTGTTAAGGTAAATCCTTATATCTATCCTTCATTTTATATTTAAAAAATATGAAAAAATTTTTTTAAGAAACGCTTTTCTTTACTTACGAGTGACTAAAATTAAAAATATTATAAAAAAAATCAACTAAAAAGTAAAAAATTAAAAAATTGAAAAAATCTAAAGCTGGGTACTCACTTGAGCACGAAGCCGAGGCCGCACCGAATGCGTCGAGTCGGAAAAAATATAGGGTGAGGCAGATAACTGGCCTATTAGAAATATCTCGAGAACTAAAGGCAACAGAATCATGAAAATTGGAATAAAGGGGTTTTGAGGGATGATCTATTAAATGAAAATATTTTCATCTCTTTGCAACTTCCGGTTATACCGGAAGTTGCTTATAACCTAATTTTTTTAAATGGGACACCCTGTATATTTTTACATTTTTGGATTCTCCTCAATATCTTCTTTCTTAAAATATGAGATTTTGTAATACTATACAGGATATTTTAAAAGATATTTACGTTTTTTTATTAATTTCGTAGCAACATTCACACCCTGTAGAATTGTAATAGTTTGACATTAAAAATTCTGCTTACGTTCAAGTGAATTTTAATATAGTCTATTATTGTTAAGAATTATTAGTATAGCTAATTTTGAAATTTAAGTATACAGGGTTGGTCGAAACTCAAAATGAATATTTTCTGAGTTTTCTTAAATAGAACACCCTGTATTTTAGTATTGTAATGAAATGATATTTCATAGTACTTTTTATTTTATAAGTATTCCCTATACCTAACTGCTTTAATTTGTGAGTTATTGGTGATTCAAGCTAAACATTAATTGTAACAAAAAATACGTAAAATTTTATTAGGTTGGCCATGAAAATATTTAATCACAAATAATTTTTCTGAAATAAATACATATTAATCCAGACTGATCCTTAAAATTACCAATAATGGATTAGCTATCAAAATACCTATGTAGTTAAGATTGTTGGTGCGACTAACAATTAAGCACAAATTAAAGCAGTTAGGTATAGGGAATGCTTAAGAAATAAAAAAGTACCATAAAATATCATTTCATTACAATACTAAAATACAGGGTGTTCCACTTAAGAAAACTCAGAAAATACTCATTCCGAGTTTCGACCAACCCTGTATACTAAAATTAAAAATTTAGCTATACTAATGATTCTTAACAATAGTTGACTATATTAAAAATCATTTGAACGTAAGTAGAGTTTTAGTTGTCAAACTACTACAATTCTATAGGGTGTGAATATTGCTACGAAATTAATAAAAAAAACGTAATTATCTTTTAAAATACCCTGTATAACATTACAAATCCTCATATTTTAAGAAAGAAGACATCGAATAGAATCCAAAAATGTAAAAATATACAGGGTGTCCCTTTTCAAAAAACGAAATTATAAGAGATGAAAATATTTGCAAAGAGATGAAAATATTTTCATTTAATAGATCATCCTTCAAAACCCCTGTATTCCAATTTTCATGATTCTGTTTCTCGAGATATTTCTAATAGGCCAGTTATCTGCCTCACCCTGTATATGAGGACACGCTCCCGCATGAGGCTTGCCGCAGCAGTGATCCATTTATTCATCCTGAGGCAGCGAATCGGTCGAACGAACAATTATTGTCTGTGGCTTGTGCTAGTTTTATAATTATTTATAAATTATTAAAAACTTAAAAACGTAAACAACAGAGACGTATATGGTCCTCCCAATTTCATTTAAAAAGAAGTGGCATGAATAATATTAATACTTCGATTTTGTTAAACGACCTGTTAGCTGATGAAACTGACAAACTTAACAATTTCACGAGAATGTCCCAAGAAGATTTTAATTTTATTTTGGATGGCATAAGAAACATAATAAGTAAAAAAATACAAAATTTAGAAAAGCTATTCTACTATTCCATATTTTTATATTTATCAATAACTTCTAAACATAACTCTTGGCTCTATTCCATTTTTATAGGTAAATTTATAAATTTGTCTTAAATTTTTAAGTATATAACTTTCCAAAAGAATGAATATTTCAAGATAAGAAATAAAATTCAACAAAATCCAAAGCTTTTAACACCGTTTTGTAAATTATATAGGCTACATTCATTGCTTGCACGGTCTGTTTACAAATGAAGAATCGAAACGCAACGGCATGTTTTAAAAATACTTAAAAAACGTCCACACTGAGGCACGAATCCCGTTGATGGACCGACAAGAGACGGATCGCTCCGAGGCGTGCGGCGAACGATTTGAGCATATTTTCCGCGCCTCGGATGACGTCCTCACTGACTGCCTCGTACGGTCTCGGCTTGCCTCATGCGCGTTCGTTCTCAAGTGAGTACCCAGCTTAACACATTCGTCGAAGAAAAGCGTAGCGCATCTTTATCGAATAAACGGTTTTCACCCCACGCTTTTCTTTAACGAATGTGTTAAGCTGGGTACTCACTTGAGCACGAACGCGCAGAGGCAAGCCGAGGCCGTACGAGGCAGTCAGTGAGGACGTCATCCGAGGCGCGGAAAATATGCTCAAATCGTTCGCCGCACGCATCGGAGCGATCCATTTGCTGTCGGTCCATCAAAAGGATTTGTGCCTAAGTGTGGACGGTGTTTAAGTATTTTTAAACATGCGGTTGCGTTTCGATTCAGATTTATACATTTTTAAACAAACCGTGCAAGCAATGAATGTAGCTATATTTAATAATACAAAAGGTTGTTAAAATATTTGGATTTTGTTGAATTTTATTTCTTATCTTGAAACATTCATTGTTTTGGAAAGTTATACACTTCAAATTTTAAGACAAATTTATAAACCTACCTATAAAAAATAGAATGGAGCCAAGAGTTGTGTTTAGAACTTATTGATAAATACAAAAATATGAAAATATTATGGAATCCTCGTAACCCTAGCTATTATTATAATAATAACTGTTCGTCCGATATATTTGCTGCTTGAGGACGAATAAATGGATCACTGCTGCGGCAAGCCTCATGCGGGATGCCGGATGCGTGTCCTCAGACATTTTTCCCGACTCGAAGCATTCGATGCGGCCTCGGTTTGCCTCATGCGTATTCGTGCTCAATTGAGTACCCAGCTTTAGATTTTTTAAATTTTTTTAATTTTTGCTTTTTGCTTGATTTTTTATATTTTTAATTTTAGTCACTCGTAACTACAGAAAAGCGTTTCTTAAATTTTTTTTTATTATAGGGCCATCTATCCATAATTCGAAAAAATATCTCGAATAAAAGTTACTTATTTTTATGTAGGGAATCCAAATCTGCCATAAAAAATGGGGGCTCCCATTTAAGATTTTAAGGTAACCCCCACCCCACCTCTGTGGGGGGTCGTGTTTAGTGCCATTCGATAGATTTTTCACAAATATTGAATAAGTGTATTTTTCAGTTTTTCGATGTGTCATTCATTTCGCAAAATATTCGCTTTTCTCTTGTGAAATTTTGGGACTCCCCCATTTCCTTACGTCCCGCTCAAATCGTCAGATTTTTTAAATATACACTGTTTTGCATGTACTTTACTAACTTTATCTTAATCTAACAATTTCGAGTTTTTGTAAGGATAAATAATTTATTCGGCCCCCCCTTAACGAACTCCTCTGCATTAACAGCCCATATATGGTAGAGGTACGTTTTCAGGCTCCCGCACCATAACATGAAAAGTAGTCGAAATCGGCAAAAAATTTGAAACTTTATTGTTTATTTATGAAGCATAGGTAACGTAAACGATTAACGTAAAAAGTGAAATTATGTATAGTTCATATAATTAGGTACAATCTTTAAAAGTTTCAAGTTTCTTCATTGTAAAAAACAAGAGAACTTAAGAATTTTTCATTAAAATCGTTTTTTATTTAAACAATTATTAATAAACAAAAATTTTTTTTCTACGGCCGTGCTAAAAGAGCTACTTTCCCGCACGCATTTCGTTTCCGAAAGTTACACTTTCCCGCACGGCGTGCGTGAAAGTAAATTTTCCCGCACGGCGTAAAACACCTTGTAATGTGGCATTATAATATATTAGAATACATGTAATAAATTAATATTTAGATATTATTTACTACTTTATTTCAAATTTATCTTATTGTGTTCATGTTTTAATGAAATTAGCGCGATTATTTCATTCATATTAGATTTTGACCAATAGAAAGCTACAGAAATAAAAATTAAACTGATTATTTTTTGATGATTTTAACTTCCAATCGTATAGTAAGGTATTTGATCACGTGTTTAATTCTGTCCAATCAGATTAAAATTATACTGAGAATTATCTACTGTAGAAAATTACCGATAGAATTTTTTTAAGTAGATTGTTTCTGTTTAACGGCAACCAGTTTCCTAGTTTTGACAACTGTCACATTTAAGAAAATGTCCATAATATACGTATTAAAAAACAATCTTACGAATATCACACGACAGTAAGAATAAATAAGAAAATAATGCTTCATTTTTACTCAAATTTGTTGCCATTGGGCAATAGCCACTCGAGCCCTGCGGGCTCTCATGTCTATTGCCAGACAACAAATTTTCGAAAAACTGTCGCATTATTTTCAATTTATTCTCACTCTCTTGTGATATTATACCCGATAATTTTTAATAATATTCCGTCGTCAAGTATATTACGTCAGATGCCCTTCGTTGCTGCGAAAAAATACATTGAGTGACATTAATGAAAATAAATGTTTTAAAAATTATAAAAGTGATGACTTTCAACCGTCAAATATTTATAACCACTGTGTGTTTAATTGTACTAATTTGTACTTACATAAATAAATTACAATAAAATTTTGGTTTTGAACAGTTTTATTCATGAAATAATCGCAACAAATTGCACTCGATTTCTAAAATTATTATCGAATTTTAGAGCTCTTGTGCTATTACTACTGATAATTGGATGAAATAAAATTATTTTGACATAATATTTAAAAGTCAGATCTGTAGACAATTACAATGGTTTTGAATAGTCGGCATGAAAACCAATATCGTCGTCGTGGTAACCGATTATATTGAAAGTTTATTTCTGACAACCTTGTCAAAGAATTAATTTGTGTATTTTCACTCCTAAATAAAAATTGATATAACTCATTTTTTTGTGGCTTTTTACCAAACGTACGGCCCTAGAAAAAATATTGTTCCTAACTCATGCAGAAAGTGTCTTCCCCGCACTCGACTGCCTGCCCGAACTCCGATATCGCGTCGTTCGGGTCAACGACAGTCAGTGCGTGAAAGTATCACTTTCCGCACTAGTTAGGAAAATAACTATTTTATTGACTATTCGTGTATTGTTCCCGTGAATGCATATGTCTGCAAATTTTCAGTCATTTGCATTGAAGAAAAGGCAGTCAAATTAACGTCTAAAGATTTGACCCAAACGATTGAGCTAAAGAAAAGCGTTTAATTAATACGCCAAAACGAATTCTAATGTTAATTGTAGCACAAAACGTCACTACCGGTGGTTTTTCTAAGACTACGATAAAAATACGAATTTTTTGAATTATATAATAGATCTAAAAACTAAAAAATACGTGCTCAATATTTGTCAAAAATCTATCGAATGATAACAAAGACGATTCCCCACGGAGAGGGGTGGGGGTAAATTTAAAATTTTAAATACGAATCCCGCGATATTTCGCGAAATGAACATCAGATCGAAAAACTGAAAAATACACTTATTAAATATATTTGAAAAATCTATCGAATGGCACCAAACACGACACCCCACGGAGGTGGGGTGAGGGTTACTTTACAATTTTAAATAGGAGCTCCTATTTTTATTGCAGATTCGGATTCCTCACTTAAAAATAAGTAACTTTAATTTGAAACATTTTTCCGAATTATGGACAATTGGCGCTATAATCGGAAAGAACGATTGTTGGAAATGGAAAATTACGTTAAAAATAAAAAGTCCCCACTAAAATGGAAAACTTTACTTAACTTTTTTTGGTTTTAGGACCTACTCTTCACAACCGAATAGGTCTTCAAAGCGCTCGAGTGACTTCACATTTAGCCTACTTTAATCCCCTACTATATCCCCTACTAATATACAGGGTGTAACAAAAATACAGGTCATAAATTAAATCACCTATTCTGGGACCAAAAATAGTTTGATTGGACATAACTTACCTTAGTACAAAAATATGCACACAAAAACAGTTACAGCCCTTTGAAGTTACACGATAAAAATCGATTTTTTCCGATATATCGAGAACTTTTAGAGATTTTTTAATGAAAATGAAGACGTGGCATTCTTATGGCAGGAACATTTTAAAATTAAATTACAGTTAAATTTGTGCACCCCATAAAAATTTTATGCGGGTTTTGTTCCCTTAAACCACCCCAAACTTTTTTGTACGTTCCAATTAAATTATTATTGTGGTACCCTTAGTTAAACACAATGTTTTTAAAGCTTTTTTGTCTCTTAATATTTTTTCGATAAACCAGTTTTAATCGAGATGCGGCTTCTTTTTTAATATGTTTACATAAAAAATTTATGGGGGTTCTGTGCCTTTAAACCCCCCAAATGTTTGTGTACGTTGCAATTAAACTATTATTGCGGCACCATTAGTTAAACAGGATGTTGTTAAAACTTTTTTGCCTCTTATTATTTTTGCGATGAGGCACCTTTTATCAAGATGTGGCTTCTTTTCTAATATGGTTCAAAATACAGGGTGAGTTTTTAGTGCGGGATCGGTCGATAATTCCATTACGGTATAGAATATCGAAAAAAGTTATTTAGAAAAGATGTAGGCAATGATATTCTTGACGGTTGGAAAATATGTCCATTTCTACAGGGTGATCAATAACAGCGTGGTATATCAAACATATAATTTTTTAAATGGGACACCCTATATATTTTTTCATATTTATATTCCCCTCATAATTCTTGTTCATATAATATAGGGTTTTGCATTACTATACAGGGTATTTAACAAGTTATGACCATTTTTATTTCGAAATCCCTATGAGATTAACACCCTGTATATAAAGAAGTAATTTATAGACAATAATTTGTTTTATGTAGTAAGATAAACAATATGCTGTAGTTTTTAAATTAAGTCCAATTGAAATCATTGACGAATGTTTGTATACAGGGTGAACTACAAAACCCAATTACGATTTTCTCTATTTTTTTAAATGGATCACCCTATATTTTATTTTTCAAAAATATTGTATTTATTATACACTTTCATTTTTATATAGCATTCCCTATATCTAAACTTATTATTTTCGGAGATATTTTTAGTTTTCTTCAACTTTCGGGAATACATTCAATTTTTCTAGTAGAAATAAGTTGGTATTGAATGATAATTAAACAAAATTATTTTTATTCAATAAATCACTAACACAAAATATAAACCATAGGAATATGCAATGAATGTATCAATAAATGTGATATTAAGGAATTATCATATGTCCCTAATATACAAGAATCATACAATTCCTACAAAAAAATATAGGTATGTTGTGTATAATAAAATTACAAGATTATTTTTATTTAATAAACAACTCACACAAAACATAAATCAAGACAATATACAACTGATTTAATAGTTTTTAGACTATTATATCAACAGCATTTTAAGCCAAGAAGTTTTTAGTAACACATTCCAAATAACAGATTGTGACCCGCAGTTATTAATAATATAATTTTCATATTAAATTTCATTAATATGCATCAATAAGAAATCCCTACTTTGTTAACACTCAAACTAGGTGATCTATAAATGTTTAAGGTGATATTGTTAGATATTATGTGATTGGTCCACATCTTTTGACGGTTGAGGTTTTTATACGACGGTGCCCCAGTTCTTCCAAAATTGATTTTTTTCAAGTGGGGCTATATAAAAAACCTTGTATACCAGAAGCATTCAACAACGCTTGATGATATGAAAAATAGAATAAAAGAAGCTTTTAATAATACAAAAATGTTAGAAATGTGGCTCGGTCATTTGAATATCGGCTACAAAATTGCATAGACGTTGAAAGTGGTCATTTTCAACATTTACTTTAGACTTATATCCTTAACATCACATTAATTGGTACATTCATTAAATTTTGTTATGGTTTATTATTTTTTTGTTAGTTATTTATTGAATGAGAATATTTGTTATATTATTACATAATACTTATTTGTTAAGTTATTTATATTTATAAGAATAATTATTGAATGTATTCCCGGCAAATGAAGCAAACTAAAAATATCTCAGAAACTAATAAGTTTAGGTATAGGAGATGCTATATAAAAATGAAAGAGTATCATAAATACAATATTTCAAAAAAATAAAATATAGGGTGATCTATTGAAAAAAATGAGAAAATCGTAATTTTGTTTTGTAGTTTAAAAGTGCTTATAAAAATGAATGTTCTACTAAAAAATCCTTGGCTTAGAATGCTGTTGATATACCAATCTAAAAACTGTTACATCAGTTGTATATTGTTTTGATTTATGTTTCATGTAAGTTATTTATTGAATAAAAATAATCTTGTTATATTTTTATATACAATACAAAGTTTTTTTTTCTAGGAATTTTACGCTTCTTGTATATTAGGGAAATATGATAATTTCTTAATATCACATTTATTGGTATATTCACTGCATATTGCTATGGTTTATATTTTGTGTTAGTTATTTATCTAATAAAAATAATTTTGTTTAATTATCACTCAATACTAACTTATTTCTACCAGAAAAATTGAATGTATTCCCGAAATTTGAAGGAAACTAAAAATATCTCGGAAAGTAATCAGTTTAGATATAGGGAATGCTATATAAAAATGAAAGAGTATATTAAATACAATAATGTTGAAAAATAAAATATAGGGTGATTCATTTAAAAAAATCGAGAAAATCGTAATTTGGTTTTGTAGTTCACCCTGTATACAAATAATCGTCAATGATGTGAATTGGACTTAATTTAAAAACTACAGTACATTGTTTATCTTATTACATAAAACAAATTATTGTCTACGAATTACTTCTTTATATACAGGGTGTTAATCACATAGTGATTTCGAAATAAAAATGGTCATAACTTGTTAAATACTCTGTATAGTAATGCAAAACCATATATTATATGAACAAGAATTATGGGGGGAATATAAATATGAAAAAATATATAGGGTGTCCCATTTAAAAAATTATATGTTTGATATACCACGCAGTTACTGATCACCCTGTATAAATGGACATATTTTCCAAGCGTGGAGAGTATCATTGCCTACATTTTTTTTAAATAACTTTTCTCGATATTTTATACCATAATGGAGTTATCGACCGATCCCGCACTAAAAACTCACCCTGTATACCTCAAACTGTAATTTATAAAAAAAAATTTCATATTATTACCTGGGGCCCGTTTCACAAAACTACACGTTTGTCAGTTACAATGAAATTCTTACAAGCTTGGCAAAATATCTCGTTATTAGTGTTTCACGAATGCATAAGTATTCACTTGTAACCACTAGTGAATTTTACAATTTTACAAGTAAATTACTTGTATGCTACCAACAATTTACTTGTTCAACACAAGAATAATTTACAAGTTTGTAGTTGACAGTTGTAGTGAACTAAACATTTTCTACCTAACTTTGAAGGTAGGTAGTTGGTTTGACAAGTGTAATAAGTGTAGGAAAAATGTTGTCTAGTAGCAGCTCTTCGTCAGAAAATGAAAATCAGGTATTTGTTCAAAGAAGAAGGAGGAGAATATTCAGACCAAAAATTAATAGTGATTTTCCATCAATTTACGAGTTTAATGAACGTTTTCTGATGACTTCTATACAAATGGAACAACTTCGTGTAGACATTGCACCTGTCTTAGCGCATCCAACGAATCGCTCTTATGCACTGGCAACAAAAATGCAATTGTGTATAGCATTACACTGGCTAGGCAGTGGTGGAGGACAATATCACGTCATAGCAGATACTCATGGGGTCAGCAAAGCAAGTGTCAGTAGATGTGTAAAAAAAGTGGTACACGCAATTAACCAAATAAAATTTCATCAAGTTGTTGCTTGGCCGGCAAATATTTTAAATACGACTGCAGAATTCTTTGCAGTAGCAGGATTTCCCCAAATTATAAGTTGTATTGATGGGACGCTTATTAAAATAGATGCTCCAACTGAAAATGAACCTGCTTTTGTTGATTTTAATGGAAATCACTATATTAATTGTATGATTGTTTGTGGACCAGACTTGAAAATCTATTATGTTAGTGCAAATTGGCCGGGAAGTGTTTATGACGCGAGAGTACTGAGAAATTGCCACCACCTCACAACGCAACACACAATTCGTTGGAGGTGAGAGCACAGGTGTTGCGGGCTAGCTTTTATACAGTGGAGATGGGGTGGATTCCCAATTTTGCTATTTTGTTGTTAAAGGGGGCGCCAGACAAATTCATGCCCCAAACACCAATCCAGTGTACCTAAATTCCCGAATTTGCCAAAAGAATCGGAATAATACTACACCTTTGACACTTTAATAGAACACATAATATATTGAACACTTTTTCAAAAATTACACTAAACTAACTACTAAAACTAACCAAACTGAACCAAACAACGACCCCTGATCACTGGGTAAATTACCTAAATATGGGTAGCAACAAAAAAAATATATAAACGTATATAAAAAAAATGCAATTTATAAATCTTGAGACGCAATCGTAGAGCTCTGCGAATGGTAAGGTCGAGTACGCGTAGCAGAAAATAAACAATTGACTATCCGATCAAGAGCCGTGTACATAAGAAATTATAAAAGGAAATACTAATAAATTAAAAAAAAACAACCTAATGTAGATACCTGAATTCAACAAACAAAATATACAAATAAATTACCGCAACCTAAATTATCAAATTCTACAGATTAAAAAAAAGAAGATCAGCAAATTAAATGGTTACAAATCAAAATAATTAAAGTAACTCATCTGAAATCCAGTTATTGAGATCCAAAACCCAAAATAAAAACCACGTGGAAAAACCCTAAAACAAAACAAGCATTAATCCCACTATTAAAATTCCCTAGTAACCCTTAAACCCCCCGAGGTGGGATGTAATATAGCATAGCTTACCCAAAATCGATGGGGTCTTCCAGCTTTCAGAGGATCACGTGTCTTCAGTACAACTTCGATACAGAAACCCGTTTTCTGGCCTCAAACCAAACATTCATTCGTATCTAGAACAATTTACTCGTTGTCACACATAATCGATCACCCAATACGCAAATATCACTTACCAAATCGAAGAAATGACACCACAGCCGTATGTTATCCCAGAAATTGGACTAAACTAGTAATATATCTTCAAAATCAATTTTGCCAACTCCAATAATTACTAGTTTATGCGAAAGTCTGATTTATAGATCCCAAATTAATGGATGGATCAGATAAATCCTTATTTTCAAAAAAATCAGACGTTTAAAAAAATTCGGCGGTGACGTTCAAATCAACAATTCCGATTTTACAAGCTGCTAAGTGACCAACTAAGTCACATTCTTCTTTTAAAAATATAACTTTGATTTGACAGATTTAAAAGTCTGTCAAAACATAAAACGAACAAAAATACGATAACCAGAAGCGGTGTCATATTGGATCCGAAAAGGAAGAATTGTCAACGCTATTTATTCAACTAGACTTAAACAAACGTCAGCTATAGAGTAAATGACCAATTTCAATGACAATATAAAAAAAACAAAAAAATACCTACAAATCGAATTTATGAATTTACGCTATTTATATTTAATCAAATGGATAAAATTGTGTTTTTATTACAACGAATGTTCTAGCTTATAAATACTTTATTCATGTACCTGAGATGATTTAAAGTTAATCATTAATTTTGACTGTAACAAATCAGCACCCTTTTTCAGAGAATGGAAGCTGGTTGGCATCCAATTCCAAATGGAATAATTCTAGGTAACTCTGGATACCCTCTATTAGATTGGCTTATGACCCCAATTGAGCTGAATGTGGATGAGGCTGTGGCTACCTACAACAGAGCACATAAGAAAACACGGCGTTTAGTCGAAAATGCTTTAGGCGTATTAAAGGAGAAATTTCCTTGTCTTAACTACTTTCGTTTGAGTCCAGTATATGCAGCCAATGTTTTCAAATGCTGCACAGCGCTGTATAACATTACTCGGGAGAGAATGAATATAAACCGACAAATGGATAATGAAGAAATGGAAGACGATAACGAAATAGCCGGACAACCAGCTCCTTTGAATGCAAGACAAAGACAACAGGAGTTGATAAATTATTTTAGAAATAGATCCAGTGTAACTTTAAAACAATAAAGTGTATAAAATAAATAAATATAGAATAATACACAATATTTACTTTTTATTTAAACGAAAAAATAATTTCCAAAACATTTAGCAAATACTTAGCATAATAATGAATTAAAAATCAAAGAAGTAATTCCTATAAACAAAACGTTTTTCTTATAATTAATTAAAAAATCAAATATAACAATAACATAACTTCTCAAACAATGGTCGAATATTCCACGCTTTCACTGGTAGGTGACTCTTCTACATTTATGAGGTAGGTTACAGCAGAATCGAACGATGCAGTGAATTTTGAAGGGGTCACATATAGTTCCCGTTCTAGTTTTAAAATCTCTAATGTTTTTAGATAACTTTCTTTTGCAAGGATTTCAATTTGGTGTTGTAATTTTTCCTTCTTTAAATCGATTAGTGCTTCGTCAATTGGGTCATTTTCATTAGATATTTTCGACTTTTTCCTTTTTGCACAAGATGCAGTAGGTACACTGCTGCTCCCAGTAGAAATAAACACATTAGTGTTTTTAATTTTGTTTGTTGCACCGTGATCTTGCAAATGCTTTGAATTTTCTATTTCTTGTTCAACGTTCTCAGGATCTTGCTCCCAAGTTTCGGAAATGCCAAGACTACACAGAATTGGATTATCCGGCCCAAGAATGTCGAGAACTACATTGTCCATTTCTGTAAATTTAGAATCTGTGCCTCCACCTGAACCAGTTTTCCTCCTGTTATCAACTTTCTTCTTCAATACGAAAAAAAGTGTCAGATACGCTTACACTTTGGCAAATTAAACGCTAACACTTACCATTGTTGTTTTCTTTAAATTTTGCCAAAATACATCACGGCTGTAAGTCCAATCCTTAATTGGAGGCACAAGCCCTAAACTGGTGGATTTTTGGTGCACAGTTTTCCAACATTCTATTTTGTCTTTTTTTGTTAATTTGTCGGAAAAGCTGCCGAAAAGAATTACTTTCTTATCTCTAATCTCTTTTAAAATCATAATTTTAGTACCATTTAACACGCTTTTCGACATTGTCACAGAATTATAAATAACGACTGACGTTTAACTAGTAAATTGTCAACAAAACTATTTTAAGGTTATGTTTATTTACAAACTTGTAACTAACATGCGTGAAGTACACTTGTTGCTGACAAATTTACACATGTAACGAACAAGTTAAATATTTTTATGTGAAACGCTAGTTATTAACAACTTGTGAATACA
Source organism: Diabrotica virgifera virgifera (assembly GCF_917563875.1). NCBI lineage: Eukaryota > Metazoa > Arthropoda > Insecta > Coleoptera > Chrysomelidae > Diabrotica > Diabrotica virgifera. The sequence continues at coordinate 198,263,560 of NC_065443.1, forward strand.
AGTGTTGAATATTAACAAAATTGTTACTAACAACACTTGTAGTTTTGTTAAACGGGCCCCTGGTCTCTACAATCGTACGTATGGTTCATTCCACCAACATACGTCTGTTTTGGATTATCGCGACAACGAATATTTCAGTGTGCAACCTAAGAAGTACGAAAGTAAATGGCTCTAATAATTATTCGAATAAACAACAATGTAATTTGCAATTTATTTTCGTTCTTCATATTTTGCACAATAAAATATCCGTTGTCGAAATAATCCAACACAGTCGTATATTCCTGGAATAGGGTATATAAGTCCGTCTACTATAACTTTTCCCATGCGGTACGAGCCATTTTCAATCAAATTAAGTCAAAACATAAATTGAAACGAACGTCGATGTGTATATACATTTTGTATACTGTATACTATATACGAGTACTACACACATCGGCGTACGTTTCACTTTCTGTTTTGACTTAATTTGATTGAAAATGTGGTGGATTTGACAAATATTCAAAATATCTCGATAAACACTAGCTTTTCCAAAAAGTACTAAGAGGCAAAAAAGTTTAAAAAACATTGTGTTTAACTAATGGTACCACAACAATAATTTAATTGGAACGTACAAAAAAGTTTGGGGGGATTAAAGGGAACAAAACCCCATAAAATTTTTATGGGTGCACAAATTTAACTATAATTCATTTTTAAAATGTTCCTGCCATAAGAATGCCACGTGTCCATTTTCATTAAAAAATCTCTAATAGTGTTCGATATATCGGAAAAAATCGATTTTTATCTTGTAACTTCAAAGCGCTATAACCTTTTTTGTATGCTCACTGGGACTAAGGTAAGTTAGGTTCAATCGAACTATTTTTGGTCCCAGAATATGTGATTTAATTTATGACCTGTATTTTTGTTACACCCTGTATATCCCCTACTAATATATTAAACAAAAATATATGAGCGTTCAAAATTTGAAACTTTATTGTTGAACTGTTACAAACTGTTGAACTAAAGAAAAGCTTTTAAAAAACAACTTTTTAACACTTAAAAACAATTGTACATAGGATCAGAAAAACTTAACATATATTTAATAATATTATTTTTTGGGTATACTGACTGCTATAGGAAGATCATGTGTTCTCTTTTAGATCTTAATAAGCACAAGTTGATATTTTAAAACATAACTCTTTTATATTGATCATAGTGACCTGCGGAGAAGCAGGACTATATTTTTTATCCATCACGTATCTGGTATCCCGTCCGTATCCTATTTTATTCTGTTCTGGTGTGGTTCAATCACCCTAGCGTTTGTATACGAGTTGTCTGCTCGGTCCTGGTGTGGCTGTGCTCCACAGAGAACATCTGTATCTGTAGCTGTATCTGTATCTGTTCTGTATCTGTAGAGTAGGAAGGGCGAGTCAAGTCTCACAGCACTTATGCTACAATTGACCCGTGTTGAGCTGTCCCCCCCCCCACACTTGCAAAAATTAAAAATCAAATAGTCCTGATTTATGAGCTATTTATGAGCTTTCATATCCCGCAAACTAAAAATTTTGAGCTCGTTCCACTGAGCAGGAATTTAATACTTTAGTGGGGGGGCTGAGTCAGCCCCCCCTACTTAAAAATAGGAATATTGAATCGGTTTTTGCGGCAGAATTACGAACTATTTATGAGCTCTTGAAATTATATAGTTTCGATTTTTGAGCTCATCCCCTTCACCCCCAAACAACCCTTTAATTGATTTAACTTAAGAGAAAAATGCTGAGAAAACTTAAAATATATGGTATTGCGGATATAATTCCTATAGCTTATATACTCTAAGAATAAACTATTAAATCACGTGCATTTCGATTATTGAGCTACAACCCCTTCGCAAGAAAACTACCCTATCTTCCCGGCTTATAAGGAAGTTGTACTTAAATGCATTAAATTAAATATTTGGCGACTACACACCACCTTGCGCCTTTACCCTGAGGGTGGATACCGCCCCTTCTCGGGGGTGAAAATTATTTTATAAAAAATAACTGCACAAATCTATAAAAGAACAAATTATAAGCAAAATTGATTATATAAAGTTATTAAAATAAGTCAATACTTTTTAAGTTATTAAAGATCAAAAATTTTAAGTATTCGTGAAAAAAATACATGTTTTGGCAAAAATACAAGCGGTTTTTAGTAAATCACTGAAAAACTGTAAGTTTTTACAAAAAAGTTAATAGTAGTATAATTCGTATAGCTTATATTCTAAGAATAAACTCTTAAATCACGCGCCTTTCGATTATTGAGCTACAACCCCTTCTCAAGAAAACCATCCCATATTCCCGGCTTAAGAGAGAGTTGTATTTAAAATAATTTAAATTAATTATTTGGCGACTAGATATCGTTTAATAATTTAAAGCTCGCAAAATATACGCATCTCAATTATTTAATTGCCAGTTTCTTTCTATAGTGCAGTCACTGAAGGTAAAAATCAACTATGACCTTCAATTTCGGTAAATCTCCATTAATTTTCACGAAAATTGGTGAGCGGATTTTGATGCTATCAACTTTTTCTGGAGCTCATTTTTGATAGGTATTTCTAAGTACTTTGACAAGTATTTAGTACCTAAGTGTTATAAAATGCATCTCTTTCCCGTTATATAAGCTTGAACCCTTAGATTTGAACAGTCGCAGAAAAAAATATACATTTAATTACCAATAACTTACTTTAAATTAACATTAAGGGGTTTTTCAAGTAAGCAATTTATTATATTCTTTATTAGCTTCAATTTTAGTGATGAAAACTTTTTTGTAAAAACTTATAGTTTTTGAGGTATTTATGAAAAATCGCTTTAAAGCATGCATTTTCTTTCACAAAAATTAAAATATTTGATCTTTAATAACTTAAAAAGTATTGATTTATTAATAATATTATATAACAAATTTTGCTTACAATTTGTCCCTCTATCGATTTGTGGGGTTATTTTTAATAAAGTAATTTTCACCCCCGAGAAGGGGTGACATATACCCCAGGCTCAAACCGCAAGTTGTTATTGTCAATTCGTGAAAATGAATGGAGATTTACCGAAATCGAAGGTCATAGTTGATTTTTACCTTCAGTGACTGCACTATAGAAAGAAAATGGCAATTCAATAATTGAAGTGCGTATTATTTTGCGAGCTCATAAATAATTAAACGAGATGTAGACGCCAAATAATTAATTTAAATTATTTTAAGTACAACTCTCTCTTAAGTCAGGAATACGGGATGGTTTTCTTGAGAAGGGGTTGTAGCTCTATAATCGAAAGGCGCGTGATTTAAGGGTTTATTCTTAGAATATAAGCTATACGAATTAAATTACTATTAACTTTTTTGTAAAAACTTACAATTTTTCAGTGATTTACGAAAAACCGCTTCAAAACATGCATTTTTTTTCACGAATAATTTAAATCTTTGATCTTTAATAACTTAAAAAGTGTTGACTTATTTTAATAACTTTATATAATAAATTTTGCTTTTAATTTGTTCTTTTATTGATTTGTGCAGTTATTTTTTATAAAATAATTTTCACCCCCGAGAAGGGGCGGTATCCACCCTCAGGGTAAAGGCGCAAGGTGGTACCATGTCACCTTTGTTTCTTGACGTATCCTCTAACCACTGACCAATTTTCGTGAAAATCGAAATTAAAGGTAATCGTTGATTTTTACCATCAGTGACTGCACTATACAAAATAAATTGCAATTTACTGATCTAAATGCGCGTCATTTGGAAGCTTATAAATTATTAAATGATATGTAGTCGCCAAATAATTAATTTAATGCATTTTAAGTACAACTTTCTCTTAAGCCGGGAAGATAGGGTGGTTTTCTTGCGAAGGGGTTGTAGCTCAATAATCGAAATGCACGTGATTTAATAGCTTATTCTTAGAGTATATAAGCTATAGGAATTATATCCGCAATACGATATATTTTAAGTTTTCTCAGCATTTTTCTCCTAAGTTAAATCAATTAAAGGGTTGTTTGGGGGGTGAAGGGGATGAGCTCAAAAATCGAAACTATATAATTTCAAGAGCTCATAAATAGCTCGTAATTCTGCCGCAAAAACCGATTCAATATTCCTATTTTTAAGTATGAGTATGGGGGCTGACTCAGCCCCCCCCCCACTAAAGTATTAAATTCCTGCTCAGTGGAACGAGCTCAAAATTTTTAGTTTGCGGAATATGAAAGCTCATAAATAGCTCATAAATAGCTCATAAATCAGGGCTATTTGTTTTTTGATTTTTGCAAGTGGGGGGGGGGGCAGCTCAACACGGGTCTACAATTGAGCCATTGTGCGTCCTTCCAGGGAGCTGTCGTCCTTAGCGCATTGTCCATCCTGCCATTTCCAGGAAGTTGACAAAATCACCAGGGAACTGCTGCCTTATGTGGGCAGGTGTATGCTAGGGCTCGCCGAATCCTTTACATTTGACGATAGCTCCGGACATTCTCATTGGACATGCTCGAAAATTTCGTTTTCTCATTCATACACGGAGGGGGGGGGGCAAAACACCTGAAAAATGGGTCATTTTTGATGTCTCGAATTTCCTAAACCTGTTGTCCGATTTAAGTGATTTTTTAATAGCCTTGTTCGTTAACAATATCGCTGTAATAATATTGTTACTAAACGGGTAAATTTTCATTGTATACCGGGTGTACCAATGACACTGTGTTTTTTCTCAAACTTTGCATCACCCTGTGGAATATTCTAGCATTTATAAAATACTGAAATTAAAACCCAACTATAAAAAAAGTTAGGTACTTTAACAATTACCTATGTTTTTCATGAATACAGGGTGTTTTTAGACAAATGTGGCAAACTTCAAGGGGTAATTCTACATGAAAAAATAATGACAGTTTGCTTTATAAACCTATGTCCGCAAATGCTTCGTTTCTGAGATAGAGGGTGTTGAAATTTTTCTTAAAGACTCACAATTTATTTATTGCTTTAAAACCGCTTGAGATAGAAATGGATTTTAAGAAGTAGTTATTGTACATTTTTTGACATAGAAGTAAGAATTTAATATTCACCATTGGCGCGCATACGGGTAATATGAGCGGTTATATTACCCGTATGCGCGCCAATGGTGAATATCAAATGCTTAATTGTATATCAAAAAATGTGCAATAACTACGTCTTAACCGACCAAATTTCATTTGCATATCTCAACCGGTTTTAAAGCAATAAATAAATCGTCATTTTGTAATAAAGATTTCAACACCCCCTATCTCGGAAACGAAGCATTTTCGGACATACCGTTTATAAAGCAAACAGCAAACTCTCATTATTTTGTTATGCAGAGTTTCCCCTTATAGTTGGCCATACTTATTTAAAACACCCTGTATTGATGAAAAACATGGCTAGTTGTTAAAGTTCCTAACTTTTTCTGGTCCAATGTAAGCGAATGAATCAAAAAACAAAATGTTGAGAAAACATGAGGCTATAGTTGGAATTTAATTTCAGTGTTTTATAAATGCTACAGTGTTCCACAGAGTGATGCGAACTTTTAGAAAAAAACACAGTTTGATTGGTACACCCAATATACAATGAAAAATTAACTGTTTAGCAACAATACTATTACCGCGATATTGTTAACGAATAAGGCTATAATATATTAAGAAATCACTTAAATCGAACGACAGGTTTAGGAAATTCCAGACATAAAAAATGACCCATTTTTAAGATGTCCGGTTAATTTTACACCCCAATGTAGTTCCTGCATGTAGGTATGTCTACTAGCCCCAGTACGCAGAGGTGTTTGTTTAGTTGACAGTGACCAGTTAAAAAACCAACTGCCAAGCGTAGGTTCTTCCTGGTCATTACTAAAGAATTAATATATCGGAAAAAAACGGGAAAAATTGGAAAAAAAAAACAGGTTTTTTCCGTTTTTTTCCAGATCATTGGAAAAATTGGAAAAAATGAGAAAATTTTAAAATATTTTTTAATTGAGACTTAAGTGTACTTAAACTAAGAGACTTTAATTGTAAGTGTCAAAACCGAAACTTCAAAGGTAGGAAGCACATTATGTAACCAAATGCTCAATGGTATATTTTTATCTGAGTCTGAATCTGAATCTTCAGACCAAGCATCTGATTCATACTCGATCTCTGCTTCACCATCCTGAACGGATAACACAAACAACATGATTTTTGTCAGTCTCTTTTAAAAGTGGATCTGGTCTAGTATCGTAAATAAATATCTGTTTTGCTTGTATATATGAGGCCGTCTAAAAATCAGCTTCTTTCTGAAGAGGCGGAATATGGAGGTCCATTTAAAATTCGGATGGCAATTGGCATAAATGGCTGCGATGTACATAAACCTTGCTACCATATAACGGAATTAGTACTACAACATATTTGCACTATCCCATAAAGAATTTTGACTACATCTAGGTTTAGGCCCAGTCTTTTCACCTCTGAATAAATAGTTATCGGGAAGTTTATCCGGCAGATTACATGTAAATCTGTCAAATAAACTTCCCGATATCTAGTTATACGGTGAACAGTGAACAAGCCATTTCAGAAATGAAGTCCATGGCTTCCATTAGTTGGTCTTCATTCAATTATTCTTCTTTAAAGCGAGCATCAAGAGGCTGCAAACTGAATCAGCTTAGAACAAAATTCGTAGCGTTTTTCAACATACATATTTTAGCAAACTTTCGATAAGGGAACTAGCCTGGTTAACTTGTTGGGGAACGTTTTTTAATATTGTGTCTCTCATATACCTACTTAAAGACAAAAGGCACTTCTGATAACATAGATCTATCGAATTCTACTAAATTTATCGATTTTGATACGGGATGCAGGTCGATCTAAAATAGATCACGTTCTCTCCATTACTCAGATAATTGAAAAGAAAGTTGCTCGTGGCCAAGAAGTCCATCTGATGTTTTTAGACCTTAGAAAAGCGTATGATAGTGTCCCACTGGTTAAATTATGGGAGGCACTGGAGAAAACAAATGTAAATGTAGAATTTGTTAAAGGCGTAAAAACGTTGTACTACCAACAAACAACAAGAATTAAAACGGGAAATCTCATAACACCTGGATTCACAGTAACTAAAGGACTAAGGCAAGGATGCTGTATATTAGGGTGGTGCGAAAAAAGTCAAGTTGATAATCCCGTATCGCTATAGTGCGGAAAAGTTGCGATTGGTAATTACAAGAAAAACAAAACAAAAATTATTAAAATCGGACTTTATCTTCCGATCCCGCAACGGGCCTAAAGATTATGAAAAAAATGAAATTTTACCTTTCCTTCGGAAATTTTTATTTATCCTCCATGTACGTTTTATTTATCGCTATAATATAATTTATTTACAGTTTGCATGGTTAAGTAATAAAAACAACAGTTTTACGGATCTAACGAATATCTTCCGATCCCACAAGGTCAATCAAAATCTATAAATATTTGAAATTTTCGATGATTTTGATAAATTAAAAAATATTTAGTTATCTCATTTTTCTCCTACATTGTGAAGTCTTTCGCTTGTTTATATATTGTATGACAATACTTAAACAACCCAGAACTCACAACGAGGAGGTGGTTGCACTTCTAGCTCCACACACACCCTTCTCTCCAACCAACCAATGAGTGTGATTTTTACATTATTTACATAGTAAATTTCTTTTTCATGCTTGTATCCAGCTTTTAAACATCAACTTTGTATTGTGATTTGGTGGTAGAATCTGGCAGCATGGACCTTGATTTAAGTGTTGCCCTTAATGAATCCATCTCTTGATTGGGGCCCACATACATTAGACCAGGGGTGACCAACTTAATCGGACTCGAGATCTACTGTCTGCATTTACAATTCTCTGGGATCTACTGACTAGGAATTTTTGTAATATGTAGGACGGGAATGGATAGGTAGGTAGATAATTTTTTCTTGCCATCGATCGACTGACCTAGGGGTCGCGATCGACAGGTTGGTCTCCCCTGCATTAGACGATGCTTCTGTGACCAACTTTAGGCACCTCTCATTAGCTTGCGTATGTCAGGGATAGTTTTGTACATTCTAGTCTGGTATATCGCCCGATGTAATGCAAGAACTTATAACTTCATTTGACACTTCGAAGAATTGGTGGAGAAGATAGTTTTGCAACAGTCTGCAATAGTTTTGCAACATTATATTCCAGTCTATTATTTCAGTTTAGTCCCGTGCTTCAAAATTTCAAGTAGTAGGGAGAAAGGAAACACATTAGAGAGCTAGGGCTAAGGAGAGTGTTAAATGCCGGATAGACTAAAGCCAAGGGCAAACGTATTAGAAATTTCATCCCTCCTACTTTAAATTTTGAAGCACAGGACTACACTCAAATATTAGATTGGAATGTTGCAAAACTATCTTCTCCACCAATTCTTCAAAGCGTTTCAAATGAAGATATAAGTTCCTACATTATATCAGGCAACACGCCAGACTGGAATGTACAAAACAATCCCTGTCATACGCAAGCTGTCTAGCGGTACGTAGAGTTGGTCACGGAAGTATCGTCTAATGTATGTGGAACCCAATCAAGAGATGGATTCATCAGGGCAACACTTAAATCAAGGTCCATGCTGCCAGATTTTACAACCAAATCAAAATTCAAAGTTGACGTTTAAAAGCTGGATACAAACAAATGAAAAAGAAATGTACCATGTAAATAATGTAAAAACCACACACTCATTGGTTGTATGGAGAGAAGGGTGTGGATGGAGTAAAAAGTGCAACCACCTTCTTGTTGTGAGTTCTGGGTCGTTTAAATATTATTATACAATATATAAACAAGCTAAGAGCTTCACAATGTAACAGAAAAATGAGATAACTAAATGTTTTTTAATTTATCAAAATTATCAACAATTTCAAATTTTTATAGATTTTTGTTGACCTTGCGGGATCGGAAGATATTCGTTAAGTGCGCAAAACTATTGTTTTTATTACTCAACCATGCAAACTGTAAATAAATTTTACTATAGCAATAAATAAAATTTACATGGAGAATAAATAAAAATTTCCGAAAAAAAAGTAAAATTTCATTTTTTCATAATCTTTAGGCCCGTTGCGGGATCGGAAGATAAATTCCGATTTGAATAATTTTTGTTTTGTTTTTCTTGTAATTACCAATCGCAACTTTTCCGCACTATAGCGATACTGCATTATCAACTTGACTTTTTTCGCACCACCCTACAGTATATCACCAACACTATTCAAAATATACCTCGAAGCAACACTCAACAAATTGAAGAAAAAATGTACGAATATGGGCATACCACTAACGGACTTAACTTTTTACACGCTGCCTGTGCTTTGCGGATGACCAGGTGATCATCGCACAGGACTCTGAAGATCTTAGTTACATGATGCGAAAACTATTAGAAGAGTTTACAGAGTGGGGTCTAGAAGTTAATATGGGAAAAACTGAATACATGAGTATCGGAGGAGACAAACATAGCTTCCGAGTAGAGGGAAATCAAGAAATAAAATTATGTGAAGACTACAAATACCTGGGAGTAAAGATCACTCAAGACGGAAAATTAGATGCAGCTATTAAGAAACGAAATATACAGGGAAGGAAAGGTATATCCTTACTGAACAGCGTACTGTGGGATAAAAATATTTCTAAGGAAAATAAAAAAAGAATATATAGCACTATAATAAAAAGCATCACAACATATGGATGCGAAGTTTGGCCTCTAAAAGACAGAACAGAGAAAATGTTTAGAGCAACAGAAGTGGACTTCTGGCGCCGTTCAGCGGGAATATCTAGACGCGACAGAATAACAAACGAGAGAGTCCGAGAAATCATGGGGATTACACATACTATTGTTGACGACATCAGAACGAAACAACTCAGCTGGTACGGACACGTAAGGAGAATGCCGGACAATAGAATACCAAGACAAATCCTCGAATGGCAGCCAAGAGGAAGGCGCAGACCAGGAAGGCCTAGAAGAAGTTGGAGAGAAGGAGTTGATAGAGAAATCAGGGACAGAGAACTCGAGGACGATCTATGGAATGACAGAACGAGATAGAGATTGGAAATCGGAAGACGTCGAAGAACGTTGTAAACCGATATTATATATATAAATATGTACATATTTATAATATTGTCTTGTTAGGTTAAATCCGTATGTCTTTCGTTTTATAAAAACAAAAATTTTAAAACTTAAATAAGATTGTAATGGTAGGGGAGCCGAAGCGGGGATTTTTGCAGTTACTCGAGCGCGTCAGATTATCATATGGGGAGAAACCTTGTACCCTACACATGAACCTCTACCGTGTATTGGCTCTCAACACAGTGGGGTTCGTTAAGAGGGGTCCGACAAAAAATCTATCCTTAAAAAAACTCGAAATTGTCAGATTAAGATAAGGTAAGTTAAGTACATGCAAAAGAGTGTTTATTTCAAAAATCTGACGATTTGAGCGGGGCGTAAGGAAATGGTAGAGTCACAAAGTTTCACAAACAACAAGCGAATATTTCGCGAGATAAACGTCAGATCAAAAAACTATGTGTTGAATATTTTTCAAGAATCTATCGAATGATACTAAACACGGTCCCCCACGGTGAGGGGTGGGGGATAAATTTAAAATTTTAACAAACTCTCGAAACCCAAAAGACTCCATCTTTAAACAAATAAATGTTTAAAAACAATAAAATCTTTGGATTTCTTGGTTCGGAAGCAGATTCTCTCTTATACCTATTCCCCATCCTTCTAAAAATTACAAGGAAAAGGGTGATGAATGTAGAGACATGGGGAGTCTACATAGTTGCACTCCACAACATATCAATTCACCGAGGTAAAGATTTGCATATGCTTTCCTGACGAGAACAAAAGAGTTCGAAATGGTCCATAGAAAGATGGTAATGATCTCTGAATCGAAATCAAATATAATGCCTTTTATTTAAAATTTTAAATACGAACTCCGCGATATTTCGTGAAATGAACATCAGATCAGAAAACTACAAAATACACGTATTCCATAATTTTGGAAAATTTCTCGAATGGTACCAAATGCGACCCCCCACGGAGGTGGGTGGGGGGTTACTTTAAAATCTTAAATATGAGCCTCCATTTTTATTGCAGTTTTGGATTATTTACGTATAAATAAGAAACTTTTAGTCGAGACCTTCTTTCGAATTATGGATAAATGGCGCTATAATCGAAAAAAACGATAGTTGGAAATGGAAAATTAAGTTCCCACTCAAATGGAAAACTTTACTTAACTTTTTTTGGTTTTAGGACCTACTCTTCACAACCAATAGATCCCCAAAGCGCTCGAGTGACTGCACAGTTGGCTACTTTCCTCCCCTGCTATAAGTAAGATCAGAAAAACATAATATTTTTTGTGTATAATACTAGAGGAAAATCATGTATTATTTTTTATAATTATCGGTAAGTAGTAATAAATACAATAATTTCACATTTTATCATGTACAATATTAAAAATACTCTGTATAAAATATGTATAAAGCATACTGCAGACCACACAAACACTACAAACCGAACTCTTCTATATTGATCATCGTGACCTGCGGAGAGGCAGGATCATCCATCCCGTCTCTGGTATCCCGTCCGTATCCTGTTCTATTCTGTTCTGGTGTGGTCCAATCACCCTAGCGTTTGTATACGAGTCGTCTGCTCGGTCCTGGTGTGGCTGTGCTCCACAGAGAACATCGACGTCGGACGAGTTTTGAATTATAATGGTTATTGCCCCTTCTATCCGTTTCAGGGACGGCTCAAATGGAATAATTCAGCAGGAGGTTTGCCTGGAATGCGCTGCAGGATGTAAAAGAATTGTGGATTGTCTGTTAAATACACAACGATGGTGCATAATGCTTTTTACTACATATTTCCAAAAAATATGGTGCAGTATTAGCCTTTTTGGCATTGTAGATCGTCCCAAAGTGATAGAAGCTTGAAAAAACGAAATCTTATCTAATAATAAACAGTAGGAAGCACGTAAATGCAAAAGTTGTGTATAACTATCAGCTTTTCCTCTATTGATATTATAGAATTATGGAAAACGGAATCTCAGTTACCTATTATAAAAAATAAACAAACTATAAATTTTTGAGAAATATCCATTTTTTGCATGTATGTACACTCATGATGTGGTACAAAAAAAATACATAAGGGGATTTAAAGCAAATACTGAAATGATATAGTAACTATGCTAAAACATCGGCATATCTCGCAACAATAGGCTATTGATTATGTTCAAAATAAGTGAGCTAAAAGGAACTACAACGTTAAAAGGATATTACTGTCTCATATGATCAATGGACCTCTAAATTTGAAACAACCGCAGAGTGCTACCATTTAAATGGATACGTTTTTGAGAAAGGGATGAATTAGTCCCTAGGCACAGGGTAAATTAGGGTGAGTTCTATGAACTTTTGGTACAAACATTCATGTCTACAGGAAAATTGTTCCAAGTAAAGAAAAAAATACGAAAAAAACCAATTTTGTTTTTTGCCCAATACCTTTTTTCCGTAGGGAGATAGGTATAGGCATTGCTGTAGCGAAAAGTAATTTCCATCCAATGATTATTAATTATGACTTTTTTCATTATGACTTTTTTTCTTGTACCTTTAGGTAAATACATTCTGGAATAAAAAAAGCTTATTTTCTTTACTTTAAAATGGTGTATTGCAAAAAATTATAGGACTATTTTTAAAAAAGATATCCGTAGGATGGCCAAGGTTATCCGTAATTTGAAAAAAAAAATTAAATTTTTTTTCAATATTTTCGATAAGAAGAATATAATTGCACATTATAACATAATTTTTATTTCCAAATAACTTTTCTTAATAAAACTTTTCGATATTGTTAAATATATAGGTACTTTACTCTTGAGCGAAATTCATAATTTTTAAACTTCCTCGTACACTATTATTAAAATTTTATATCTGATGATTGCATTTGCAAAAAATACTTTTTCCACCTACCTCTACCGAAAGTATACTTTTCCGAACCTGATTGTAGGGAGCAAAGTTGTACTTTTCCTCCCTAGGGAGGAAAATATTTTTCCTCCCTAGGGAGGAAAAGTAAAAGTGACGTCATGGTATTTCATTTATGAAATATAACTTATTGACCCCCTGTACAATATCTATTTTCTATTACGTAAGTATCTATACATTTTAACGTTTATTTATAAAACACCCTATATTTGGCAGAATGGTAAAAAACAGTAAATTGTTATTTTGATTTAACAATGTTTACATTAATAATTTGACTTATATTTGACAGTTGACAGTTATATTGTACCTACTTGTTCATTTTAGCTCTAATAAATTTTGTTGGTTAGTTACATAAATAAATTAAGTAAAAATGAAAAAATTACTTGTTATTTGAGGAAGGTGGAAAAATCATATGTATAACATGGGAGTAAAGTGCCTTTTCCTCCCTTGAATGATTACTGCCCTCCGCTACGCGTCGGGCAGTAAACTTCATTCTCCGGAGGAAAAGTAGCACTTTCCTCCCTTGTTATACAAATAGCTATTCCGCACTTAACGAATATCTTCCGATCCCGCAAGATTATATATTCTATAAAAAAAATTCCGATTCTATAAAAAATTTAAATTTTTTATGATTTTGATGAATTAAAAAATATTTAGTTATCTCATTTTCCTGTTACATTGTGAAGCTCTTCGCTTGTTTAGATATTGTATGAACATATTTTAAACAACCCAGAACTCACAACGAGGAGGTGGTTGCACTTCTAGTTAAACTCACACTCTTCTCTCCAAACAACCAATGAGTGTGTGGTTTTTACATTATTTACATATTTATTATGTATATTTCTTTTTGATCTGTTTGTGTCTAACTTTTAAACGCTAACTTTGTATTGTGATGTGGTGGTAAAATCTGGCTTGGTTTAAGTGTTGCAATGATGAATCCATCTCTTGATTGGGGCCCACATACATTAAAGACCAGGAGCATTTGTAAAATATTAGTACATTTGGACGTTGAGAGGTGACTCAAATTGTTTTGCAGAAATTGCTTGAAAATAAATCAAAGAATAATATTTGAGTTTTTCTCTCTCTCAAAAAGTCCGGAACATTGTTTAAATAATCAAAATGTCAAAAAATGAAGGAAAAATTCGATTTTTTTCTTCGGTTTTTGATTATAACTTTAAAAGTATTCATTTTCGAGAAAAGTTGTACTGACATAAAAGTTGCGTAATTAAATTGCCTACAATATAGAATTGGTCAAAAATTTAAAAAATAGTCACCCTTTTTGCAAAATAGCAATAATTGCGAAAAAACCTTACAATAACAAGTATTCGCATTTTACGTTTTTCAACCATTTATGCTACACTTACGACCTTCATATTTCACCCAGAAAAACTTTATGATACAGTAAAACAATACTGTAAATTTCATTAAGATCGGTTCAAAAAATGTTGCAAAATAAATTTTGCAATCCAGCTTTCGCAAAAAAATAATTTTTTCAAAATGTTACAGGACTGAAAATAAAGCAGATAGCAAGTTGGAATTTTTTTGCGTATAGAAGTGTACTGTACCTTTCATTTGCAATTTTTCAAAATTAAAATCGATTAACTAGCACGGCGTCAGGAATTTTTTTGAATAAACATTAATCATTGGTGCTACGCGCAGGACAGCGGATAGTTTGCTCTGATTGGGCATTCCAATGACCTTTGATAATGATTGATACATTTTAATTTTTATTACATTTCGATATAAATAAATACATTTGTTTTTTGCAAAATAAAAACGCATGCTCTATCTTTTCAAATAACACTTTTATTAGCAAAAACTTTCTTTGTTCATATATTTTAACTTAGAGAATAAAAATTTATTATTCTTAAACATATGCAATTGTTTAAACAATATTTCACAAACAATAATAAAATTAGTGTAATTTTTGTGGAATTAAAATATTAAAATACAACAAAATATAGAGTAAGAAAATAATATATTATATAAAGATTGGAAGAAATTTTGGTGGAAATCAACTTGTGCGGTAATTAATAGATAATCCATCATCAGTGTTAAGCCAATAGCATGCATGCCTGAGCCACCAAAAAGTTATGGGTAAGAATCCTTTAAAGGTTTCAAGATCTGAAATGATACTGCATATTTTTAATAAAACAGAAGGATGTTGCAAATATTCCTGGATATAACACAGGGCAACACAGGACTCTAACCCAATCAGTGGGTCACGCTCAGTGGGTTGGCTCACGCATGCATGCTATTGGCACACTGATGATGGATTACCTATTAATCCGAAAACGTTTTGTTTTGTGAGGTAACCCTTATTGGGGTCTTTTAAATATACCTTTTACAAAGGATCTTGTATTTTTTGTGATTTATGGTATACAGCCAGCTATAGTAACAATTAGATTTGTAAGTTATTTATAGTATACTGACAATATTCCTAATTTGTGCCCCGTGGTATAAATTTTGTATTAAACACAATACCCCTTTTCTAATTTAACGATATTAGTAAGCAACAGCAGTGTATGTCGCCTTTAAAACAGCGAACGATACACTGTAAACACTCATAAAGAGTACCAATTTCCCATGTCCCTCCTTAAATTTTAATTTGTTTCTATTTTACTTGAACACTCTCTCGTTTACAACGTTTCCTTTCTCGATGCTGATTAGCATGTGATGCCACGTACACGGTTACGACAGCTACTCTAATCGCAGAACGGAGAAAGAATATAAAGGAGCCTTACCTACCTTTCTTATCTCGAACATCCCCAGACAGGAAATCCTGAAGGACTTCTGGTGCAAAGTTTAACAAAGGAGGAGGTAGAAACGTTCGAGGAATGGCATAAATGGAGGCAAAACTTTTTATTGGCGATGAGAATTTTAAATGTTTGATATTAAACTGAAAATGGTCTAGGGCTAGTTGCAAGAAATATCCAACTACTGGGTTTGTCCATTTCCAGTGTCGGCATTATAAAAATATTAAATAAATCGGATCATATATTACGTATTCAGTAACGCCCAAATCACACGGACCACGCTGCAGCGCTACTCTGTGGATCCACAGAGTAACTGAAACAGGCGATTTTCTAGCGCCGGCGACTACGCTGCGAAGTGGATCGTTTGGAAGGGTGCGGCTGGTAATGTAATGGGTGAGAAAAAAAAGTTTGTTCAAATGATTAAAAACTTGCCGGCTAATATTTTTTTAAAAAATGTGTTCGTCAAAATCAGTGTTTGTAATGTCCATAGTTTTAAATATTTTATAAAATTTCATACTTAAATAACTTTAATACTTAAATAAACTCTATAAATGGAATTAAGAAGAACGAGACAAAAACAGCTATATCACAGAAAGAAGCACATAAAAAATCAACCAGTGCATCTGGTATTCTATAGGTGTAAAATAGTTTGATACAACCTGATCACCGAGTGAAAGTGAAAAACATTTTAGCTTGCAACCCTCTTTTGATTGATATATTATCGTTTGGTTTTCAAAGACAAACAATAAAACCTTTTTTGACCTAGAATGGAACCCCACTATTTAACATAAATAAACAAACAAGATTATGAATACCTATTTGTTTTGTTCAGTTCAAATGCATCCAATGTATAATAAAATGTAGGTAAATATAAATATGTAATAGAGAAAACATTGCTTATGGGATTTATTCTTTTCGATAGGACCTTCTTTAAAATCAGAAACAAATAATTCAAAGATGACGTCCCACGGTTTTCCTTTTAATGACCTATAAATATGCCCTCGGGTTCTTGTATCACATAGTATATCCGATCTATTTTGCACTTCAAGCAAAAACCGTTCCGAATCGAAATTCATTTTAGATGCTCACCCTATAACATTTCGTAAACATCTGCGGCGGCTACAAAAGTGGTCCGTCTGAATTGGGTTTGCCCCTAGTGGACGCCACTAGCGTCTGTGGCCGGCGACTGTGGCCGGCTACACTCGCTCGTGTGGGGTGCGACGGCCACTCTACATAAGAACCCACGGTAAATCATCGTCAGCCACTCTGTGGATCCACACAGTAGCACTGCAGCGTGGTCCGTTTGGTTTGGCTCTAATCCCTCAAACCACACGGACCACGCTGCAGCGCTACGCTGTGGATCCACAAAAGTAGTTTACCGTGGGTTCTTATGCGAGCGACTGTGGCCGGCTACAAACGCTCGTGTGGGGTGCGCCGGCCACTCTACATAAGAGCCCACGGTAAATCATCGTCAGCCACTCTGTGGATCCACAGAGTAGCGCTGCAGCGTGGTCCGTGTGGTTTGGCTCTAACTAATTCGAGGCATAAGTTGGGGATTCCCCAACAGATTAACGGATTCCGCTAATTATTTTAGATTTTTCTTAAGTATTTACACACTTGTGCAAAGGTTTACTCACACTTCTTTTTTGTACTTATACCGGGTGGAAGAAAGAAATGTTTGTCTTATGTTAAGTTTGAGACACCCTGTACGGAGCAAGAAGTAGCTACAAATGTGAGTATACATCGAAATAATATTAGAGAGATTTTAGACCCTCTACTTTTTGACGTACCTTAAACGTAAAACGTTATACTTGTCATGCGCACTGGGTGATTAATAAGGGATAACGTGTTTGCTTAAAATAGTTTTTGAAACCCTTCAGAAAATACTGGAAAATACGCACACAGATTAACGTTAATTGACATTTGGCAAACGTAACCTATAAAACGGCAGTTGTGTGCTATAACTTATTTTATTAAATTATTTGCCATAATGGAAGAAAATGTATTAAGACGTTCACGAAAGACAATTTACTACTTTAGGAACACAAAACATCCATCCTAAGTTTAACAAGACAATTCAATCAAGTGTCAGATTTCTCAAGAAATGGTGTAATTTAGAATTATTCTACCAGGGTTGCTAAGCAGAATATATTCAATTATATAATATGTTTTTCTATGGATGCTATACAATGTGCAACTTCTCTCACTACTTACATACATTCAAAACGAACAATTTCTCAAGCTGTGAGAAAAGTCGGCCATTGCAGTGAGAAATATTTTTTCTCACGGGTCCCACACGTAGAATCGCGGTTTCCATGGTAACATGCACAATAAAAACACAAATATGTTTGTCAAATAAAATGTGTCAAATCAAAACTTACCAGGAATTACCTTTCAAATCTGTTCAAATATAACTGGTAACTATAATTTTAAATAAATAAAAGTATAAGTATAAATATTAAGAATATTAAATACCTAATATGTGTATAATATATATTTTATTTCAATTTTGGCATATAATCTACATAAAAGCACCTAAATTATTTAATTTTGAAGTTTGAACTCTTTGCAAAAATGCATCCATAGAGAACGTACAGTGTACAACACGTGAGAAAACGACATATTTCTCCCTCGCTTGATTTGCGGCACGCCTCGTACCTCGGCTCGTGCCAACAAACTTCTACGCTCGTGAGAAATATGTCTTTTTTCTCTCTTGTTGTACAATATACTATTATTACCTGATAGTTTTTAAGAAAAACAAATTTTGATTACAATTTTATACATCGTTACGAGGTTTCGGTAAAGTGCTTTTCGGTCCAATGAGTTTGGTCTAATGATTTCGGTCTAATTGTCGTGTACCAAATAAGGGGATACCTTATACGCCAATAAGGTAATACGTTATTTTTCAGTTAATGCGCATGCGCAGAATAGCGTATAACGTTTAACGTTGCTGAACTAAAGGGCTTAAAACTCTCTATTGTAGTCTTATGTTTTGTGAACATTTGATTTTTTTATTGTTCCGGATATTTTTAGTAAACAAAAAATAGGTTGTTTCACTTTTTAACATTGTGTTTTAACTGAAACAAAACTAAATTAACAATAAACAATAACAGTTAACAAAACTTAGTTATTTTTCGACCAGGTATGCACAGCGCAACATAAGAGAGACGAAATTGTTTAATGGAGGCTCTGTGATGTGTTAGGGAGGTTATTTAAATAGCGAGAGGTCCAACACTCTGTTCCTTTCGCACTAGATATAGGAAATCATTTCATCTTAGTGGTATGATAAGACATGGCCTCCTCACATATCGCATGTCGTCAAATGAGTAAAACCGTCTAGTTTCTTTGTTATTAAAGATATCAAAGAATATGACTACAACATAATTTTGATATATACTGACCTTTTTACCTTTTCCTGCCACAGGCTGTCTTAAACTTTTGTTTCAGTTAAAACACATATTAGAGATATGTGTTATCAGAGAGAGTTTTTAGGGTTAAGCAAGAAGAAGCCTACTCGGAACTAAAGGAAATCAATACAGGTGTACCACAAGGTAGTATGATAGGACCGGTCCTATATCTATTATACACTAGTGAAATCCCTGAAGTAGATCATAAAACAATAGCTACCTTTGCTGATGATACTGCCGTCTTAGCCGTAGGTGAAGACCATAAAGAAGCAGCAAGAAAACTACAAATTTCTGTTAACAGACTTAACAAGTTGACTAAACGCTGGCGAATTAAATTAAACGAAATGAAGTCAGTGCATATCAATTTTACAAACCAGAAAAAACAATACATTCCTGTTCCAATACGTAAATAATACTCAGATACCATACGCCGATACCGCAAAGTATTTGGGTATTACACTAGACGCTAGCCTACGCTGAAGGACCCATGTTAAAAAGAAACGAGAACAGCTTAACATGAAGTATAAAAAATGTACTGGCTATTGGGAAGACAATCCACTCTCTCGATCTACAATAAAATACTTTTGTATAAACAGATTATAAAACCTGTATGGATATATGACATCTAGCTATGGGGCTGCGCTAGTAATACTAATTTAAACATCGTTCAACGGTTCCAAAACAAAGTGCTAAGGAACTTTGTCAACGCTCCATGGTACTATAGGAACAGTGACCTCCACAAGGATCTAGACATGGATAATGTTAACAAGACCATAGAAAAATTTGCCAAGAGTCACGAACAACGACTTCTTCAAAACGGATCTAGCTAGAAGACTCAAGAGGAAGAAACACTTGGAGTTAGTTAAGTGAAAAATAGTGCACGGTGCAAGTCATTGATGGTACAAGTTAACATTTGTGCAATATATTAACAGAACTTAAGGGGTACTGTTGAGTTTGTCCTTAGTCTTAAGTTTTTAGTAGTAATTTAGGTTAGAAGTAAGTTGCTCATTGATCACATTATTTGATCAAATTGTAATGTTCTTAAGCATCTTATTGGTGTTTAATAAATAAAAAAAAGTTAAATCACATGTTAAAGAATAAAACCGTATTTTTTTGTTTCTAAAGATATCAGGGATATTCAAAGAACGAAATGTTCATAAAACATAATATACTACAATACGATTTTTATGCATACTCACAGCTGTACCTTTTCCTCCCTACAGGGTGTCTCAAACTTAACATAAGAAAACCATTTCTTTTCTTTCACCCGGTATAAGTATAAAAAAAAGATAAAGGCAGTTTTTGTTTTTATTTGATTCAGATTATAAAAGACTATAAAAAAGAAGTTAGAGTAAACCTTTACCCAACTGTGTAAATACCAAAGAAAAATCTAAAATAATACAAAGAAATTAGCGGAATCCGTTAATCGGTTCATGAAAAAATCAACTATGAAAATTGAACATAATTTTAGGTGATGCATAACTTTTGAAATTATGTGTATGTTGTGTCAGAATATTTTAGTTCCCACATCTTCGCAGTTGCGTTGGATGGATGTTATGATTCTTTTAAAAGCCCTTGACTCTATACTTCTGGATATAAGCCTCCCCTTTATATTTTGTCTACCTACTTTGCCTATCTACTAATGTCATTGTCTTCCCGCCTTTTCTTTCACATCGTCCTGCTTTTTTTCTGGAAGTCGACCCACCCTTCTCTTATGTAACATAAGTCTCCACTATACTATGCATTTAGTCCACCTGGTGCCATCCTATCTAGGAACTTGTGCTATCCAAGGCGACTCCAATGAAGCAGGAGATGTAATACGTCATCTGCCTTTGTTCTACGTATTTCTTCTTTATGAACTCGATATTTTACAGTTATTCCCAGTATATCTCGTTCTACATGCTGTGTTACTTTCATTTTGCGTAATTATCTTTAGACGGTATGTCATCACTAGATAGATGCAAAATTTAAAAAAGTTTGTCTTGAGATTTATGGCGCTTGAATTAAAGGTACTAATGTCACGCGGATTCTTTGGTCCTGTTCTACGTGTTGGTTTCCTCTGCTCAACGTTATTAGATTACTCAACCTTAAGAAGCTGGCGGAACGCAACAAAGTAATTTTGATGTAGGTGCCAGGTCACAAGGGAATTGCAGGAAATGAAGAAGCTGACAGCCTCGCACAGAAAGGGGCCATTACCCCATTCCAAGGTCCAGAACTCTTCTGTGGACTACCAAAAGCCACATCAGAGAGGAACTCCGGACCTGGGAACTCAATCAACTACAAATATACTGGTCAAACACACCAGGACAAAGACAAGCAAAAAGGCTCATAAAGGTGTCGCCTAGTGCAACAAACCCCCTTCTCGAAATGAGTAAAAAAGATATAAAAATGGTCACTAGCCTTCTCACTGGTCACTGCCCTCTGAGATATCATCTCAAAAAAATGGGCAAATCAGATAGTGAGAACTGTCGTTTCTGTGACAACGGAAAAGAAACGGAAGAACATATTCTATGCAATTGCGTAGCGCTGTTCTGCAAACGACTAAAATTCCTAGAAGAGGTCACCCTAATGCCCTCTGACATAGGAAACAGGTCATCTAGGATGCTAGTCAATTTCATCAGAAGTATTGGCATCCTAGAGTTTAACTAGATTAAGATATGCACAAAAGATCTTTATAGGTCGAAGTGCTGAGAGGCTCCATAGCCTTAACGACCTCACATAATCTAATCTAATCTAGATTACTCAAAAAATATATTCTCCCACCATCTGTATTACTTTATTCCTATAGGAACAGGTTCTTTGAACAAAATTATAATAATGGTCTTTGTGAGACTCATTTTCAAGCCTGTTCTTTCTGATTCCATTTCGTAATTCTAAAAGCATTTCTTGTAGCTGGTTCAGTTTGCTACTAATCATGACAATATTGGCCATAAACTGGAGAAGACTCTGATATCGTCCGTCAATATTTTAAACCTTTTTACTTCAGTTGAACTGGAAACTGCTTTAAAACGTCTTCTATAGCCAATGTGAATAACTTTGGAGAAATCGTATCGCCTTGTCTCACTCCTCTTTGAATTTGGATTTTGGTTAGATTTTGTGGTCTCGCCAAATTTTTATTTCTAATATAGTGTTTCCGCATATATTTAGCAAATTCTTGTATCTTTTTGTTAGTCAAAAAGGCTAAGTGTAGTCCACCTGCTAGTGAGACATTGTATTCGTTGCATTTCTTTATCAATATTCAGATGTTCTGAATCTGTTTTATAGCGCTATTCTTACTATTGGGCATAGTTTATACTCCAGTTTAACTAGGTCAAAAGAAACAGTTCAGACGATGTTTCTTCTTATTTCACATTAAGTGAAATATGTTATATACCTATATAATAATCAGATTTCCAAAAGTTTGTATTTAGTTTAAAAGTATATGTTTTCCGGGTGAAAACCAGATGAATCCTATTATTGATTGTTGTATAATTAGTTAAAATATCATTTTACTAGTTCACGATATCATTGTTTATAACGTTGATTTATTTTCAACTGCCACTGTACGTGCACACTTCATCCGTGTCTACTAAGTTCAAAATCAACAAACTATTCCAGCAGCAACGTCTTGACGAAAATAGAAGCAAATCCTTCACCCCATCCTCCGCACGAAAGGTCCTTTCCCGACGCATTGATAGCGTATGAATGGTTGCCTAGATTTTCTACTGCGCAGTCACATGAACCGACGACCATCTATCGACCACTCTGTTGGACCGAAATAGAGATGGGGTTTTTCTACAGTACAAATAATTTCTACAATTATTGTATACTGAATATTACTAATGTCCACTTTACATCAACAATAAATTGAACAAGAAATTGACAAAGTTATTCAAGGCCAAATTTGACGAGTACAAAATGTATGGTTTGTAAAAGAAAATGAAAGAATTTGATGAAATAGAACAATTGAATATGTTTTATATTAGGTTTGTTCCAACATAAACTTTTGGACTGTCCAGAAACCGTCACGAAACTACTTGTACCGTTTGTTGTGCGTATGTTCGTAATTGTATCCCCCAGTTATCGTCCCATGACGGTAATCATATATTTCTCATTTTTGTTGGTGACAGCTTGTGTACTTTCAAATCGATCAAAGGCTCAAAAACTTTAAAGAATTAAATCCTAGTGCGCAAGTCAGTCCAACCAGCACATTATGCATTTGCCCGATTACTGAAATGATCATCACGAAACCGTCACCGAAAGATCACAATTCTTGTTGGAACAGTGGGAAGGACGATCCGATGACGATCATATTTTTGTTGGAACGGATTTTGTTTACTGCGCAGGAGCGTTACCGTTTCGTGACGGTTCTCGGTCGTGTTGGAACAAACCTTTTGTCAATTTTCTTTTTATTCACGGCAAAAATTGATGTAAAATTGTATTTTGTATAAGCCAAATTTGACCTTGAATAACTTTGTCAATTTCTTGTTCAATTTATTGTTGATGTAAAGTGCACTTAATGTCCGGTTGCACCAACAGTTCTTATGCTTAAGGCGAGAATAAGATAAGAATTAATGTAATATAATTATAATAAAATATACTTAATAAGAATATTATAATATAATAATAGATATAATTGATAATAAGGTAAGAATAGAAAATTATGGTGCAACGTAAGTGATACTTACGGTCAGGAGCGGTTTCTCCATTGGTTCACTTGTGCTGTGAACACCCAATAAAATTTCATTAAAATAAAGTTTTTTTTTAAATCTCATAAATATTATAGTATCATTAATAAAATATATTTTTTAAATATCATAGAATCATTAAAATATAACTTTATTTATTAATCATATTTATTTGCTCTACGCCGCTCGATGCAAGTGGCAAGTGCAGATACTATGCTGTAGTGCAGAATTCAAACTGAACCAGCCAGTACTAACCTAACCCTGTAGTTAGAAAGAGAAATCTTAAAATCCGTGAAACCAGCGATCGCCTATTTAAAACAGTGAGGATTTGTGCAGTGCACAAATTCGCTTCAAATTCGCTTCAAATTCAAAATCAGAAATTCGCTTCAAATCAATTTTCAAACGCCAGATAACCCGAACTTTGATCGCATATTTAAATTCAACACAGAATACATTGTAAATGTTACTCTCAACCACTACATTCCAGTCTATGATCCTATCATGGACCCCCTCACAGACAGGGAAACGGAGAGCTTTTGCCAAATCGGTAAAAACATAGCTCCCGGACCTGATGGCATCAACCGAAGGTGCCTCAAAAAACTTCCAGAGAGTATCATTCCTCTTCTAACTAAAATATTCAATGCATGTCTCAAAAACAGCCACTTTCCTACTCCTTGGAAAGTGGCCAACACCATCATGCTTTTGAAAAAAGGCAAACCCCCAACCGACGTGGAATCCTATAGACCAATTTCACTAATCAATACTCTGGGTAAAGTCCTTGAGCTAATCCTAAAAGAGAGGCTCAATGACTTTCTCGAAAATCACAATATCATTCCAAAATTCCAATATGGATTCCAGTCAGGTAAATCTACAAAACATGCATTAATAGATTTCACCACCAAAGTTACTCAAACCATCAACGATGGTTCATTCGCCATAGCCACATTTCTGGATGTGCAGAAGGCTTTCGACCAGGTCTGGCACGACGGGCTTGTTCGGAAACTTCTGGACATCGGGCTACCATTGCAATTTACCAAAATTGTACACTCCTACCTTCACAACCGTACTGTCAGAGTTAAAATAGGCGATCAAAAGTCCACTCCCTTCACTCCACAAGCTGGAGTTCCCCAGGGTTCAGTCCTAGCGCCGCTGTTGTACATCATCTACAACAGCGACATCACTAACCAAAATATCCCAGGTACTCGGCTGTTTCTCTATGCAGACGACACGACTCTGCTCTCAACTACCTCTCGATACAACCCAAGACTCCTCTTCAGAAGAGCCCAGGCTCTGTTGGACGGCGTCGGCGAATGGTGTTGTAAGTGGAGAGTCACGCTGAACGCGAACAAAACAACAACAATTGTGTTTCGCGCCCCTTCTGTGTCAAATAGAATCATTCGCAATGAAGACGACCAATATCCTCTGAGTCTGTTGGGAGAAAGGCTTGTTATTAGCCCGACTGCGAACTATTTGGGAGTACTGTTTACCAGGACTCTCAACTGGGACGCAGATCTAAAGGCAACTTTAGATAGGGTAAGGAACAGGGCCAGACTTCTCAACGCTCTCTCTGGAAAAATTGGCAAGACACACAAGAAGACTCTCATTCACACTTACAAGACCTTTATTCGACCCGTCATGGAGTACAAGTCATGTATCTACTCTCTTTGCTCAAGACAAAAACAAGAGAGGTTGTTGAGGACAGAGCGTAGAGTCTTGCGTAGATGTAACTATGAGCACTGGCGATATCCCTCAAACGAAATCCATAACATCTCGAACACCCCCAAAATCACCGAGAGAATAAACTCTCTGAACAGGAACTTCACAATCAAAGTAATCAACGGCCCCCCTTCCGACACCCAAGAATCTCTCAAATGTTCCTGTTCATCTTCCGGCCACGTACTCCACCGAAAGCCCAAACGCAAAAAGATTCATGTACCGTCCGCTCTAATGCAAACATGCATTGACGAACTCCCGGTGGAGTACGAAAACATCCTTGAGGCTACCCCGTTAGCCTACCGTACCCACCTCTAACATTTCCTCTTCCCTACCCCGAACAGGGAGAAGTTGGTTTTTTGCGGTTTCCCAACTTCATTGCACAATTATACCTGTTCGTCCCAAGAAAATAGCCGCAACTATTTTCTCCACTCGAACGCTCACTGTCCACGCTGCGCTCAAAGCCACCTCCTGACCGCCGACGAGGGACGCAGGTTCGCCTGTCGTTGTACAATGGTTTCTAGGGAGACTGGTCGAGAGCAAAGCACGGACAGTACACGTAAATGTCTATGGAACCAACAACAATCCATCAAACTTTCTTCTCTGTTGACTTCTTAGCCTTCTGGACACCACCGTCCGGCATAACCAAGGATCCAAGAACACCAGGACACGGCGCTTGCCCCAGTGTGTTTTTCGGACTGTTTGCTTTTGCTGCCAACTCTAAACATTCACCACAAACCCTGAAGAGGACAAAATCCTAAACGGGGAAGCACATTGAACGCATTTCTTCTGATCATTATCCAGACAAGCAAATCAAACAATGTAGTAGTATGCAGTGCACACAGGGACCAGTGGGGCGTTTCACTTCACAGTTTGGTACAATATTTTTTGTTCGTGTTATCTTCAGACCTTAATGCACGTGTTTTCGATGTTTTTGCAAAACACAAAAATCGAAGAATGGATTTTTTGTATAAATAAAATGAATAACTTCAATAAATTTAATAAAAAATTTAAAGTATTGCATACAATAATTTATGGTATAAACAATTTATGGTAGGCATATTGGTATGAACATTAATGGATAATTAATTAACAATATACGATACGCTGATGACACGCCAATAGTATTAGATAACCTAGCAAATTTACAGTATTTGATGGAAAACATAAACACTCATACCAATAAAGTATGGTCTAAAACTGAACATCAAAAAGACTAAATTCATGATTGTAACAAAGAAGCTATACACCAATGTGAATTTAACCATAAATAATCAACTAGCTGAAAGAGTTACGTCCTACAAATATTTAGGGGTTTGATTCACTGATACTTATGACCAGACAAGAGAAATCAAGAGGCGAATAGAGATAACGAGACAATCGTTTGTCAAAATGAAATAGTTCCTATGCAGCCGGGACATAAATGTACATAAATAAATATACATAAATATAAATATACATAAAAACATAAATATAAACTTAAGAACGGGAATGTTATGGTGCTATGTTTTCTCCGTTCTGCTGTACGGCATGGAAGCTTGGACACTGAAAAAGATAAACATCAAAAACGTTGAGGCATTCGATATATGTGGTGCTACAGGAGAATGTGGAAAATACCATGGACAGAAAGAGTAACAAATCAAGATGGGGAAGGAATACGAAGTCATAAAAACCATACAAACGAAAAAACTGGAATATCTAGGCCACATAATGAGAGGAAAAAGTACTCTCTGCTAAGACTCATAATCCAAGGAAAAATCTCGGAAAAGAGAAATGTGGGACGTAGGAGGATTTCCTGGTTGCGAAATTTAAGAGAGCGGTATGGGTGCAGTTCAATACAGTTGTTCAGAGCTGCAGCCAATAAAGTTAAGAATGCTGTGATGGTAGCCAACCTCCGATAGGAGACGGTACTGCAAGAAGAAGATACGATACTAAAACGTATCTCATATTTCTTTTATGTTTTATTTATATAGGAGCAACAGTAACAGTAATAAATAATATAAAATTTAGACAAAAACGGATACGACCCTCAAAAATTTTTCGCCTATGCCAAAATTGCCCGCGGCTCTTATTCACCATTTATATAATTCATCATCATCGTCATCATCATTATCATCATCATCATCATCATCATCATTAATGGCGTTACAAATCTTCATGAGTCTTTGCCGCGTTTATTATTGACTTCCATGTTTATCGGTCCTGGGCCACTAATTCCCATTGTCTCACTCCCATTTGTACTATAACATTCCTTAATTGAACACCCTTTTTAAACTACCACGAGCCGCCACTGCTTACGGTGGCCCTATCTATAAGCTGAGCTTAGCTAAGTATATTATTTATTTTGAAACAGTTACTTCTTAAACTATTACTACTATCGGCTTTCAGCGTTCTTTTTCTGCTTTTCAGCGTTCTGAAGGGATTTTTCTTTCCTCTAGTTCTTTCTAAATTCCCTCCCTCCAAGCTTCTTCTCGGTCTTACTCTTTTCTATTACTACTTCTACTTTTCCTTTCGATATCCACTATGGAAATCCTTTCAAAAAAGCTTATTATGTATATTTTATCAGAAACTAACAAATTAGGGTTTAACATACTTGTCTATGGTTTGATAGACAACAGTCATACTTATTCTGATTATTTTGTGTTATTCTTCTTAAAGTTTCCTCTCCTATCGGAGGTTGGATATCATAATGGCTATGGTCACTTTGTTGGCTGCTGCTCTGAATAGTTGTAATGAACTACAGTTAAACCTTTCTCTAAGGTTCCTCAGCCAGGAGATGCGTCTTCTTCCTATGCTTCTTCTTCCTTCGATCCTTCCTTGCATAATAATTCTCAGCAATTCATATTTTTCTCCTCTGGTAATGGGACCCAAATATTCCAGTTTTCTAGTTTTTATACTTTTCATAATTTCTAACTCCTTATTTAAACGTCGTAGCACTTCAACATTGGTAATCCTTTGAACCCCCTGAATTTTCAATATTCTTCTGTAACACCACATTTCGAACGCTTCTATTCTTCTTATGTGTTGTCTCTTCAATGTCCAAGCTTCCATTCCGTACAGCAATATAGAAAATATGTAGCATCTTAGAGCCCTCAATCTGAGAGGCAACTGAAGGTCTTTGTTTGTAAGCAGTGTCTTCATTTTTATAAATGCTTGCCTTGCAGTTTCAATTCAAACGTTAGTTTCTTTGCTTTGGTCATTTTTGTCATCAACCTAGGTTCCCAGATATTTGTATGTCTTAACTTTTTCTATTTCGGTTTGCTCTATCATTAACCTTTCATTTCCATGTTTTGATTTTGAGACAATCATAAATTTAGTTTTTTTCTTGTTTATTTTTGGTCCGTATCGAATGCAATAATCGGTAATTCTATTTAGCAATTCTTGTAGCGATTCCAGGGTGTCTGCCATTATAACGGTGTCATCAGCTAATCTTATGTTATTTACTATTCTTCCGTTTATAGAGATTCCATCACTTAGCTCCGCTATCGCTTCCTGAAATATGGCTTCACTGTACAGGTTAAACAGTAGGGGCGACAGAACACAACCCTGTCTTACTCCTCTCTTTATATCAATATTCTCGG
Source organism: Diabrotica virgifera virgifera (assembly GCF_917563875.1). NCBI lineage: Eukaryota > Metazoa > Arthropoda > Insecta > Coleoptera > Chrysomelidae > Diabrotica > Diabrotica virgifera. The sequence continues at coordinate 198,292,627 of NC_065443.1, forward strand.
ATTCTTGTTCTTCTATCTTTATATTGGCCATTTGATTCCAATACAGATTGATTTTAATTCGTAAATCTCGTCTGTCTATATCTCTGTTTTTCAATGATTTTATTAGTTTTTTATGTCGGACCCTGTCGAACGCTTTTTTGAAGTCGATAAAACAGGAATAAATATCCAAGTTCATATCTAAGCATCTTTGAGATAGGACGGTAGTTAAACGCATACAATGCCTTTTTTGTTCCAAGTTCTTTGCGGAACCCAAATTGGGTATCATCCATATCATATTCTAGCTTTCTGTATAATCTTCCCTGAATCACCTTTAGAAATATTTTGAGGGTATCGCTTATTAGTGATATTGTCCTATAGTCCGAACAATCTTTGGCATATATTGTTTTTCGTATTGTTACAAAGGTGGACACCAACCATTCCTGAAGGATTTTTCCGGTTTTATATACTTCATTAAACAGATTCAGTAGTACTGGTAGAGTTTCATCGTCTAGACATTTCAGTAATTCCGCAGGTATTTCGTCTGGACCTACAGTTTTTCCTTTTTTTGCGTTTCGTATTGCTTGTTCGATTTCCTCCATTATGATTTCTGGTCCCGTTTCGCTGTCGATTTCTTCCGGTGCTTGTCTATTATCCTCAAACAGATCTGTTATGTATGTGTTCCACTTTTTTAATTTCTCTTTGACTTCTATAATAATTTTTCCATTTATGTCTTTAAGAAGGCCATCTTTCTTTTTTCGCTGTGTATTTGTGATTTCCTGTATTTTCTTGTGCATGTTAAAGCTATCATACTTTTTAGAATATTCTTCTATTTCACTACATTGAATTGCCAGCCAGGTGGATTTGGCCTCTTTTATTTTCTTTCCTATTAATCTCTGGATTTCCTTGTATTTTGCCTTACTCCTGCCTTTATGTTTCCTTTTTTCCTCCATTAGCTCTAGGATTTCTGAAGTCATCCATCTCTGTTTTTTATTATTTTTGTGGGTAATATCTTCTTCACTGCCTCTACTAACGTTTCTTGTATCATGTGTCATGTATCTTGTATATTGTCTTATTTTGTGTATGTATGCATTATTTCAATGTTATTTGCGATTATGTGTTTGGGAGTATCTTAAATTGTTAGTTTTTTATGTATAAATTGTAGATGGTGTATGCGTGTATTATGTCTTGCATATTATTATGTATTTTTATAGTTGAGACCTGTCTTTTACATTTTCTTATCCTCTAGTGTTGGTATGTTTTTGTTGTGCACCTCTTGTTTAAGTATTGCAACCAAATCCTGCTGCAATATGCTGATGGGTTTGCTACCCATTTTCCTTATTTTCCTATTTTTTATGTCTGTTTCTGTCATGAATATTGATGAATTTTTGCACTGTACTCTGTGTTCATTGTCCCAGATATTTTTGCATATCTGTGAGTTGTCGAAATCCCTGTTTTCTATGTATGTTTCATGAGGTCTATTTCCTCTGTTTCAACAAATAGTCAAACTAGTCAGAAATCGTCAGCAAACAGTTAGTCAGTGAGAGAAAATAATACAGTCATCAGTGATATACAGTCATCTATTTGCTGATAGTATCTGACTGATTTGGCCGCTTGTTGGAACAAATATATGATCGTTTATCCTGACGTTTAATGGTCTTGCAGTCTCTCCCATATAGAAATTGTTACATTCACAGAGAGAGCAAATAGCAATTGGAATAGCTAAGGAAAAACGGCTAAAAAACAATGTGCTAAAATGCAGCTATTGTAACATAAATACCACGGAACACAAAATCAAATATGGAGATTCATAAGACACCCACGGAAAGAAATGGCAGAATTAAAGAAATACAATAAGATACCAGCAAACGAATGGGAAAGATACGTGAGAGAACTGTTTAAAGGAAAGGAAAATAATCAAAACAATAACCTACTAGGAAGTAGAGATAGCCATAAATTCACTCAATAATAGAAAGTCACCAGGACCAGACGGAATAACCAACGAGCTTCTAAAATACGGAGGAGAAAGTATAACCCTAGAGATGACAAAACTTATACAAAAACTAACATTGCACTGCAAGATTGCATGAAGAAACAGCATAATGATAAGAATGTTTAAGAAGGGAGACAAAGAAGACCCCAAAAATTATAGAGGTATAAATCTACTGAACACCGCACTTAAGCTAACCACAAAAGTCCTAACCAACAAAATCAATAAACTAACAACTGTATCAGATGAACACCAAGGATTCAGATCCGGAAGATCCTGCGTAGACGCCGTATTTGTACTGAAACAAATCACAAAAAAGGCCATTGAGTACAATAAACCAGCATATCTATGTTTTATAGACCTGACAAAGGCTTTCGATCGTGATCCAAGTCAAAGAAGTCTTACATTTACTGTATAGAAGAAGCATACCAATCAATATTATAAAAACCATCGAAAACATCTACTTTCATAATCGAATACAGGCAAAGATAAATGGAAAACTAACGCAGTTTATACCAGTACAAAGCTGAGTCAGACAAGGTGACTCGTTAAGCCCACTGCTCTTTAATATAATAATGGACGAAATAATAGAAGCAGTACGTAAAGGTCATGGTTACAGAATGGGGAACAAAGAAATAGAAATATTATGTTATGCATACGACGCCGCATTAATCGCCGAGACAGAAGACGATCTCCAAAGATTAAACACACATCTTCAGAACAACAGCCAAGAAATACAATATAGAAAAAACCAAATGTGTGACAACATCTAAATACCCACTACGATGTAAAATCGAAATTGATGGGAAAATAATAAAGCAGGAAGGAAGGTTTAGATATCTGGGAATAGATGTAACCAGTTACGGAGATGTTGAACAGAAAGTACGACAACAAAGCTTAAAAGCAAGTAAAGCGGCGGGATCTCTTAATGACATAATCTGGAAGAACAGTAGTTGTAACCTCCCTCTTAGGATCATCCTGGTTACGCCTATGAGAACAAACACCTAAGACAAGACACAAAAGCAAGAATCTATAAAGCAGCAATTATACCTATATTGATATACACGGCGGAGACAAGACCTGACACATCTAAAACGAGACGAATACTAGAAACAACATAGATGCAAAGACTCCGACGAATATCAGGGAAAAGTCTGTTGGATAGGGAGAGAAGCGAAAACATAGAAGATCATGCGATGTAGAAGACATAAATGAATGGGTGACAAAACGGAAACAGGAGTGGAACGAACACATTAGTAGAATGGCAGAGGATAGGATAGTACGAATAGCACGAAATAAGTCACCAAATGGACGAAGTATTGGCAGACCAAGAAAAAAAAAAGATGGTGCGATAACTTAAACAATTTAGGAGGCTAATATTGAAGAAGAAACAGGCTTTAAAGCCTACATACAAGAAGGAAGAAGAAGCAACATAAATACGATTCATTCAATATGCACAAAAAGGCTACAGAAGCTGCAGGCTTATACAAGCCTAGAAGAGTTGCGTGTTTGGCAGATAACTAGGGCAAGCCACTGTCAAGTGTGGAAAAAACTAGATACTTGGAAGAAATATGTAGAAGTTACTTTTGCAGATGAAAGGCAGAATACCATTGAAGACACTGAATGCGAAACAGGAGCCCCGATTACTATTGAAGAAGTCACATCAGATATTAATGAACTAAAGATGGTAAAGCTGTTTTGTGCAGAATTTCTTAAACTTATGGATGAACAGGAAATAAAATAAATAACAACTGTATTCAGCAAAATATACGTAACTACAAAAATACCCCAAAGCTGTACCCCAAAATACCTTCGTAACTGTACCAAAAAAAAGTAAATGCCAAAACATGCGAAGATTACAGAACAATTAGCCTAACAGGTATCATGGACCTGGATTCCGCGATACCTTAGGCATCCGAGAGGCTCTATTTGCTGTCCAAGTGCTTATATAGAGATGCACCGATGTTAACTGTGACGTATATATTTGTTTTATCGGCTACAAAAAGGTATTTGATAGAGTAAAATATGATAAACTCATAACCATATTAAAAGAAGCGGAATTAGATGATAGAGACTTGAGAATCATATTATAACCAACATTATATCACAACCAAACTGACAATATTAAAGTGGATGACCTGACAGAGGCAGCCTCCATAGGTAGAGGAGTGAGGCAAGGATGAATTCCGTCCCAGATGTTGTTTAATATATATATTCTGAATATATCTTTCTATAGTTCTGGGAGAACTACAGAAAGGCGTATTAGTCAACAGGATGTGTTTAAACAACATTAGATATGCCAACGACGTTGTAGTTTTTGCAGATAATCTAGATGGTTTGCAAAGAATGATGCAATTTTTGGGTTGCAGCACAGCTTTTAGTTAACCAACAACCAATTGACTGGGTGGACATCTACCCATAACTTGGTACCAACATAAACAGCCAGTGGAAGCAGAACATAAACAGGAAAAGGGAGATCAGCGTTCATAATGATGAAGTCTCCTTTCAGAAGTCACAATTTACTACTTGATACGAAAATTTTTATTATCAGATGCTATGTATTATCTACGTTAGTATATGGATTAGACACCTAGGCACTTTCCGAAGCTTCTTTAAGAAAATCTGAGGTATTCTAGATGTCGTGTTAGAGACGCATTTTAAGAATTTCGTGGGTATATGGTGTGACTAATGTTGAGGTCCTACGTAGAATAGGCAAGAAAAATGAGATTGTTAATAGTATAAACAAAGCAAACTAGAGTATCTTGGCCATGTTATGAGGAATGAACAGAGATAAGGCTTGTTGCAACTCATTCTTCAGGAAATATTTGGAAAGAAAGGGTCCGGCAGAAGAATATCTTCGCATCAAAACCTAAGAAAGTGGTTTAATACATCGACAACCGGACTATTCCAAATAGCAACAAGCAAAGCTGGAATAGCCATGCTGATTGCCAACATGCGGAATGGATAAGCACCGTAAGAAGAAGAAGTTATTAACAAATATTTGTACGTAACCAGTTCCATCCACCTCTACCGTAGCGGCAATAACACGCCACCAGTCGTACACTGTCGTAGTATGCATGGCTGCGGGCCTTGACACCAAGTAACCGAGTAAACCCGGCAACCACTCAACCCCCGAACCACCCTCTTCCCAACATCGCCCCTTCCTATTTTCTGCAGCTCTAGAACTTCCACTCCATAAATAAAAACTTTGCCGGTTCTTGTTCTACTTTTTTCCACGGACTTCCCTAATATGCGTAATTATTTTGCGACAATTTCGGATTCGACGAGTTTTTGTTAAAGAAATGCGGATCTTTGGTGGAAAAGTGGAACGTATTAATAAATCTCGTAGTACATATATTACAAAATGGTAAATTAGATGCTAAAGAAAAGTTAACAAAAAATTAAATGACATGTGCGTTTTTTGTTGATTGTCTCGATGGGAAAAAACTTGAAGATTGAAGATCTAGAAGAAGATCAATTATTGTATATTTGACTTTTGGTAAAACAGCAAGTTAATTAATTTTTCAGAGCTCTGCGTTATTCATATCACAATTTAATAAAAATAATGACACAAAGAAGACATTTTAGAGCAATGCTATATTTTTCTATATATTATAACAGGGGATTTCAATGTGCACTTCAATGAAAGGGATATTGCAGCCCTGGATCTGTGCAATTTCTTTAGATCCTATAACCTCAAAAAATCAATAAAATTTAACACCCGTTATAATAGATGTCTTGATAACATATTTACAAATATTAATAGTACCATGTTGCAATCCGAAGCTGTTGATCTTTCACACACTTCAGACCACAAAGGCATATTGTTTAAATGTGAAGTGTCCCAAACTACTTCTAAATCTAGAATAAGCTACAGGCCCATTACAGAGATGGGACTGGCCTCTTTAAATAACAATCTTTGCTTACAAAATTTTGAATTTATTGATAATGAATGTATTGATGTGGACTCAAGGTTTAAAATGTTTATCGATATTTTAACGCAGGCAATAAATCTGTCTTTTCCTGAAAAATCTAGGCTTGTTGAGCAAGGTAAACAATGTAAAAAAAATTCTTGGTTTAATGATGATTTGAAACTTATGAGGGAGAAACTACAATTTTTGACATCTTTAAATAAAAGTGACCCCGTTTTAGTGACAAAGAAAACACTCTCAGAATATAGGAAAAAATACAGACATGCTATACATATGGCAAAGATTAAATCTAATGATGATTTTATATTAAACTCTAACAACCGTCAACAGGCTATGTGGTCCCTAATAAACTCAAGATGTAAGAATTTACCAATAAAAAATTCATCACTCAATGCAAATAGTTTTAATGATTTCTTCTGTGGTATTGCTGAAAATGTAATAAATACACTTAATCATACTGACTAATCATTCAATACATACCTTAGTTTTATACCACATGCTCCTTCATTCGCCTCTAATCATTGCTCCTTCAGATTTGAGCCAACAAATTTGGAGGAAGTTGTAAAAGCAATTGAAGAATTAAAAAATAGCCAGAGCAAGGACCCGGATGGAATGAACACAAAAATAATCAAGGCAATTAAACACAACATTAGCTTACCTTTAACTAAACTAATAAACTACTCAATTTCATCCTACATTTTTCCTTCAGTGTTTAAAACTGCGAAAGTCATACCTCTCTTTAAACGTAAAGGTTCGGCTGATGATCATAATAATTTCGTCCAATTTCTCTTTTGCCAATTCTTTCCAAAGTGTTTGAGAGAATCCTAAAGAAGCAGATCAATGACTATTTTGAATCTAATCGGCTTTTTGCAGTGCAGCAATTTGGATTTAGAAAAAACAAAACAACAACACTTGCTATCGATCATTTTACAGGCAGTATTTTGGAAGGATTTGAAAACTTTCTTGATACCCTTGCCTCGTTCCTTGATCTTACTAAAGCTTTTGATTGTGTCACTCATAGTATTCTTCTTAAAAAATTACATGCCTATAATTTTCATCCTATGTCTATTCAATTGATTGAGTCTTATCTATCAGATAGATTTCAATATGTGTTTTTTAACCAGCTCAAATCTGATAAAAAACCTTTGATGTATGGAGTGCCTCAAGGGTCAGTTCTAGGTCCAATATTATTTCTCATTTATATAAATGACTTGGGATTTTCACAAGAGGGCCCGGTAAGCACAGTCCTATTTGCTGATGATACTACATGCTATCAAAGTTACCACCCTTCCCAAATCAGTGATATTGATCTTGAGACCACAGAGAGCAATTTGTTCCAATGGTTTTTGGCAAATCGTCTCTCTCTCAATAACTCAAAATCCCAAACAGTGAACTTTACCCTAAGACATAACACCATTACACATCCCATTTTAACAGATTGTTCACAGGAAGCTAAATTTCTTGGTGTTTATCTTGATCAGGGACTCACTTGGGAACGGCACATACTGAAACTTTCCCAAAAGCTCTCAAGCCAACTCTTTTTATTTAGAAACCTATCTAAGGTTACCTCCCTTCAAACCCTTCTTACATCATATCACAGCAACTTTCACTCACGACTAACTTACGCAATCCTTTCCTGGGGACACTCTTGCCATATAGATAAGGTGTTTGGTCAGCAGAGAAAGTGTATTCGCATAATCACAGGTCAGGGTTATCGGGACGATTGTAGGCAGTCTTTCAGAAACCTGAGGATTCTCACACTACCTTCTGTGTACATTATGCAGTGCCTGTTGTATGTTCATCAAAATGTAGATCTGTATAAAACACAACAGCATACTTATCAGACTAGAAATCATGATGCCCTTGTACCAGACTTCAGTCGACTTGAGAGGACCAGAAATGGAACCAGATACCTAGCATTGAAATTTTATAACTGTATACCAATATCTATTAAAAGTCTTGATTTTAACCAATTTAAGAGACAAATTAAAAATTATCTTCTGATGGGTGCTTTCTACTCATTTGAGGAGTACTTCAGATCTAAATTTTGTTTTGTCCTGTAATTTAATTAGTGTTTAGTTTTTAAATTTTAGTAATAGGTTTTTTTTACTGAAGTACTGTCAACTTTTAATGTAATTTTAGACAATTTTAATTATTGCTGACCTGTAAAAGTACATTTGTACCGGGTGTCCCAATAAGAATGGCTCTCGGCCATATCTCAGGAACCGTTTATAGTAGAGCTTTGAAATAAAAAATTTTATAACAAAAGTTGCCTCAGGAAAAGCCTGGAAATTATTTTCATAATTGTGGGTCCACCGCTAGAGGGCGTAATTGAATATCAAAAATAAAAAAATCTAAATTTTACAAAATTTTCCTAATGAAGGGGCACTGGAAATCCGATTATTGTATTATTCATCAAATTCTGCGCATATTTGATTTAACAAGTTTAACTCTACCTTTGCAAATAAGAGGTGGGGTGAGTGGGAACCTTCTTATGAAAAAATGGCTGTAAGTCCGGTTCTGCTAAATCAAATTTTAAAAACTGGGTCCTGTTGAAGACAGATCTTTTCTTTCAATGTAAGCGTGATAATTTTGAACCATCCTAATAAGTAATAAGCCAGCTGGGAGGCGTTATTTAATTTTTTTCAGAAATCTAGTTTTCTTTGGAAAATATTAAATACAAGTATGCATTTTTAATCATACTTTATAAAATAAGATTAAATTAGCAATAGAACAGCGAAAACCGCATGTCGATACCTTTCTTCTATCTCAAGATATTTCGAGAAACGTGTAAATTTTATACATAACTGTTACTATCACCGGTAAACTAAGTTAATGAAAAGTAGTGTGCTGTGGAAAAAAACAAAATAACATTTTCCAGATGTCAACGTATAAAAATATAATTAATTAAAACAACAATATAAAGAGAAACAATACTATTAAAATTAAATATAACACAGAAGAAAAAGAACTACTTAGTGGCGACCTAAATATTCAAATTGTTGCCCATTATACACTACTCTAGAAATACATTATCCAGAGAATACTAAACGCCATTCAAAGCATATCGAGAGCAGAAATTGAGACTGCCGTTCAATCTACTCTTGAAAGAGTAAAGGTTTGCAACGAAAATGATGGGCAAAAATTTGAACGTTTATGTCATCATTAAATAGTTGTTTTTATTTCTTTGTAATAGGGTTTTTTAACGCTTCTCATTTGTTTCGAGCCTCTGTCATATGCCGTATAATCCGTGTATAATATTAATATACGAGATATGAACGAGGCTCGAAACAAATGAGAAGCGTTGAAAAGACCTAATATACGTTGACAGCTGGAAAATGTTTCTTTGTTGTTTCCATAGCACACTACTTTTAATGAATTATTTCGTTTACCGGTGACAGTAACAGTTATGTTTTTAAATTTACACGTTTTGTAAGATATCTCGAGATAGAAAAAAGGTATTAACATGCGGTTTTCGCTATTCTGTTGCTAATTTTGTCTAATTTTGTAATATGGTATTAAAAATGCATGTTTTTATTTAATATTTTCCAAGGAACACTAGATTTCTGAAAAAAATTAAATAACGCCTTCTAGCTGGCATATTACTCGGTAAGTTGGTTCGAAATCATAACTTTTACATTTACGAAAAAGATCTGTCTTCAACAAGACGAAGCTTGCAAAATTTGATTAAGCAGAACCGGACTCACAGCCAGTTTTTCATAACAATTTTCCCACTCACCCCCACCTCTTATTTCCAAAGGTAGACCTAAACTTGTCAAATCAAATATGCGTAGAATTTTATGAAGAATACGACGATCGGATTTCCAGTGCCTCTTCATTAGGAAAATTTTGTAAAATTTAGATTTTTTAATTTTTGATATTCAATTACGCCCTCTAGCGGTGGTCCCACAATTATGAAAATAATTTACAGGCTTTTCCTGAGGCAACTTTTGTTATAAAATTTTTTATTTCAAAGCTCTACTATAAACGGTTCCTGAGATATGGCCGAGAGCCATTCTTATTGGGACACCCGGTACATTATTACCAATAAATACTCTACTCTACTCTACTCTACTCTACTCTACTCTACTCTATACATGTTTTACTTCTATTATTGAAAGGTATCTTTGGATAATTTTATTGATTCTATTTAAGAGTCACTTCAATTGTTTCCCAAAGTTTTTTATTGCCACCTCCAAATCGGAAATTAGATTAAGTGGAATCAAGCGAGTCGGAACTTAACTTATTACTCCCAAAAATTCGGAGGCTTCCATGGCCAAGCTCCGAATCAGTTACTGTTTCGTTATCGATGTAAGTAGCTTCCTAAGGGTAAGAACAGAACAAGTAAGTCGCGGTGGAGGTGGAAGTCGCGGTCGATGTCGATATCCATGTAAAACAAACACATTGTAGTGTATGGAAGAGAACAAAGCAAGTAAGTCGCGGTAGAGGTTTAGTGTAATGCCATCCAGGAGGTTTACATCTATGCTTTTGAAAATAAAATGAGTTTGTTTTACATGGAAGTCTACTACTCGGCCTACAAGGATGCTTCCTGTGATTGGTCAGTTCGAAGCCAAGTTTACCTGCGCTATCTGAGTTGATACTTTTTATATAATCCCTTTTTTGTATTCAGTTTATTTTTGAATTTCTAAAGTAATTAAATTCAATAAATTTTTGAAATATGATGGAGGATCTGATTATTTACAGCTGACATTTCATCACTATCATCACTTGACTGACACAACATCGCAAAAGCACAGTCTTTTTGTCATTCAAATTTCATTAAACTACTTCACTTGATAGTGGTTCTAGCTCGACTGACAGCGCAGGTGACCTCCTTGCTATGTGCTGTCGACTTCTACCGCGACTTAACTAGTAGCATCCACCGCGACCCACACCTCCACCTCGACCTACTTGATCTGTTCTTACCCTAAGGTGAATAGGCAGGTTGTTAGTCGCGGTAATACAAGTATATAACCTACATAGACGCATGGAGAGGGTTCCCATGAAGTGAAACACAAATCTGTGAGAGATAAATATGCCGTAGGCTTTATTAGATGGCTCTTCCTCCTCCTGTATATTTTCTCCTTTATAAGGATGTAGTGACATCATGTCATTTGTTTGACTATTTCTGTCCAATTATCTCTCTTCTGTGCGTGTTGTTTTGCTTCGGAGAATGAGTAACGCTCCTTTCACACATTAAGAATTTAAAACGCGCAAGGGTTAGAATGCACGATGACATTCAAATAGTGGCTCGAGCAATAATATGGAACCTTTCTCATTACACGGCGGTTGGAACGTTCGGTGTAATGTAAAAGAGAAATTGGGATTGCTTGAGCCACCATTGGAACATTATCGTGCGTTCTAGAGATCGCACGTTGAAATTCTTATGCTGGGGCCACAGTAACGTCTAATGCCGTTAATTAACGCGTTATTTGACTAACGCGTTAGGTGTAGCCATGACTTAGCGCGCTAATTTGTTAATGCCATTATTAATGTCGTTAAACGTTAGGCGATAGATCAGGTGTCGGTTTTTTTCAACGCGTTCTAACTTGCAGCGCAGCAGAGTAATTTTTTTGTGAAATAGGTTACATAGATACTCTACGAAAATGCAGTGGAGTAACGAGAAAAAACTTGAATTTTTAACAGTGTTCGAAACAGAAACTTGTTTATGGGATCTTCGACAAAATCGCATAAAAATCGTGGTGTTCATGGTGACTCTTGGCGTCGAATTGTGCAATTATTATCTTTTCCAGCGACAGTAGAAGATTTAAAAAAGAAACAAGACACACTTATGGGATACTATAGGACCCATTTAAATAAATATAAAAAATCGTTAAAATCTGGCATGGGAACGAACGAGGTATATTAAACAAGCTGGTTTGCATTTGATGTCATTACCGTATTCGTTTTCTGTGCATTTTTGTCATCCACCATCTTCTTTTGAGTCTTGGTTTTTGCTTGATCCATTTATAAAATAATAAATTCATAAAATAATAATTGTCCTTCACATTACATTTCGAACATTTGTACTAATGGTAGTGGCATTTTCTGGCCGCTGATCACAGTGTAAAGAAGAAGAATAAGAAAAAAGAAGATATTAGGCTTCTTGACACGTGACGTGCGCACATCACTGTTTTTTCTGTGCGCGGCTGATCACACGCGTGTTCGAAATAATTTTATAAAAATTGTTAAAAAGCGTTTAAAATGCCAAAAAGGTCATCAAAGGGTGATTGTTTATCCCGAAAGCGGCGGAAATATGAAGAGTTGCAACAGAAATTGGTAAAGTTTAGAGAGGAAATGGATGAAAAGGTTTCAGGTATTTATATGATATTTTTTGATTTTCTTATGGTAGTTAAATTAAATTTAGCGTGAATAAATAGAGCTATATCGCTATATTTATTAATTGTTTACAAAGTGACAATTTTAATCAAATTTAAACATGGAGTCTTTTATTTTGTTGTTATCAATATATTTTTCTGTTGCCATAGTACATGTTTTTTCGCCATCTTCCTGTTCGAATATAAAACAGGCGCTATGTTGCCGGACTGCACTGGTTTTCCTATTAATGTTTATTTCGTAGAAAATGGGTTAACATAAATGACATGCAAAAACGTCACATTTTGCAAAGAAAAGTTATATTGTTTTGTCTCAATAAGGTGCCTTAAGGTAGCCCAAAGTAATACAGACTAAATAATTAAGGATATAACAATAAATCAGAGGGTACTTTTAAGTTGCCCAGAAAATCTTTATGATTATTTGACCTGCTTCTATTTCTCAGAGGCAGTATATAGTAGCCCAGAAGTATAGAATGGAATATATTTTTATTTATCTAATTTTACACATTTTACTTCGAATTTACATCACAAGAATAGCAAGTTACTTACACAAAATTTGTGTTTGGCTTGTCTTCAAACAATAATAATAGGGGAGCGGGTATTTTTTAATAGCCCAGAAAATCTTTATGATTTATTTGAGATGCTCCTATTTCTCAGAGGTATTTTTTAATAGCCCAGAAAATCTTTATGATTTATTTGAGATGCTCCTATTTCTCAGAGGTATTTTGTAGTAGCCCAGAAATTTAAAATAGAATACATAATATTTATTTAAATATTTTTTTTACATTTTACCTTGATTTCACTTTTTAAGCGTAGCAAGTTTACTTACACTAAATGTTTGTTTGGTTTTGTCAAAATATTAAAAATAATACAGAAAATGAGATCCAATGAAATTTGAGCATAATTGAAGATTTTGAGTGAAGATCTACAACCAGCAGTACTTATTGAGGAGTCGCAACAACAGACAGAAGATTTTTTCATTGGAGAGGTACCTACACAAAAAGAATCTATTTCTCTAAATATGAATAACTTAATTGGGGAAGACCCATTAAAAACTAACCTTAATTCTTCTGAAATGTTGCCAGATGTAGCAAAAAGGCTAGACTATGCAAACAATTTTAGCTGCAAATATTATGTCCCTTTATAAAGAGGTCGAATTAGGATTAAAGGAAAAAAGGAATATCGAAACAATTGCCAATTCCATAAACTTCAATATAGAAGTGTTTTATTTTATTTCAATATAGAAGACGCCCTTGCACAAAAGATTTTTGCTCAGTTCTTCATTAAATTTAAAATTTAAAAAATTATTAGACGAGCAACCTATAGATAAATATTTATTTGGGGAGAATTTTATTGAAATGTTGAAAGAAACCAAAGATACAAGATCAGCAGCTTTTCAAGTCAGCTCTATAATGAAGCCACTAAAGCCACTTTTTATCCGAAGACCGCGCCACAAGGCCAAGCTGTTTTTTCCACTCAGCATCCAACAAGAGTTCTTCCAGAATCTAACAGCTTCAATCAGCAGAGTTTAAACTTCCATCCAGCCTCGAAGAGACCAAGATTTCGACAAAGCCAGTACCCAAATCATCCTCAACCAACATCGAGATACAAACAGTCGAGCAGACAACAGCACCAAAACCCAACCAGAACAACCAGGAGGTCATATTAAAGGTAAATAAAAAATCAGCAGGAAATGTGGCTGATTATTTTAAAAACCGGAAACAGATTACTTCAGACAACAAAGTTTTAAGTTGGGTCCAAAGTTTTAATATTTTATTTAAAACAACACCGTCTCAAGAGAGAGCGCCAAAAGTTTTTCATAGACCCAAATGAGTCGTATGATTTAGCTATAAAGCAATTATTTGATAAGGGAGCTATTTCTCCTTCTTCACATACAAGAGAGCAAATTCCTTTCTTCATATTTTCTAGTGCCCATCAAAAGTACGGAAGTCATAGATTTGTTTTAAATTTAAAACAGTTAAATTACTTTATAGAAGCCCCACATTTTAAGTTGGAAGACTATAGGTCAGTTCTCAAGCTCATTTTCAAGAGTTGTCTTATGGCAAAAGTAGATTTACAAGATGCCTATTTTGCTATTCTTCTTCATTAAAATAAAAAAAAAATATTTAAAATTTGAATACAAAAAATATTCTGTATCATTTCAACTTCTTACCATTTGGTTTGAATATCTCGCCTTTTATATTTACGAAAACCTTAAAACCAGCCTTAAACAATCTAAGAACAAGAGGCTTTACTTCTGTCATTTTTTTAGATGACACTTTACTGATTTTAAAATCATATTTATAATTCAAAGAAAATATTGTTGAAACTTGTTCTGTGTTTTCCCGCCTGGGATTTACTATAAATAAAGGAAAAAGTATACTTTCACCCACACAAATTATAACTTTTCTTGGTTTTACGTTTGATTCTAATAAAATGATATATTTTGCACCCGCTGACAAGAAAGAAAAAATAATTAATAGTATTCAGACCATCAAAAATAAAAGTACATGTATGATAAGATCATTTGCAGCTTTAATCGGTCAGTTGGTAGCAGTTTGTCCTTCAGTTGAATATGGAAAATTATACTTAAAAAATTTAGAAAAAGAAAAGTGGCTTGCTCTTTCTAAAACTAATAGTTTTAACACAAAAATAACCATACCTAAATACTTGTAAAACGATTTCAATTGGTGGTTACATAACATACCAATTAGTGAACAAAATATAAAAGAATCTAATTATGCACTTGAAATATTTTGTGATGCATCTCTTTTAGCATGGGGAGCATGCTGTATTGATAATTAAACTCATGGTTTTTGAAGTTATGAACAGCGTGAACTACATATAAATGTACTTGAGTTATTGGCAGCATACAATGACTTGAAATCCTTTTCCAAGGAATATAGGAATTGTAATATTTTGCTAAGAATAGATAACACAACAGCTGTATCTTGTATTAACAAGATGGGGAGTGTGCAATACTCTAATCTTAACAACATTTGCAGAGAAATTTGGCAATACTGTGAAAATGGAAATTTAAAAATATTTGCATCTTATATCAGTACAAAAGAAAATATTATTGCTGATTCAGAGTCAAGATCTTTGAAAATCGGGACAGAGTATATATACCAGAGGAAGTATACAAATAGAACAGAGAATATAAATAGAACAGAGGAAGTGATAATTGTGTTAATATAATTTTTAAGCAGCTTCATATTCCAGAAATCGATTTGTTTGTCACATATCTTAACAAAAAATGTGCAAGGTATGTATCTTGGAAACCTGACCCCGAATCGGAGAAAGTTGATGCCTTCACTCTAAATTGGCATGGATTAAAATTGTATGCTTTTCCACTCCACCTTTTGCTATTATTCCAAGAGTTTTAGAAAAAATCATATGTGACAAAGCAGTAGGAATTGTGGTAGTAGCAGAATGGCCAAATCAGCCTTGGTACCCAACCTTTAATAAACTGATATCAGGCAAAAATATAATTTTAGGACCTGATAAAAATTTAATTTTGAACCCTTTTAGGCTTCCATATCCGGGACACCAACATCTTACCCTGACTATCGCACGTTTTTCACGCAAGCTTTTTTAAGAAAAGGTATTCCTGAGCATTCCATCGCAATTATGATTGCATCTATTACAACAAAAACACTAAATTTATATGATACAGTTTTCAAGAGATGGTGGAGGTATAGTATAGAAAAAATATGTACCCATTTGCTTATTAATTATCAAATATTATTAATTTTATTAAATATATCGTAGATAAGGATTATACATATAGCTCTATAAACATTCATAGAGCTGCATTGGCATTGATAATAGATATACATTTTACAAAGGTATATATAATCTCAAACCTTCATTGCCCAAATATCAATTTACTCGGGACCCTCAACCAGTATTATTTTATTTAGAAACATTATTTCCTCTCACAGGTCTTTCCTTGAAAGAACTTACTTACAAACTTGTAATGTTGATTGCTCTGACTACAGCTCACAGGTTGCAAACCCTATCCCTAATAAAAATTCAAAATATTTTCATGGATCAAGATAAAATTGCGATTTTGATACCAGATAGGATAAAGACTTCTTCAAAAAATAAAAATCAACCTATTTTAAGATTTCTCTATTTTAAAAAAAAAAGCCACAGTTGTGTGTACATCGACTTTATGTCACTATTTAGAGATTTCTAAAAACATTCATCCTCAATCAGAGGACAAGTTGTTTATAACAATAAAAAAAAACATATAATGAATGCAGCATCTACGCAGACTTTGAGTATATGGCTAAAAGATGTTTTAAAATTATGTAACATAGACACCAATATTTTTAAAGGGTATAGTGTTAGACAAGCATCTACGTCAGCAGGAGCTAGGACTGGATTAAATATAGAAACTATTAGAGAGACGGCGGGATGGACAGAAAATTCTCAAGTATTTAATATTTTTTATAATAAACCTCTAGCAAAAGATTACGGACTATTTGCAAAATTTATATTGTCTGTTTAGTCCATGTATGCTTCTGCGTAAGCTTATTGTTTGTTATACATTTGTAATTATATGTTTATATTATTATTATTACATAAGAACATTAATTTTCTTATTATTTACAAACATTACTCTTAATTGTTCTAATATATTCTCTCTTTTTTGTAATTATATTTATTAAGCGCAACAGGCCTTGTAGGCCTAGGGCTAAAATGTTTACATTTCTGATTACATACATAATATAGTAAATAACTTAATATAACTTACATAACTTATAAATTTTATTTAAATACACTTCAGTCTTTTTATACACTCCTTCACAACCTCTCTCCATCTCCTTCTGTCCAATGCTAGTTCTTTCCATCTCTCAATGTTACTTTTCTTCAAATCTTCATATACACTGTCCTTCCATGTTTTCCTTGGCCTGCCTTTCCTCCTCTTTTGTATTGGTCTTCGTGAAAGTACCATTTTTGGCATTCGTTTACTTCCCATTCTCTCTATGTGCCCCAAGTATCGTATTCTCTGTGCTTTGATCGTCGTCGTAATCGTTGGCTCTTGATATAGTTCTTCCAATTCTTTATTGGTTCTTCTTCTCCACTGACCTTCTATTTTCACACCTCCATATATTGCTCTTTGCATTTTTCTCTCCCATCTTTCTAACAGGTCTGTTTCTGACTTTTTGAGCACCCATGTTTCGCTTGCGTATGTTACTGTAGGTCTGATAACAGTCTTATAAATTCTTATTTTTGTTTTTCTTGATACGTATTTGGATTTCAATAATGTGCGTAATGCTCCATATTTTTTATTTCCTTTAGCTATTCTTGCCTTTATCTCCCCTTCTTCATGACCATTTTCATCTATTTTGGCTCCCAGGTAAATAATTTCTTTGGCTCTTTTAAACGAGTATGTTTTTTCTCCATCTATTTGTACTATGATGTTATTCTCTTTTTCTTTTTGGATCTCTCCCATTATCATATACTTTGTCTTTTCTTCATTTATTTTAAGTCCGAATTTTTTGGCTTCTGTTATTATGTTTTTCATTAACTTTTGTAGTTCTTTTTTGCTTGTTGCTAATAGCGTCAGATCATCTGCAAATGCTATGCATTGGTGGCCGTTTTTAAATATCGTTTCTTGCATGTTTATTCTGCTTTTCCTGATTATTCCTTCCAATGTTAGATTGAATGCCATTGTTGATAGTGGGTCTCCTTGTCGTAATCCTTCCTTGGTTTCAAACTTTTTGGATGTATACCCTTTCCAAGCTATTTCGTTTGTTGTGTTTTCCATCGTCATCTTTATCATCCTGACAATTTTACTTGGTATCCCCAATTCTTTCATCAGTTCGTACATCTGCTGTCTATTTACTGTGTCGTAAGCCTGCTTAAAGTCTATGAACAAAGCATATAGTACTGTTTTATGTTCGTAACAGGTAGTCTGTATTTCTTTTAAGGCAAATATTTGGTCAGTCGTTGATCTGTTGTTTCTAAAACCTGCCTGGTATTCCCCCAGTATTTTTTCCGAATAATGAATTAGCCTTTTACTTATACTTTGTGCCAAGATTTTGTAAATTATTTCTAATAGTGCGATGCCTCTGTAGTTTTCGCATAGCATTCTATCACCTTTTTTATGTATAGGGCATATTCTTGCTATGGTCCACTCTTCTGGCATTTTTTCTACTTCCCATATTCTTTTTATCAGATCATATATCTCTTTCTGTAGTCTTTTCCCTCCTGATTTTATCATTTCGGCCGATATTTCTGTTATTCCTGGGCTTTTGTTATTTTTCAAGCTCTTTATTTCGTTCTTTATTTCTTGTTCTGTGGGTATTTCTATTGCTATCTGATCATCTTCAATTTCATGGTTTGTTTCCTTTTGTACTTCGCTCTTATTTAGCAGTTCTGTGAAATAGTTTTGCCAGTTTTCCATTATTTTTTCAGGCTCATTTAGCAACATCCCTTTATCATCTCTCATATATGGGTTGTTTTTTTGATATCCTCTTTCCATTTTTTTTGCTTCCTGGTAGAATGATCTTATTTCTTTTTTTTTGAAATTTTTCTTCTATTTCTTTCAGTTTGTTCTCGTTGTATTTTCTCTTTTTGCCTCTACATTTTCTTTTCATGATTTTTCTCAATTCTCTGTATTCTTCTCTAGTGCTTTCTTCGTCATTTGTGAGATTTTTGAGTCTTACTTTTCTTATTGCTTCTGCTATTTCTTGACATTCTTCATCATACCAATCTTTTGTTTTGTGTTTTCTTTTGGTTTTCGCTAGGATTGCTTTACTTGTGTCCAAGATTGCTTCTTTGATATTTTGCCATTGTTTGTCTGGGCTTGACGTTTCTTGTTCCCTGATTAGTCTGTTGGTTATTCCCTGTTCATACTTCTTCTGTGTGTTGTTATCTTTTAGTAGTCCTATGTTAAATTGTTTTCCAATTTTTTCTGTTGTTTTATTGTTTCGCTTTATGTTATGCTCGATTTTATATTCTGCTCTCACCAGGTAGTGGTCAGAGTTGCAGTCCGCTCCTCTCATGCTCTTTACATTTATTACATTGTTTGCATGCTTCTTCTCTATTAAAATATGGTCTATCTGATTTACTGTCTTCTTATCAGGGGAAATCCACGTTCCTTTATATATATATATATATATATATATATATATATATATATATATATATATATATATATATATATATATATATCTTTTCGGCGTAATTGTGTGCTTCGTATCACCATTTGCCTTTCTGTTGCAAAGCCTATTATTCTTTGTCCATTATCGTTCGACACCTCATGCTTACTATATTTCCCTATTATGTGTTCGTATATATTCTCTCTTCCTACTTTGGCGTTGCAGTCTCCCATTATTATTTTGATGTCAAACCCTGGTAATTTATCATATTCTCTTTCCAATTGCTCGTAGAATTCATCTTTTTCTTCTTCTGTGGCATCTTCAATCGGTGCGTGTACATTTATTATACTTATGTTTCGTTTGTCCCCTTTTAATCTTATTGTGCATAGTCTATCTGATATTGGTTGGAATGCCATTACTCTTTCCTTCCATTTTCTCTGTATTATAAAACCTGTTCCTAACCTTCTGGTTTCTCCCCCGCTTTTAAACAATACCACGTCTTCTATTTCTACTATTTCTGTTTCCAATTGTCTTTTTTGTAAAGTTCCTAATAAAAAAAATATGTAAATATCGATTTTTGGATTGCAATGTAGTTTTGTTTAATTATCGCACAATATTGCTTAATCTTTCAACAGCCTACCATTAGTACAAATGTTCGAAATGTAATGTGAAGGACAATTAATTGATTGGTTGACTTACCTGTTAAGGAAGGACAATCATAATTGTCCTATCTTACATTTCGAACATTTGTACGCTCCCTCCCTTTGATTCTTTCGAACCCACCCGTTTTGTGCGATCAAAATAAAAAAAAACAGTGATGTGCGCACGTCACGTGTCAAGAAGCCTAATATCTTCTTTTTTCTTATTCTTCTTCTTTAAACTGTGATCAGCGGCCAGAAAATGCCACTACCCTTAGTACAAATGTTCGAAATGTAAGATAGGACAATTATGATTGTCCTTCCTTAACAGGTAAGTCAACCAATCAATTAATTAGCCCTCATAAAATATAACAGCGTAGCAGCTTCGACTTCCATCTTGAAATTATTGGATTAAAAAACGCGTTTTCTGCTGACTACGCGCTAAAATAAGTGTGGCCAGTCACTTTAACGCGCAGTTTATTCCATCATTTTTGGTGTGTTAATTAATACGATAATGGATTTTGACGTTAACGTTACTGTGGCCCCAGCATTAGTGGGTGAAACCGGGGTAACCAGTCATGTTCTTTATTTGGTCCGACCATCGTGCTGGACATCTTCCTTTGGATCTTTTACCCGCCACGTTTCCTTCGACTATCATTCGTTCTATGCCGCCTCATCTGCTAGTCATATATCCAAAATATCTCAGAATATTTTGGTTGATAATTGAGGTGACTCTAGTTTTTATGTTAAGTTCTTCTAGTATTAAATTATTTAAGCGATGTGCGGTCCATAGTATGCGCAACGTTCTACGGTAGACTTACATTTCAAATGCCATTGCATATTATGTATGCAAGAAACTCACATTGACTTATCTATTATAAAAACAAATATCTCAGATATAAAAGGTATAACCATATAAAAAGATTTTTAATTACAATACAACCAGCGTGTTTTGGATGAATTTCATAGCGTCTGGTTACACACCGATGCTCTGAAATGGTTTATGGCCACACACCAAAAACATAGGTATACCAATTATTATTGATACAAACGTTTGTCCGGCAGTCAGACCACAAGCAATTCCATTCTAAAGGAGATTTGATTTAAAAAAAAACAAACAAACTGGCAAAAGGTTGCAATCATACTATGTTTTAAAATTTTATATTGTAAGATATATTTTCTTAAAACCAGAAAATTACGAACAAATTGTTAAGATATAAAGAATACATCAAGAAAAAGTATTCTCTAGTGCACTTGTTCTTTAAGTACCGTCCCAAATTTTAGGCTTGGATAGCTTCCGTGACAATTTGCCGATATCGTTCTCGATCTTGTGCGGCATGTAATAGTTGATCTGCTAATAATTCAGTCCACTGACGAAGGTTTCGGAGCCATGAATATTTCTTCCTACCAATTCCACTTTTTCTTTGCTACCTCTCATTATATGCCCCAGATATTTAAGTTTTCTCTTGATTATCATCTTCATTAAGTCACCTTCGCCTTGACCTACTCTGTTGAAGACCTCTATTTTTGAAATGCATTGAACCCATGATATTCTGGGCATTCTACGATATGACCACACCTCGAAGGCTTCTAATTTGTTCATCATGTTAACCTTCATCATCCAGGTTTCACATCCCTATAGTAGTACAGGATGCAAATAACATTTTAGGAATTTGATTCTTATTTGTAAGTTCAGCTGATAATTGTTCAGAATAGATCTACGTTTCATAAATGCTCCTCTTGCAATTTCTATACGAGTTTTAATTTATTCATCCGCATTTAGTGTCTCGTTTTTTCAAAATCCTATGTATTTAAAATGGTTAACTTTTGCTATGGGTTCATTACTGACACATAGTTGCATTTGGTCGACGTCTTGTTTACTAACCACAAGTAACTTTATCTTTGTTGCATTTATCTTAAGTCCGTTATTGCAGCATTCTCTAGTGACTCGATCTATAAGGAATTGAAGATCTTCGATACTCTCAGCCATGATCGTGGTGTCATCTGCATATCTAACCTTGTTAATAGTTTCTTGCCACATTGCCCTTCCAAGGCCCTAGTGTCCACATAATATTAAGTCCCAGGAATTAGTGATGTTGAAAAAGTAGCTATTCGTTACAAAGTACTCGTTACTTACGAATACCGAAAGTAACGATTACTATACAGAGAGGCAAATCGTTACATTGATTACTTTGATTAATCTAATTAATTCGTTACTTCGTCCAATCGTATCCGAGCGAGTACCTATTGTATCTAAAATCGGTTGATATCGAAATCGGACCGGTACTCCACGAGTATCTACCATAACAACAAAATGGAAGTCAGAATAGATGGACAACTTACATATATATATATATATATATATATATATATATATATATATATATATATATATATATATATATATATATATATATATATTTATTTTTAGCATCTTATGACGTCCCCCCATGTTAAACTGTAGTCTCTCGTGGCTTCCAGGTCTTCGTGAACTCCGATATACGGTTGCCACGAGGACTTTCCCTAAAATGTATCGCAAATGAAAGGTACCACTTCCTACAATGCTTACACAAAATATTGGCCGGACGTCCTCAGTCACGTTATCTGTATAATAATATACACATTACTTGGAGCAATTGCCGTCAGGCGCGCCATGTTCGCTTGCTGTATATCTAAAATCACTTTAACGGTTTTGATGGCATCCAAATATATATTTATTCAGTTTGCGGTTGTAGTGGTCTCCGTATATTTGAGTTTATGTCCTCATGGCTTCCACTGCGCTGTTGTCACCTCAAATGTTGGAATTTACACTTCGGATATTTTTATAATTGATTATTGTAGTATGTTGAAAAAAATATTGTTGTGATATATTAATGATATTTTTTTGTATAATTAACAATGTATTTTTTTTCACTGCAAAAATAAAAAATTAAAAAGTATGTTCATTAAAATTGATGAATTTATCATAACCAGTTGCCGAATATGCTGGTCTAATTGCTCAATTGTAACATATTATAGAAGTGTTAAAATTGAATTCTTAATTTTTTATTACAAAACTTTTACCTCGACAGCGTAGGGTACAAGAGGACGGCTTAAGTAAAGTAAGTACAAAATTTTTAATAATATAATTTGTTCAACTAATAGGTGCAAAGGTGTCTGGAAAATAATAAAAATGTTTTCATACACCAAATAAAAATAATAAAAAACATTGCTTACTTATTTCATACACTCAATGTATTTTTTTATGTAAGGATATAGAAAATAATATTTTGAAAAATATTTAAAATATAGTAGTAAGTCTTAAATTTCACATTACATAAAGTAGTTAAGTCTGCTAGTCTACAAAATTAAAAACAAATAGAATACATACTTAAAAAAAATTAAAGCACTCATGCCATACCAAACGAACTACATTCTTACATATTTTAAAAAGAAAAATCTTTAATTTTGCCCAACCCGACTAAACTATCGGCAGGTAAAAAGTCTGCAGTATGCGGGGGCCCTACTGTTGAAATAGATTAGAAAATTAAAATAAACTTATCTACCATTATGAAATTCTAATTTGACACAAAAAACTGTATCCTGGATTAAGAACAAGTGTGTAGAATACTCTCGTGAATTAAGAAGCGTTTCTACTGTAGGGTGACCATATCATAAATTTGAAAAAAACGGGACACATCCAAGCAGCAGTAGCGCACCTATAATTTTTCTCTGGGGGGAAGGGGGTTGGCTTGGGCGTCGAAATTTTTTTCTATATTTTGTGAAAGACAAGTTACATTTTCCTGCTATTATTTATATATTTTTCATATGCCCTGGGGGAAAGGGGGTTTAACTCCCAAACCCCCCCCCTGGGTGCGCTACTGCCAAGAAGGGTTTGGAGCGATAATACACAAACAGGGATTGAAACACCGTCTTTTAGCGAATTTGGAACCTATAAATCCTTTTCAATTTTAAATGTGCATTTCACGTACGATCAAGACTGCGAAACGCAGAAAACTAAAAAACTACGCTAGAATGACGTGGATAAACAACCAATCCGTCAAAACAAAACTGGGAAGAATAAAAAATAGCGAGAAACACAGCAAACTCAACAAATAAAAAGAAGAAAAATGACCGGTTTCGCTGGAGGACATTAAAAAAGACAGAAAACCATCAAATATAACAATTTTACAAAAAAGTCAGATAAAAAAATACGTCCAGCATTAAAACAAGAGTACTAAAAAACAAAAAAAAAAGAGAAACCCTGTTTGAAGACAAACAGATCAGCAGAATATGAGAAGAATATTACGAAAAAATGCTATTAGGTATGAAGGAAACAGATGAAGAAGAACAAGATAACAACGAAGTAGAAATTTTCACAGAAGAAAACGTACAAAAACAAATATTAAAAACATAGAAAACGGAAAAGCAGCACAAGAAAATGAAATAACAGTGGAAAAAAATACAGAGGAAGAGAATTACATAAGGAAATAAACCAGCTAATACAACAAAAAATATGAACAAAACAGACTACCAGCCGATTGGAACGCAGATATTATAGTAGGTACCTATATACAGTAAAACCCCGCAAATCCTAACTAATTGGGGGGACAGCCTGTTCGGATTCCGAAAAGGTCGGATTATCCGAAAGTTAGCCTAACTAATAATTGAAAGTTTACTTTGTCGTTGATTTTGAGTCGCTGTGCCTGTCTCTCTCCCTCTTCCACCCATCTCAGATTGATGTCACTGATGCAGAGCCAGTGTCATCATTTGTGCTTAGTCGTTAACTCCATGGCTTGATTTCTAATTTGAATAAGCTCCATTTTTCCCCGTTCCCCTATACAAGATGGATCAGAAAACTAAGAAGAAAGTGTAATTACAGAATGGATTGAAGCTGACGACAAAGGGAGCGAAGAATTTACGGATGAATACATTGTAGACTTGGTTCAACCTCAAGGCAACCCTAATGACTAATGAAGATGAAGAAAGCGAGGAAGAAGTTTCCCTGTCATATTGAGTGTCACACGCAGATGCCACTAAAGCTCTGGGTGTGGCTCTACGTTACGTGGAGCATAACTCTGCTGCATTACCAGTAGATGTAATGTTTATGTGTAAATAGAATTAGAATTAAACAATGGTTTCGAATTCACCTGTATAAGTTGCAAGTTGGGAGGGTCAGGTAGTAAAAAAGTTACGAATTGGCCGGTGTACATTTTGTTTTGAAAAAGTTTGTCATTAAGAGTTACGAGTTGGCGCGTGTCCATTGGAAGAAGGAGAATGTCACGGTTAAAGAATTTAAGGGACTGGTTTAGATGCAGTTCTATAGAACTCTTTAGAGCAGAGGTGGATAGATTAAAGATAGTGATGATGATATCCAACCTCCGATTAGGAGACGGCACTTGAAGAAGAAGAAGATATTAGATTTTACTGATTATGCCGCCCCCTTGTGATGCCGCCTGATGCGGCTGCCTCACCGCATCATAAAACGGCACGGCCCTGAAAATTACAGTCTTTTCGTTTAAGTCGCTACAGGTAAAAATAAGTAATTAAATATCTTATATCAGATAGAGTATTCATTTTTAGTAGATGAACAAAGGTTTAAAATGGCAGTTTTTGAATTTTGGTACGATTATTTGTTGCTTCGGAAGTTGCAAAAATAAACTTAAGACTGATATTACATGAAAAATTGGGTCAAACAGTCCATGTTCAGTCCAGATATAACAAAAAATTTCAAGGTGATTCGTCAATTAGTTTACATTTTATTCAATTTGTTTAATAAAAAATCCTTTTCTTTGCAATGATAAAGCATGCTTTTCTTCATAAAATAATAATGATACAGCAATTTTGTGGAAACTACATGAAAGAAAAATACTTATGTTTTCAAAGTTTTTAAAAAAATAATAAAAACTCATTTTTATCATTCCGAAAATATTTTAGTAGAGTCATTTTTGGCTTATAAACAATTTGAATAACTTTGTTAGTATTGACTGCAAACTAAATTAATCGACTAAGGGATGGAAAAAACCTACCGGTTATAACCTAAACCCAGTTTTTTTAATTCGAAACAACCGGTTTTACCGGTTGTTTTTTTGTCCCGTTTATAACCGGTTTTTTTCTTTTTAAAGTAATAACCATTGAAAAACCGAATAAGTTGCCTGTGGAAAAAAATTAATTTAGAGAAAAATGAAGAAATTTCTATATATTTTCGATCTTAATCATATAATATTATAAATAATAAATGCGAAGTAATTAACCCAAACAACCATAATTCAACTTTTATTTACTAATAGAGAACTGGACGAAAGTGTCACGTCAGCTTTTATGAAACAATTTTGAGAGTAGTTATTTAGATTAATAAATATTTCAAATTTCAAAGACTGGTGAAATGGTGCATGTGATGATAATATTTACATAAAAGTATGTGATCTGCTTGAAATCGATATTCCAACCATCATCAGCTAAAAAATTGTTTATACTTGAGTACTTGAGACTTGAGACTCTTGTATAATGTGAATACCGAAATACGGTTAGGAATCTCCATTATGTAATTTTTAAACAATAAATAATTCTTACGAAATAAATGGTAGGTATTATACAAACGTATTAAAAAATATTACCTACTGAAATTTTTTGATGGCAATAGAGAAGTAAATACTGAATTGGTTTATCGAATTTATTTTGTAAAATACCTATAAGTCATTTCGACATTTTTTAAAACTTGATAGATCCAAGGGACATTTTGATAGATCGATAGGATCATCACTTTTGGGAATATCCCAATTATTGACAACGCAATATACGCCGACGCCGTCTACAACGAGCGACGAATCAGAGATTGGGGTACTCTGGCCCATTTTTAGGGTAACTTGAAAGCGCCTGGGAAAATTTTTATAGGTTGAATTGGTTGGTGAATTTTTCGGGAGGAAAATTGAGCAAACTAAAGTGCAATATAAATGTAACATTATAACTTATTGAGTATTTGCTTTTGATTAAAAAAAACCGAAAACCTGTTTTTGGAACAACCGATTTTTGACCGGTTATAACCGCCAGGTTAAACCGTAAGTTAAAAAAACCGGTATAACCAAAAACCGGTTTTTTGTTCAACAAGCGCCATCCCTAGACTTTAGGATTTAAAAAGCTGGTACTTTTACATTATTATTATATTATCGGTTTATAACGTTCTTCGTCTTCCGATACCCGTTCGCCATTCCTCTCTGTCCGTACATTGATCTACTTGCAGACCTCTTTCATCCATGGCTTTGTTTATTCCTGCCTGCCAACTTTTCCTCGGTCTACCTCATCTTCTTCTATCTTGCAGTTTCCATTTTTGCCCTTGTTTTGGGATTCTGTCTTCATGCATTCTTTATACGTGACCAAACCATCGTAGTTGTATTTCGTTGGTTTCGTCATTTATTGTATGTGTGACCTTCATTATTTCTCGTATCCGTTCATTGGTGACATGTTCTCTTCTTGATCTTCCTGCAGCCCTTCTCCAGAAATCCATTTCGGTGACCTCTAACATTCGTTTTGATTTTTCCTTCATATGCCATACTTCGCAGCTGTATGTTATAATGCTTTTCACTACGGCGTTATAGATCTTTTTCTTGTTTTGGTTGTTTACCTGCTTGTCCCAGAGTACTGAGTTTAGGAGCCTAATTGCTTTCCTGCCCTGAGTGTTTCGTTCTTTAACGGCTCCGTCTAGTGTTCCATCATTCGTGATTTTCATATTCATACCCAGGTATTTATATTCGTTACATTTACTGATTGTTTCTCCTCGTTCTATAGTCGAGGAAATGAAGCATTTTGACTCGCAATTTTTTCGTCCAGAATGGATTTACTTGAAATTTTCACAGAAGGTAGGGCGTAGGGAATAGGCCAAGGATCATTTTCTATATCATGCCGCTGTACGCTAAAAGCTTGGGGTGGTTGCCACCCCATCTCGGGGACGGTAAATTTTTATTGCATTTTAACCATGTAAATCGATGTAAAAAGTAATTCTAAGAAAGAAATGTTTTTTACATTTTCTTCGTAAAACTAATATTTTTCGAGTTATTCGCGCTTGAAAGTAACAGTTTTTCGACGAAAAAATCGACTTTTTTAGAGGGTTTTTTGAGAATACCTCGAAAAATATGCATTTTATCAAAAAATACTGTAGATATGAAAAATTTATCTTTTACACACAAATTACCCCTGTAGTTATCACATTGTTTTCGATGTGTACTTTTACATAAATGTTAAAAAAAACTTTTACCTTGATTAATTACGGTCAAAGTTAGGCACTTTTTTTTATTTAATTCACAGCTAGTTTCTTTATAACAATTAAGAAACCTAACTAGCGCTATTTTAAAGTTCAAGGTATGTATATAGTTTATGTGTAAAAGTTTGAGTAAACTTGAACAGAGTTGTTAATATATCTTTAAAAATGACGTCCTAACGAAATCGACTCGTGGTCTGTGGAGCGGAATTATTAAAATCCGTGCACTCAAAAAATGAAATTAACTTTTCAAAGATATGTTGCGCTTAATATCTCCGTAGTTTGTTGATGGATTTTGATCATTATTTTTTTAATTTATATATACCTACCTGTAGTTTTGTAGAGTATGTTATGTACACATATACCCACCTAACAATACAAAATGTTATGTATACATATACAAGTATATGTATACATATATAATTTCATAAAAATCGTTCAAGCGGTATCGGAGGATTATGGCAACTAACATTACGACAGGAGAATTTTATAGATGTAAATAAATAGACAACTATTAAAAAATAGGGTTGGTGGTAGAAAGGTGAAAATTAAGGGTTGTATATATTTTTAATGGTACATAATATAAAATGAAGGTAGACAATTTTCTCCAAAACAATAAAAAAGTGGCAGGGGGCAACCCCCCTTATAACGTATGGGTGTAAATAATAGATTACCACCTATTTTCAGTCCTACAGAATATACATGTAAAATTTCATAAAAATCGGTCAAGCCGTTTCGGAGGAATATGATAACTAACACTGTTACAGGAGAATTTTATGTACATAGAAGTAACTGTGAATTAAATAAGTAATAAAAGTGGCTAACTTTGCTCGTAATTAACCTAGGCGAAAAGTTTTTTTTGAAAATTCGTGTAAAAATATCAGCTTTTCAAATCCCAACGCAGATTTAGTCAATATGTTAATATGGTTATTAAAATTGTTTAGAAGCCAAAAATGATTCTACTTTCGTAAAATGTTTTCAGAATGCTAAAAATGACTTCTTATTGATTTTTTAAATAAGTTAAAAATATAAGTATTCTTCTTTCCTGTGGTTTCCACAGAATTGCTGTATTATTATAATTTTCTGAACAATAACATTGAAGCTCTTTGTGATAAACAAATCGAATAAAATTTAAACTAATTGACAAATCGTCTTCAAATTTATTGTGCATTATGGACTGTTTGATTCAACATTTCATGCAATATCAAAGTCTTAATTTCATTTTTATAACAATGTTTTTATAAGTTATAACAATTTTTTTATTTTCGAAATTTAGTTTTATTTTGCAATTTCCGAAGTAACAAATAATCGGATCAAAATTTAAAAAAATTTAAACCTTTGCTTATCTACTATAAGGTGAATAATCTAAATAAGATATTTAATTACCTTATTTTTACCTGTAGCGATTTAAACTAAAAACTGTCATATTTGACCCTTATTTGTTAATTACTAAAATTCTCGTCCGAACTGTGACGGGCATTGTTGTATTTATAATGTAATAGGTATAACTCCAAAAAACCCATTTGCAACCTGGCTGGTCAAGTGTCCCGACAAAAACCTTATTTTTCTGGACTATTGCAACTAAGAGAAGAAAGAAAGAAACTTAAAAAAAAATGTTACAAAAAGAAGCAACCGAAGAAGGAAAAAGCAGTAGAAAGGAAATACAAAGAAAAAATATAGCGGTTAAAAAGCAAGCCAGGAAAGACAAAAGATACTATGTATATGATATGATAAAAATGTCAGAAAAAGCTGCGCAAGAAAACGACCTGAAGTTACAGTACAATATCATCCGAAATTTGACAGGGAAAACACTAAACAGTAATAAACAAATCAAAGATAAACAAGGAAATATAATTAAATCAGAACATAAAATAATACAAAGATGAAAACAACACTGCGAGGAAATATACTCCAAACACCAGATATAGACGAAGATAACGTAATACAGGAAATAAATATTAGAACAATTGAAATTACGAAAGAAGAAATACAAAACACACCGAATCAACTAAAAAAATGGCAAAGCCGCTGAAAGCGACAACCTACCGATAAATTTAATAAAGGCGGACGCAAACAAATTAGTAGAAATGTTACACAAACTCAAGATATGGGCCGACCAGGAGCTCCCACAGAAATGGAACGAGGGTGTAACCATTAAGACACCAAAAAAGGGCGATTTAAATAAATGCGAGAATTGGCGAGCAATAACACTGCTAAGTGCCACATTCAAAATAATGTCAAATATCATATTGAATAGACTGAAGCCAGAAATAGACAAGAAACTAAGACTAAGAAGCAACCAAGAAGGCTTTCGCGCAAAACGCTCCACTATCGACCACATTTGTACTCTATCAGCACCTCTGTATCTTGTACCTGTACCACTGTATCTCCTGTACTCTATAATTATCTTGGAACAAGCTAGTGAATGGCAAAAAAATATAAACATAATGTTTACTTTGACTTTGACTTTGAAAAGGCATTCGATAGTATAAACAGAGAACAAATGTGGAAGATTCTAAAACTATATGGACTACCGATAAAATACATCAACTTAATCAGACTATTTGACAAGAAATATACAGCCAGACTAGAACATGCGGGAAAAATGGTAGTAGATGTAGTTATACAAAGCGGAGTTAAGCAAGGATGTGTGCTATCCCCGACATTATTTCTAATAATAACGGACTGGATCATGCAGAAAGTAAGCAATAATAAAACAGGTATTAGATTGAAATTGCATGACTAGTTGGAGGATTTGTAGTTCCCAGATGACATTTTTCCCCTAACCGAACATAGCAGCCATAAGCAAAAGAAGCTTGCAAAATACTCCAGGGTAATGGGCCTGAAGATAAAGACAAAAAAAAAAAACAAAACTTAAAAAACAGCAACCAAGAAACTAAAATTAAAATACAAGGAAGACAAATACAGGAGGTAGATAACTTTACATATTATCTGGGATCAACCATGGAAAAAAAGGCGCTAGTAGATCAGATGTAGAAAAACGGATAGTAAAGGCACAATATGCACTCATTATATATTCATAATGCATTAAGGAAAATCTTGAACACACGCGATATATCAGAAATAACCAAAATCAAAATATTTACAGGAAGAGACAGGAAGAAACAACTAGCAAAAAATTAAAAACCTTTATAAATAAATCGTTGAGGAAAATCCTAAAAATATACTGGCCAGATAAAATAAAAAACATAGATCTACGGAGAAGAACAAAACAAGAGAAAATAACAGTCACGATTAAAAATAGGAAATGGAAATGAATTACACGGACTCTGAGGAAGGATCGAAATAATATAACCAAACAAGCACTCGAATACCAACCAGACGAAAGAAGAAGAAGAGGAAGACCTGATAATAGCTGGATAAGAACTGTAATAAGAGATCATGAAAGAATTGGCCTGAGATGGAGAGAAGTCAAACAGAGAGCGAGAAACAGAGAGCAATGGAAAATATTTGTATAGCAAATTTCGAAAGAATAAAACAGATAAGGATGCGCTGGGAAGGGATTACAGGAAGAGAGAGAGAGAGAGAGAGAGAGAGAGAGAGAGAGAGAGAGAGAGAGAGAGAGAGAGAGAGAGAGAAACAGTACCGATTATTATCAAAATAAAATTTAATAATATACCTAACCTAACTTATCGAAAGGCTCATCAAACAATTATTAACTTTAAAAAATAAAAATTTGTCAAGGGTATATAGTGGTATTGTTAAGTATATTACAATATAACTTATTCCACCGAAATCTTCCGAAAGCCATAATCTTCTTCCATCGAAATAAAATAGAAAATCTAAAAGTTTAGAAAATACATCATTCATAACTACACCCAAGAAATAAGTTTTTCTAACCTGATTTAAGAGTATAAAAAAACGAAAACAAACAATTTACAGCAAATCCTTATCGTATATCCGAGCAAAACCACCTAATTGGCAAAAGTTATAAATAGAATTTGTCTGGGTTCTACAACTAAATTTGCACTTAAACACGACCAAGGTTAAATATTTTACTTGATATTATAAGTACGTTGTTGCCAGTATAACGGATGCCAAAGCGAGCGCTAACTGTATGAAATTATTCTTGTTAATATACACGCTGTATATTGATCGGAAGTCACGAAGAGTCAAAACTATACAGAAGCCACGAGGGACGCAAATACAATATATATATATATATATATATATATATATATATATATATATATATATATATATATATATATATATATATATATATATATATATAGTTATTTTTTTTTTATATCTTATCGACCGTTTAATGAGTAAAAAAGGTGTTATTTATCAGGTTATGCGGTCACAAAATGAAAACGATTCTATTTTCTTGAAAACTCTATATTTCGCCAATGGTTATTGGCTTCCTCAGGAGTACACTAAAATTTTAATTAAAAATAATAAATAATTGAAAAATACTTACAAATAAATCAAAAACTTACAGAGCGAAATCGTTAAGATAAATGCCAACACATTATAGGATTAAATTTTGAAGAACTATTAACTATTTTGTTAGATGTTATCGTTTTAATTTTTATTTAGAGGTAAACTTGTGTAATTATTTTTTTTTGACGTTATTATGAAGTTTTCAAAATATTGCAATAGATATTACTAAGGTTACTCGTGTCAGTTTTATAGTTAATAGAATTTCTACTTTGATTAATATGATACATCTCGAGAAACAGCCTATCTTTGTAATTTGTTAACGATTCTAATATTTTTACGTTTTCATAATCAAACTGGTGGTTTATATATATATATATATATATATATATATATATATATATATATATATATATATATATATAGACCGGTCACTCTAGTATAGAGTATAGGTCGCTCAGGTTCATGAGCTCTTTTAATCCATTTCATGCGGTGGATTGGTCCGCATAATTCCTCTTCATTATCCTTTATAGATTTTCGTGTTTTTTTGCTTTTTCTGTAATCTGTTTCCATTCTTTCCTATTCTGTATTTTTTCTCTCCAGCCTGTAATTTCCATATTGGATATATCCTCTCCGTCTATAGATATAGGCAGTGGAATAAGACAGGGATACTCATTTAGTCCTATTCTTTTTAATTTAATCATGTACGAATGTTTATGTACTTTTGGATGCGTTTTATACTGCAATTATGCATTACCACTCATTTTTCTATTGAAAACTTTTTCCTGTTTCACTATTTCCCTAAAAATCATTTATTTTTCCCTAAATGGCTTGGTGTATGTGTATTTTATTGTTACTATCCAAAAATCTAAAATAATATCTGCCCGGGACAAAAAATTAGTAGAATTTATAAAAAAAATTCATTTTTAATTATTAATCAGTCTGAACAAAATTATGTCGGGCACCCCTTGTTTTTAATAATTTTTAACATAATAGATTATATCATTTAATTTCTATTCATTAAATAGATCGGTGAATGTCGTTGTTTTATCGAATCTTATACGAAATACTGAGAAATGCGATTCTCGATATGATTACCGATACTCAAATACAAAAGTAATCATAGTGATCAAAATATCCTACTAATACTAAATATGTACTGAGAAATGCGATTCTCCATATTATGATTACCGGTACTCAAATACAAAAGTAACAAAAGTAATCAAAGTAATCAAAAAACGAATCATCATCCAGCCTCAAAAGTCCACTGCTGAACATAGGCCTCCTCCCCTCGTTTCCAACCCCATCTATCCTGCGCCGCCCTCATCCAGTTTTTATTTACCTTTCTTAAGTCGTCAGTCCATCTTGTAGGCGGTCGACCGACGCTTCTCTTGTCTTCTCTTGGCCTCCATTCCAATAACCTCTTCGTCCATCGCCCATCTGTCATTCTGGCTACGTGTCCTGCCCATCTCCACTTCAACCTGGCTATCCTCTCGATGACGTCAGTCACCTTTGTTCTTCTCCTGATTTCTTCGTTTCTGATTTTGTCTCGCAGAGTTATTCCTAACATTGACCGCTCCATTCTTCTCTGCGTGACTCTTAGTTTGGTAGCCGAGGCTTTAGTTAAGGTAAGTGTTTCTGATCCGTACGTCAAGACTGGGAGGACGCACTGATCGAATACCTTTCTCTTTAGACATGTGGGTAACTCACTTTTAAAAGTTTCTCTCAGTTTTCCAAATGCTGCCCACCCAAGACCGATTCTTCTCTTCAGCTCATGAGTCTGGTTATCCCTGCCAATCGTAATTTCATATCCCAGGTATTTATATCTATCTACGAGTTCTATTTCCTTCCCACCAATACTGATGTTCTGGTTGGGTACCAAATTTGTCTTTATTTTTGTTTTTGAAATGTTTATATTTAAACCTACATTTTCTGTAGCTACAACGAGTTCTTGTACCATCTCTCTTGCCATACCTAGATCCTCAGCTACTATGACTATATCATCGGCGAAACGTAAGTTGTTTAGGTATTCTCCATCTATTTTTATTCCCTTTGTCATCCAATCCAAACTCTTGAAAGCATGTTCTAAGACCGTATTAAAAAGTTTAGGTGACATTGGGTCTCCTTGTCTAACCCCCCGTTCTATTTTTATGCGATTACTGTTAGTATGTAATTTGACAGTGGTTGTTGCCTGTAAGTATATTTTGTGTAATAATTTTGTATACCTATAATCTAGCCTGCATTCTTTAAGCGCCTGTAATATTTTGCTAAGTTCAACTGTGTCAAAGGCTTTATGAAAATCGATAAAAACTAGAACTAGGGGTTTATTGTATTCCACTACTTTCTCTATCAGGGTTTTTATACTTTGTAGATGGTCATTTGTTCCGTAATTTTTTCGGAATCCTGCCTGTTCTCTTGGTTGATAAGTCTCTAACTTTCTTTCCATTCTCTTAACTATTATTCGCGTAAATAACTTATATAAATGGCTGAGGAGGCTAATCGGTCTGTAATTCTCTAAATTGGCTTTGTCTCCTGCTTTGTGTAATATAATCATAGTAGCGTTGTTCCAGTCTGTTGGAATATTGGCGTTGTGAAGGCAGATATTGAAAAGTTGTTTAATTTTTTCAAGTAGTATATTTCCTCCAATTTTTAGTGCTTCTGATACTATTCCATCTTCACCTGGGGTTCGATTATTTTTCATTTTCTTCAGAGCCTCTTTGATTTCTGATTTTGTTATATCGGGCATTAAATCCGATCCTTGATTTAATACCCCAGTTTTTACTGTAATTGGAGGTTGCGCATTGTCATCTTTTTTTCTTGATTTGTATAACTCTGTGTAGAACTCTTCGACTATTGTTAATATTTCATCTCTGTTCGTAGTTTCCTTTCCAGTTCTGTTTCTTAGTTTGTTGATTTCTATTTTTCCTTTTTTTACGCTTACGTTCTTCAAAACTTTCATGTTCTTATTTTGCTCTATTGCTTGTTTTGTTTTTTCTACATTGTAGTTTCTTATGTCTTTTCTTATTGACTTTGTGATAGTCTTATTTATTTGATTTAGCGCTTCTTTGCTGGAACTTGTATCTCCTTTCATCTGTCGTCTTAGTTCTATAAGGGTTTTAGTAGGTTGACTTAGTTTTTTATCTTTTTGGTTTGTTGGACAGTATTTAGTTTGAGCCTGTTGTATTGTGGTGATTATTTGCTTGTTCAGTATATTCATGTCTGTTGTTGTTGTATCTTTCAATGTATCATTAATATATTTTTGGAATTCCTGAATATTAGTTGGTTTTACCCATTTCTTTGGGTGTTTCTTATTTATTATTTTGAGTCTTTCCTTTTTGATCGATATCGTTATTTTAGCTCTTACTAACCTGTGATCACTGCTTGTGCTGAACTGGTTTAACACATTTACGTCTTTAAATAATTCTTTTTTATTTGTTAAGAAATAGTCGATTTCGTTCCTTGTTTTTCCATCTGGACTTTCCCAGGTCCATCTTCTGTGTTTTTTCTTTTTGAAGAAGCTGTTCATTTGATAGAGATTGTTTTCCAAAAGAAAAGTTAACAGTTGTTTGCCTCTATCAGTTCTGCCTTCGCTTCCAAAATTTCCCAATATTATTTCAGAGGGGTCTTCCTTGGTACCTATTTTGGCATTGAAATCACCGCCTATTATTAAGAAGTGGCCAGGATTTTCCTTGATTGCACAGGATATTTGGTCGTAGAATATTTGGACTTCTTCATCTGAATGGCCTGTAGTAGGTGCGTATACTTGAATGAACTTTAGGATATATCTGGTGCTCATTTTGATGTTTAAGTAGACCACCCTTGTTGATATTTGGTTTATTGACACAATTCTGTTCGCAATTCTTTTGTGAACAAAGAAGCCGACTCCTCCGACTGTCGATTCCTCTTCTCCTTTGTAGTACCACAGATGGCCTGATGGGAGTGAGATAAGATTCTCTCCTTTTTTTCTAACTTCGCTGATACCCACAATATCCCAATTCACTTTTGAAAGTTCTTCCTCCATTTCTTCGAACCTTTCTTCGGTAGAGAGCGACCGAGCATTATATGTGGCGATGTTGAGGTTTATATTTTTGACGCACTTTGAATAGGGTTGGTTTACACTGGTCGGATACTGTATAACGAAATAACGAATACTGTAAATGATTACTTTATACCAAAGTAACGATTTGTAACGATTACTCGATAGTAACTATAATCAATATCACTACCAGGAATACCCAGTCAATCCTAAGAACTTAGGATTAGAAGGTAAGATAAGAAACACTTTAATCTTTTAACGGGAAAAATATTAATACACATGTGTACGTGATATATAAACATAATACCAGAGCCGGATTTAAGGCAGTGGGGGCCCCTGGGCAGAATTGGTTTGGGGCCCTACCTCCTACCATTAAGAAAATTGTTGTTATAACTATGGTGTACAAACAACTACAGGTTTTTACCTTTTAGAAATTAAAAAATGTTGATCTACTTTTATAAATATACCTATTTTTAAACAATAAAAAATACAAGAGCTGCATATTGTTACAGTGAAATATTAAAAATAAACATAGTAAAATGTATGGATAATGTCCGGGTACGTTTCGAGATTTTTTAATTGGTAATTCCTTGATTATGTCGGACATGTCTACGCAGTTGTTTTAAGACATCGTATTCAATGCTCATTATAGAAAGATGATTCAAACGCTGTTGGCCCATCATAGACCGAAGTTGATTTTTAATTAACTTAAATTTTGAGAATGATCTCTCTCCACTGCATTTAGTTAGCATCAGAAGTTTGTCACCACAACGTTGGGAAACGCATCACTCACATTCGTTTCTTTTAGCAGTCAGTACATTTGAAGTTTTTTACTTACATTTGATGAGCCGATTTCCTCTTTAAATGAATTGAAAAATTCAACAAATTATACCAGTTTGACCCCTAGGTTTTTATCTAAATCATTGCTATAAATGTCGGTAAGCTTCAGTGAGTGAGCTTCAATTTCATTGGGAGTTAAAATTTTCAAATCATGTAAAAATCCAAAATTGGAATGAATAGGGCTTTTCATCGATTGTCATTTGTTTCGAGCTTCTGCCATATGTTGTATAATCTGTGTATAATATTAATATACACAGATTATATGACATATGACAGAAGCTCGAAACAAATGACTAAATGAAAAGCCCTATTGATTCATATGCAGAAAGCCCCTGATTTAAAGAGGAAATCTATAATGGCGATATATTTTGAATCTTAAATTTCTCTGATGTTGTCATTTCAGTTTCACAAATATTCCTTAAAAGAATATAAATTCTTTAAGTGATCGAAGTGCCGCCACTCAGCGGCAATATTTGGATCTGGGAGAATACAACTTGTGATATTTGTCCTCTCTAACATTTCGTTCCAAAATATTGCAAATATTCCTGTTTCCAGTAAACACATTCGATTATAGACCTGGATCCCGCGTAAGAAAGAAAAGTTGATTAATAGCAAGCTGAAAATTTGTTAATAACTTAACGGTGTCTAGTCGGACAAACTTTGACGCACGGGAACACTGGAACAGGGGAAGTTTTAACTGTGGAGCATGATAAACATGTCGTCCTGACAAGTTTATGATTGTTAAAAATAGCAAGTTGTTTTTAAGTTTATTCAATAGCCAACGTTATATAATATATGAAAAAATGTTTGTCCGACAAAAATGTTGGGCATTTTAACGAGTCCGACACGTAGAACATGTCACATCACAGGAATTATATTGGTGATGAATAGCAGTCTCATTTTTGCATGAGAGTTTAATGAAAGGTTAAAAAAGCAATTGGAAGTTCTGTCCGACAAAATGAATGGGAAGTTTTCGTAGTCGGACATTCTAAACAGGTAAGATATAGACAAAAATACTGGTGATAAATAGCTCTCCGACAAAGACGAAATTTAATTAAGTAAATTATTCCTTACCAAGAATGACTGTTGTCGGAAAAAATAAGGGGTAGATTTTGTAGTCGGACAATTTAAAAAAATAATTTTTGAAATTTCAATAAGGGGTGATTATTCTATGTCAAAAGTACCTGCAATCAGTTACAATCGATATCTTTCGATTTATGTCAACATCATTTAGATACCTCACTGTAATACATTTATAGTAGATCAGGCAAATTATATTATGGATTGAGTGGTCTAGCTATCTTTCTCTGCCACATGCGCGGGATCGCTTGGTTAAAAGAGATAGATAGACCACCTATCGACTTTTTGCACTGTATTCCCTGTCTACCCTTATGTCTATGAATACATTTCCATTTAAGAAAAACTGTCACTTTTGACAATAATTCATAATAAATTGCAATCGTAACTTCAAATTTAAACTAATCGATTTATTTTGGCAGCAAATTATTTCTTGCCATGTGACATATTAATTACATTATTATTTCATTTGTAGAAAGTTGAGAAAAATTACGTTATACAATTTTAGTAATAATTTATTTAGGTACCCTTTTTCAATCAAGCAAAGCATCATAGCACGAAGAATGATATTCAATAGAACTTTCACAATTATTATCTGGCAACTGAACCTCATTGAATTGATGACCAAGTATTTTACTAACTTTGTAAAATGTTCGAAAATTACTCAAAAATGTTCCGTTGAATGGTTTCACTTTTGATTTGGCGACTTAAAATTTAAACTGTTGACACTCAAAAATAGACACAAAAACACTCCATAGTTAATATAAATTTTAATTTCCAACACAAGTGGTAAACAGAAACTCAGAGACCATGTACTTTCAAATACTACGTTGTATAGCACAAAGTGTCACACTGACAAATGCAGCCTTCTAATACATACTTCTAAGCATAGTGTGTCATATTTACGTCTATTCTTATAAGCACCGAAGTTTTAGACTCTTCACATTTTTCAATGTCGTTTACAGGGTTAAGATTTGAGTATGGAAAAAAATGTATACAACGTTTTTTGTAAGAAATTTTCCGTACTTTCTGATGCGCCTAATTAGAAAACCCTAAGAGATTGCATTCACATGTTCTTTGACATTTTTTATTGTCATTTTGAGAATATCTAGAACAAACTCCACCCAAAAAAATAATTGTTTTGCAATATATACATGCATTGATACTTACCTCACTGTTTTTGGAGCGTGCATGTATATATATGCACATGCAAATATGTGAATATAAATAATAATATACAACTAAAATAGCTTTATCAATATGTGACTAAGTCATTCTGAAAAAATGTTTTTTATTTATTTCCTTCGATTTGCCCAAACTTTTTGTCCGACATATTTTGCGTTAAAAAATATAATTTGTACATAAACAAATCAAAATTAGCTTGCTATTTATCACCAACATTTTTGTCTATATCTTACATGTTTAGAATGTCCGACTAGGAAATTTTCCCATTCATTTTGTCCGACAGAACTTCCAATTGCTTTTTTAACCTTTCATTAAACTCTCATGCAAAAATCAGACTGCTATTCATCACCAACATAGTTCCTGTGATGTGACATGTTCTACGTGTCGGACTCGTTAAAATGCCCAACCTTTTTGTCGGACAAACATTTTTTCATATATTATATAACGTTGGCTATTGAATAAACTTAAAAACAACTTGCTATTTTTCACCATCATAAACTTGTCAGGACGACACGTTTATCATGCTCCACCGTTAAAACTTCCCCTGTTTCATTGTTCCCGTGCATCAATGTTTGTCCGACTAGACACCGTTAAGCTATTAACAAATTTTCAGCTTGCTATTAATCAACTTTTTTTTCTTACGCGGGATCCAGGTCTATTATACAAATCATTTGTATCGCTACGAGTTTCAAATTGTTGCTCATCGTCTTTTGAAATTTTGGATAATGCTCCTTTAATCTGATTATAACCTTTAACTTATAACTTTAACCGGAATATGAGGGCCCCGGGCAGCTGCCCAGCTTGCCTCCCTTAAATCCGGCCCTGCATAATACATAGTATTAGGTTATTTAATACATATTTTGTTCCCAAGAGCTTTGAGTGTTGATTGATATTGTGGCTAATATTTTGGTTGTTTTGTTGATTTTTGGATTTCCCGTTAAACAGCATTTAGTTGACTATTTATTATTTTGTAACGCGACAGGTTGGTGTTTCCCTTAGAGCCTCCTGGTTGTTGTTGATTTCTTCGTTAAGTGGGATGACGGCTTCTCCTTTCACGATTCCCTGTTTTATGTCTGTTTCTTTCATGATTATTGATGCATCTTTCTATTGTACTGTACTGTTGCTATGAAGATATTTGAGAAAACCTTAATCTTAGGCTATTACAAATTCATTTGTATTTGAATGGTATGATTAAATTTTCGGTACAGGTAGAAAGTAATCTAAGATTGTTAGTCTATTTTACTTTTAATCGTTATACCTGCTATTCACTATTAGACCAGTAAAGATTTGCGAAAAAACGTCTATTTTTGGATGTGAGAGGTGGCATTCGGATTTTGCAGATAAAGTTAGGTGACACCTTCAGTAATTATAATTGACCTTTGCTCCTTCTCAAATATACCCGGAACATTAATAAAAAAATTAAAATATTTAAAAATTTCGTAAACATCGATTTTTTCCTACTTTCTTTGCTTATAACTTTCAAACGATTCGTTTTGGAACAAAGTCGTACAGAAATAAAATAAAGATACTTGAATTTTGTATGATATACGACTGGTAAAAAATGTCTTAAGGTATTACCTTTTCTGCAATATAGCAATAAATACAAAATAAGGAGGCAAAATAAGTCTGTTGTTATTCAATATTTTTTAACCACTTTGGTGGCACTTAGAACCTTAGTAATTCGCTTAGAAAATTATTTGTAACATACTTAAATCGTGTACCAAATTTCATTAAAATCGACCTAATAAATTTTGCATAATAAATTTGCAATCTAAATGTTTTTAAAAAAGTTCAAATTTTTTAAAATCTTTCTGAACAAAAAGTAGACCATTTAGAAGTTGGCTAATTTCTTTACATATAAAGAGGTACTCTACCTATAGTATTTTTACTACAAAAACGTTATTACGTAGGTCAAAATTTTTGAC
Organism: Diabrotica virgifera virgifera; assembly: GCF_917563875.1. NCBI lineage: Eukaryota > Metazoa > Arthropoda > Insecta > Coleoptera > Chrysomelidae > Diabrotica > Diabrotica virgifera. Next base: position 198,334,313 of record NC_065443.1, read on the forward strand.
GTAGGAGAACTGTCAAAACATTAGAATGTGACTTTTCATTATTGCCATGTTTATTATATATATGGTAATAATGAAAAGTCACATTCTAATGTTTTGACAGTTCTCTTACGTCAAAAATTTTGACCTACGTAATAACTTTTTGTAGTAAAAATACTATATCTAATACACTTTATAGAATTAAAATCGGATTATTTAAGGGGCCCCAGCAATGTTTTAAATTTATAAACAATTTTTTGGCTTATAAACAAATAGCTTTGTTTAATAATAAAAAAATTAATTTTTAGCAATGCAAATAATTAAAACCGGTATAATTTGACTTAAACTTTCAAATGCTGTCAGCAGAATTGCTATTTTATTTTTTAATCAAACGTTATTCGCGTTCAAAAATAGCAATTTCTCGATTTTTTGAAAGTTCCACCGCGTTTATCTCGAAAACTATGCCTCCTACGAAAAAACTTGTAGGAACATTTTTTGCTTAGAATTACCCAAGAAATACAAAAAAAGTTTTATTTTGCGAAAAATCGATTTTATGTAATTCCTAGAGTTCTTTGTTTATAACAATCTTATCGACATCCGGATCAACTGTTACCCAAAAAATTCGTGTTCTACGGGTCAAAATACATAAAAAAACTTGGGTAAGTCTATCTAAATAAAGGAGCCCGTAGCACCTCCTCCTGGCCACAGCACTAATTTGTTTATAAGCCAAAAAATTGTTTATAACTTTAAAACATTGCTGAGGCTGCTTAAATAATCCGATTTCAATTCAGTAAAGTGCATTAGATATGTGAAGTACTTCTTTATATGTAAAAATATTGACAAATCTTTGTATGTTCAAGTTTTTTTTGTGCAAGATTTTTAAAAAATTTAATTTTTTAAAAAAAGTTTAGATTGCAAAATTATTATGCAAAATCTAGTAAATCAATTGTAATGAAATTTGGTGTACGGTTTTAGCACATTACAAGAATTTTCTAAGCGAATTAGGAAGGGTCCAAGTGTAACCTAAGTGATGGAAAATCATTGAATAAAGACAGGCTTGTTTTGCCCCCTTATTTTATATTTATTGCTATTTTGAAGCAAGGGTGATAAAATAAGACATTTTTAACCAATCGCATCTGATAGAAAATTTAATTATCTTTGTTTTATTCCTATAGGGCTTTGTTCTAAAATGAATAGTTTTTAAGTTATAAGCAAAAAAGTAGAAAAAAAACGAAATTTTTTGAAATTTTTAAATATTTTATTTTTATTATTAATGTTCCGGGCATATTTGAGAAGGAGCAGAAATCAATTATTATTAACGAAGTTATCACCTAACTTTATGCGCAAAAATCTGAATGCCACCTCTCACATCCACCTAAAAACAGATCCTTACTGGTCTATATATTTACCAACCAAATTTAACGATACTACTCAAATACAAATGACTTTGTATTAGAATATAGATACGGTTTTATGGATTATTTTTTTTGCAATTGTTTTCTATGCTCGTTGTCCCACACATACCTGGAGTAAAAGAAATGAAGAAATAAACCATCAACAATTTCATATACAATACGTATGCAACACACAAAACACGAACACAGTCTCAAAAATTTTAAAAACTTTATTTATACAACCACATCTAGGTATGACACTGATTTTACAAATAAACTAACACAAAAACAACACAAACACAGTCAGGATTTGATATATAGGTATATTTATTATGTCGGTTCTACGCCTTTTCGTTCCTAATCGCCACTTCTTTCTATTGTGGCAGTCTTCCTATCTTAGATTTCTGTCCGACATCGCCTTGGAGATGCCCTTTTTATCCATGTAGTTGCTGGTCTTCCTCGTTTTCGTTTTTCTGTGGGGGTCCATTCTAACACTTTGTTAAGGATTCTTCTTTCTTCCGTTCGTCTTACGTGTAGCTGTTGTCTTTCGACGTCATCTATGATTGTTCTTTCTGTTTCCATTCGTTGTGTAATGTCGTCGTTTCTTATGTGTTCTAGTCTAGATCTTCTTGCTGACCTCCTCCAAAAATACATCTCAGTGGCTAGTAATTTATCTTTGTACTTGTTTGTTAATTGCCAGACTGCAGCTAAATAGGTTAACTCTGGTTTTAATATTGTGTTATGTATTCGTTTTTTATTTTCTGTTCTTATGTTTTTTGCCACAGTACCGAATTCAGGGCTCCTATAACCTGTTTCCCTTTACAATCCTTTCTTTAATATTTTCTTCGTTTCGTCCTGTACTAGTTAGTTTTATTCCCAGATATATGTATTCATTGCAGCTTGTAATTTTCTCCTGTTCCAGTTTCAGGTTCTCCGTTTGTTCCCTTCCTACGCATAGATATTGTGTTTTTAGAATTTAATTTGATGTCCCTGGGGTAATAACATCACCTTCAAAACAATTTTTCTAACAACGCACTCGGTGTGGCTTATAAGATCAAGGCCAGTTATGTCAATTTTTTAAAAGATAAATCTAGGTTATACAATCTTCTCAGAATTTTTAGAATAATCTTTTTTAAGAACGATCTCCGGAGTGTAAACCGAAACGTCTAACATTAGATAATTAAAAATGTAATTTCGATAAGGGCTCCGATAGCTCAGGTGGTAGTACCTTGGGTAAAACCAGGGTTAATAATAGGCTGTTGAAGCGTAGCTCTGGCCCTGTTACCTTACTTGTATACCGTAGGCCCAAGATATAGCAGACTACCCTGATATAATTCCAAAGCCGCGTTAGCGGTATAAAACGGGAGACTATATTATTACTAATTTCCATTACACATTACACCAAATTGTTGCTCAATTTCATATTAACATAATAATTAATAAGTTATACAACTTATTAATTAGTGGACTTCAAGATCAAAATATTTTTATCTTTAAATGTTTCTTCAAAATAAATTCTGAATAACAGAATTATTATAGTTATTAAGGTACTAAGGGTATTATAAGGATAATAACGCTTGAGGGCAATGATGTATATACCGAGGGCCTATGGCCCGAGGTATATACGTTGACCGAAAGCGTTATTATCTATAATACCCGTGGTTCCTTCAACGTTTAATGTCCGACTAAATTCTTCTTTGTATGCAAAAGATTTGAATGAATTTTGAATTAATTAGTTTTCAAGTAAGTATATTTAGCAGCAATAGTCGTAACGTAATTGTGGTTACCATAGTTTTACTTAGATTTTTATTTGTCAACTTGACAGTATTTAACAAGTTATTTAAATTTAATGCCCAAGGGCGTTATTTTTCAAAATAACGCCCTAGGGCATTATATCATATTTAACTAACTGCGAAATCATGTCATTATTTGTCAAATAATATACCAGTCGGACATTAATAATATTATAATGTTTATGTTTATATATGATTGGCAACGTGGCATTGAAAGTGTTAAAGTGTTTGATTTTTCGCCAACGATAAACCCGAAAATTTCGAGAATTGTTGCGGAAATTAAATGTTAACTGACAGTACCAGGTGATTATAAGGTAAAGAACAATAATATAAGTGTAAATCCACTGCGAAAAAGTGATATTCGGCGTTAAAAACAATACTGACAATAAGAAAAACAAGTAAGGTTATATTGATAAGATAAATAAAACAGGGCCCGGATTACGTACACTCGATACGTATCGTATCCGCCATGTTTTACCGTAGGGAGTGATTACGAAACCTCTTTCCCTACGTTGTCGATGCGAGTCAACTCGAAGGCACTGCTCGATACCTACGACCCTGTCGAGTTGCCAACTCGAACTCTCTATCTCTCTCTGATAGATCGGTGATCTCCTATAACGCTTTTTCTCTTGCCGGTCCAAGTATAAAAATTAAGAAAAGTGAATACATAATGACATAATCTACTTACTTCATACTTTGATTTTTTCAATTTAAAAATAATGTAAATCGTTAATCAAATGATATTTAGATTATACGGTTTTGATAATAATTCTCATTGTTTTGAACATTAAAAAAATATATTGTTTAAATCTCCCAGTGAGGTGTTATTACACTCATTACACGGACAGAAGTTCTCTAATACTTATTCCTATTTTAAAAATATGTGAAGGAAAGCTCTGAGACAGAATTCGATGAAGTGAATAGGTAGTTAGCAGTGACTATTACGACCTTTAGTAATATTTTTATATAACATCTCCCATCTTTCCCTGGCCATTTAATCTTTAATAACGGTAAAAAATCATAATTAATCTCAAATTCTACTCAAGTTCGAAAATCATATATTTATATATCTAGGTACACGTTATCACTGTGTCATCCTTAGAATATAAAATAAACGTTTATAACAATTAAATATGTAATAAAAACTTTATTTTATATTCGATTGTAATAATTATTGAGGTTAATGAGAGAAATTCCTTGGCATATAACGTGCACGTCATTCCATTTGTTCGAAATATTATCCCGTAGGTTCAAAAATACGAAAATTGCCGATAATTTTCTGACAGTCTACTCGAACCCAGTTCGTAATCACTTTTTGGCTTCGATGCGTATTCGCATCGAATTTGCCTACGGTTCGTTTTGGGATCTCGCATCGAGTGTTCGTAATCCCGCTGCAGCTAGTTCTACAGCTGACGTCCGGTTCGAATATAAAGCGGTGTTGCCAAACCTCAATTAAAGCGAATAATCATTGGAAAGCGTAACTTAATAAAGTTTAGAGAGAAGCTGATTGCACTGAAAGGGGTGAATATTTCTGAAGGGTTGAACTGGATATCATCCCCTATCGCGGTGCAAAGAATATTCTCGCGAGACTAGGGCAACATCTTCTTCTTCTTCTTAAGGTGCCGAGACCGCTTGTCGATCGTTGGCTCTCATGTTGCGCAGCATATTAACAATCATTGTCTTATTTACAGCCGCACGAAATAGTTCAGTGCTAGTTTTCCCAAACCATTGGCGTAGGTTTTTAAGCCAAGAAGTTGTACGGCGGCCCACACTTCTTTTTCCCATTATTTTACCTTGCATGACAAGGTGAAGTATGTCATATTTTTCTGGGTGACGCATTATATGACCAAAGTATTCCAATTTGCGCCTTTTAACCGTGTTCACTACTTCGCAACTTTTATTCAAAGGGCAACATCAAGAAAAGTTAAATCTTATAAATATGACAGACTCAGATGATACGTATTCAGAGAGAGGAAAAAGAAATGCAGGAACTTGGGATGATGTATTCAAAAATTCCAAAAGAAACCTATAGATCAATAAAAAACGGGATGATTCAAACCCAGAAATGCTAGCCCAAATGATGGATTTGCTAAAAGAACTGGCTGAGGATACAAGGGAAATAAAAAATCAACAGTAAAAGCAGGCGGAAACCATGAATATGCTAACTGAAGAACTAAAAGAGCTCAAAGAAGAACAGAAGGAGTATAGAAGAGAAATAGGAGAACTAAAACTAGCTAATGAAAAAGCGATTAAAGAGATAAATCAGCTGCAAAACCAATTAAGTAATACGAATATAAGATTACAAAAATTAGAAGGAGAAAAACGAAAAAGAAACATTGTGATTTAAGGACTTCCAATTGACACGGACAATCCCAATATACTAAAGAATAAAGTAGAAAGTTTCATAGACAAAGAATTGGGAGTTAAAGTAAGGGTAAACGATGCAAGAAAGCTGGGAGACACAACATGTCTAGTAGAGTTGGATAATAAATCCGAAAAGTCAAAAATAATGCAAAATAAAATGAAGCTTAACCAGCTAAGGGACAAAATATAATATGTAAATGATGATCTAACAAAAGACGAAAGGGAAATACAAGCCAAAATTAGAATAATGGCTAGAGAGCAGCGAAACAAGGGAAAATCACAAAAATAGTGTACCAGAGATTAATAGTAAACAATGAACTATGGAAATGGAACAAAGAAAGCGGGCAATTAAAAAAAATAAAAGGAAACATCTCAAAAAACTAGAATCAGATGCAGACGAAGATGAATCAACAAAGACGACACCGCAGGGAACACGGACACAAAAAAAGGAAATCAAAAAACAAATTTATAAAATAACAGAAGAAATGGTAGAAGCAGCAACTTGGAATATATCTAAGAGGATCCTATCAGGAAGGAAAGCTGAAGTATTTAATAAACGAAGTTAAGAAATGTAAGTTTGATCTAGTAGCTCTACAAGAGACAAAACAATTGGGGCAGGGTAGCCAGGAAATAGACGACTATATATTTTTCAATAGCGGAGGCACTAACAGACTGCTGGGTACAGGTTTTATAATAAGTAAAAAATTGAAAGAATTTGTTTCAGACTTTAAAGCAATTTTGGACAAGATGTGCACTCTCAGATTAAAAGGTAAATACCAAAAAATAACATTTGTTAATATACATGCACCCTCGGAGGAAAAAGGAATGGATCTGAAAGAGCAATTTTATAGCAAATTAGATGAAGTATATGAGGCTATACCCAGGTATGATATGAAGATCATTCTAGGAGACGCTAATGCCAAAATAGGCAGAGAAGAAATATTAATGCCCACTATAGGCAAGCACAGTTTACATCCAGAGACTAACAAAAATGGATATTTCCTGGTAGATTTTGCCAAAGAAAAGGGACTTATAATAAAAAGTACGTACCACCAACGAAAGGACATTTATAAGGGAACATGGAAATCTCCAGACGGCCGTACAGTAAACCAGATTGACCATGTTTTGATTGAGAAAAACGAAGAGCACTGCATAACAAAGGTGAGAACATATAGAGGACCTGATATGGACTCAGACCACTATTTGGTCGGAATATGGATGAAACAATTAGTACCAACTCTTCGAAACAAAAAAGATTAAAATACGAAAGAAACAAACCAATCAGATTACAGACAGAATGTGAGCAAACGTTGTATGGACAAATTATTAACAACAAATTAGAGAGCATAGTGGATGAAAGGAATGTATAATGCATGTGGGGAACATTAAAAGATGTAATTAAAGAAGCAGCAAATATTTCCAGCACCAATGACAACACAAAGAAAAAACAAAAAGAATGGTTTGATGAAGAATGTGAACAATCATTGGAAGAACGAGCCAAGCTACGATTAAAAATGATAATTCAAGGAACAAAAGAAGCGCAAGAAAATTACACTAAACAAAGAAATAGAACCAAAAAAATACTAAGAGAAAAAAAAAAGAAAACATTATGAAGCTAAACTGAAAAATATAGAGGAAAGCTACAAAAATAATAAAATTAGGAACCTGTACCAAGGGATAAAAAATGAGAAACGAGGGCACCAACCGAAAACTGTGCATTATAAAAACAAAAATGGAGAAATGATTATGGGTGAACCAGAGATATTAGAACGCTGAAAGCAGTAGTTTGATGAGCTTCTAAATGGACCTGAAAAGACAGACGATAATAACGAGGAAACAGAGGATCTAGTAAATGAAATACAAAATCAACAGGGTGAAGAGCAGGCTCCGACATAAGCGAAATTCAGAATATCATCGATAAATTAAAAATGAACAAAAGCCCAGGAAGCGACGGCATAACGGCTGAAATGATTAAATTTGGAGGAAATCAGTTAGTAGAGAAAATCCATAAACGAATTAATAATATATGGGAACAAGAAATACTACCTGAGGAATGGACAGAAGCAATACTGTGTCCTATTCACAAAAAAGGAAATATGGCTGATTGTCAGAATTATCGAGGCATAGCGCTGCTAAACATAACGTATAGAATATCGGCTATGCATATTAAAAACAGATTAACAACGAAGGTTGATAAAAGCATAGGAGAATATCAAAGTGGGTTCAGAAAAGGCAGAAGTACTATGGATCAGGTCTTCACACTACGAGAAATACAGGCTGAAAATTACGAATATAATAAAGACACCATGGTTCTTTTCATTGATTTTAAACAGGCTTTCGATCGAGTGAAAAGAAGTGAGTTATTCACAGCATTGCAAGACATGGACGTTTCTCCAAAGCTTATTAGAATTATAAAATTAACTCTCCAAAGAACAATGAATAAAGTCAAGATAAACAATACTATAACAGAAAGCTTTGAGGTCAAACAAGGAGTGCGGCAAGGTGATCCATTATCGTCTATAATGTTTAGCATATTACTAGAAAAGGTTATACAGGAAGCAAACATTAATAGAACAGGTCTGATCTACCACAAAAAACATCAGTGCTTGGCATTCGCAGATGATTTGGTAATCTCGGCTAGGAGCAAAATAGAACTTATAGAAACAGTCATGAAACTCGAGGAGAGGGCAGCAACCAAAGGATGCAAAAACAAAGTATATGGAATGGAAAAATAAGCAATTCGTTCGGGGGCAATACATAACCATGACAACAGCGAAGGGAACACAGTATAAATTCGAAGAAGTTGAGAGATTTGAGTACTTAGGATCTGTCTTCACAAGAGATCCTAACTGTGAAGAAAAAATAAAAAAGAGAATTATGTCGGGCAACCGCGCTATATTTGCTCTTAGTGGGTTGTTAAGAAGTAAAAATATACCACGAAGAGCAAAACTAAGAACTTACAAGACCGTAATAAGGCCGATAGTAACGTATGCTTCTGAAACATGGGTCACAACAAAAAAACATCAAGAGTTGTTATTAGTTTGGGAGAGGAAAATACTGCGCAAAATCTTCGGTAGGAAAAACTTAAATGGACAATGGGTAAGAAGAACAAATAAGGAACTAACTGAGCTCTATCAAGATCCTAACATACTAGTAGTAATTAAGGTGCAAAGACTTAGATGGTTGGGCCATGTGCAGAGGATGATCCCATCTAGAATTCCCAGAATGGTACTATCTAGTGCATTGGCAGGGAAAAGACGAAGAGGAAGACCGAGGTCACGATGGAGTAATGGAGTTAGAGAAGATATGAGAAGAATTAACGTAAGGAACTGGGAAAGAAAAGCGACTGACAAAAGGGAGTGGAAAAGATTAGTACATCAAGCCATGGGCCTACTAGGCTCGTAGTGCTTACATATTATTATTATGTTTCTATATGTATATTACATGGAATATGTTACCACACACCACGTTAGAAACGGCCTCTTACTTAATAGATAATTATAGTCCGTCCGCTATAACTTTTTCCATGCGGTACGATTCATTTTCAATCAAATTAAGTCAAAACATAAATTGAAACGAACGTCGATGTGTATATACATTTTGTATACTGTATACTATATACTACACATATCGGCGTACGTTTCACTTTCTGTTTTGACTTAATTTGATTGAAAATGAATCGTACCGCATAGGAAAAGTTATAGCGGACGGACTATAGCCTAATTAACGTATCAAATACTTGCGTACTCATAAAATACGAAAAAGTACGGATATCATTGATCCTTTTACATCTGCAATTGCTTATTGGATCGAATAGACTCTGCCGGTGATAGTCTCAAATGCACATATATAACTTCACTGAAGGCCTCTATAACTAAACAGGTCAATTGTATGTATGTACTTAAAATTTCTGGCACGGCTAGTATCGTAATTTTTTCCAGGAACAATCTGTCAGTTTCAGCACTTTGCGCTGCACTACCAGCAGAAATTATTCCGCTAGAAAATCAGAGAAACTGTATTATAATTTAACAGCCGCAGTTTGGATACTGGCGCGTATCCAAATCCAAAGTATCTCCAAACGAATTATTTATATCAAGGACGAAACCGGGAAGGACGTTTGGCGGTCAAAAATTGTTTGGATCGCGTTATTGGTAAATGTTTGTTATACTTAATTTCTGGTAAATTGCAAAAATAAGTTACATCTAGCAAGGTTCTGAAACTGTTTTCTTGTGGCATGTTTCTTGTTCTTCTTGCTGTACCGTCTCCTATCGGAGGTTGGCTACCATCACAGCAATCTTAACTTTGTTGGCTGTAGCTCTGAACAACTGTATTGAACTGCACCCATACCACTCCCTTAAATTTCGCAAAAAGGAAATCCTCCTACGTCCCACATTTCTCTTACCCGAAATTTTTCCTTGGATTATGAGTCTTAGCAGAGAGTACTTTTCTCCTCTCATTATGTGACCTATATATTCCAGTTTTTTTGTTTGTGTGGTTTTTATGACTTCGCATTCCTTCCCCATCTTCAGCAAAACATCTTGATTTGTTACTCTTTCTGTCCATGGTATTTTCCACATTCTCCTGTAGCACCACATCTCGAATGCCTCAATGTTTTTGATGTTTATTTTCTTTAGTGTCCAAGCTTCCATGCAGTACCGCAGAACGGAGAAAACATAGCACCTTAAAATTCTCGTTCTTAAGTTTATATTTTTGTCCCGGCTGCATAGGAACTTTTTCATTTTGACAAACGATTGTCTCGCTATATCTATTCGCCTCTTGATTTCTCTTGTCTGGTAATTAGTATCAGTGAACCAAACTCCTAAATATTTGTAGGACGTAACTCTTTCAACTGGCTGATTATTTATGGTTAAATTCACATTGCTGTATAGCTTCTTTGTTACAATCATGAATTTAGTCTTTTTGATGTTCAGTTTTAGACCATACTTATTGGTATGAGTGTTTATGTTTTCCATCAAATACTGTAAAGGACCCCGCAGAAACCTTATGGGAAATGGCTCTCTGTCAAATGCTCTGAAAATTTGGGTTCTGGTAGTCCTTGATATGTAGAACAAAAGACTCAATGGGCGCATAGCTCCAAAAAATCATGGTTTTAAGATACAAGCCTCTGAAGTTATAGGTACAGTGAAGACGTTTGAGTTGGAATAAATTCATTTTCTCAAGAATGGACGACTCTGGAGATAAATTACAAATCAGGTCGATTTTTATTTTTAAAATATTATTTTTTGACGTATATATCATACTAGTGACGTCATCCATCTGGGTGTGATGGCTGATGGCGTGATGTAAATGGGATAAGCTAAGAGCGAATATGATTATATAATAATAGACAAAAATTAATTTTCGAAACTAATAATTTCGATGAGGGACTAATAAGTTTCGAAACCGGTAGAGGTGCTTTTTGCACTCTCTGATTGGACTAGAATATGATGCGGCTGTGTTTTCGTTTTGCAACGAAATTGAAAATGGTTATTCATTTTTGATTTACATGTTTACTCTGATTGGAGTACGAAGGGAACCATTCTCTTTGGAACTTTACCGCGCTGAGCAGATGGGACGTGAATTATAAATTGTAAAATTCCCTCATCTTCCTTAGTGTCAGCATCCATTATGGCTTGCAAATTGTAGAAGCCTCGGAGATGTAACCAGAGAAAGTTCCCATTGTTTTCAGTCTGGTGGGATGTAGAATAACATTATGTTGTTTTATATGCCATTGGATTGAAAACTTAGTCTTTTTCTAGCAGTTGCCGCTAGGGCATCTATGCCATTTCGTTCGTTGCAATCCGTGACTGAACGTCGGGATCTGTTTTGGTTGGATCAGAGAGAGCAGCATATGTGCCTCCTGATGAGGGACTAATAGGTTTCGAAACCGGTAGAGGTGCTTATTGCACTCTCTGATTGGACTAGAATATGATGCGGCTGTATTTTCGTTTTGCAACGGAATTGAAAATGGTTATTCATTTTTGAAAAAATAATTTATTCAAGATGTAACTGTACTCAATCAACTATCAGTAGGAAGAGACCGCATACCAGTAAGAGTCAGTACATAAAGAGTAAAGATGATAAACAGTTACAAATGAGTAGTTTGGAATTCACCAAATCAGCCAGAAGCATACATAAAAGTAATAAGTAATAATCAAAAATCTCCAAGTATCGACGATCAGAATAAATTAATAGCAGACTCGGTTAGAAACACACAACTCAAATTTGGGAAGAAAATGGCATCAAAAGTGATTGAATCAAAATGAAGAACCATCGACCTAAAACAATAAAAGCAGGAGGAGAAATTCTATTAAAATCAGTAAGCGAACTGTTTAATAAATGAAATGAATGTCGACTCGATTCAAGTTCTCTGTTTAACCCAGGTATGACAATACCAAACGGCACAGTTAGGAAAATATTCCAATTTACGGTTCAGAGAACCTGTATGAATCGTGTCTTTGTACTCGAATACACAGTATGGCATTAGTAAAATAGAAAATCTACGGTTTCGTTTTGATTTAAATTTCCTGCCATCGCCGGTAGTACTATTTCTAGGTCTACCCGTTGTCAAGGAGGCTCTGCAGAAGACAAATTTACACCAACACGTCCTTAGTTTCTCGGTATAAAATAAACTATTTATACCGCAGTATGGTTAGAACGCCCTCTAACCGGGAATAAGTGAAACGAATGTCGACTCGATTCAAGTTCTCTGTTTAACCCAGGTATGACAATACCAAAAGGAACCGTTAGGAAAATATTCCAATTTACGGTTCAGAGAACCTGTATGAATCGAGTCTGGGTTCAACAGAGAACTGGTTTAATCTAAGTTAAACAGAGAACTTGAATCGAGTCGACATTCATTTCACTTATTCCCCGTTAGAGGGCGTTCTAAACATACTGCGGTGTAAATAGTCCATTTTATACCTAGAAACTACGGACGTGTTGGTGTAAATTTGTCTTCTGCAGAGCCTCCTTGACAACGGGTAGACCTAGAAATAGTACTATCGGTGGTTGGCAGGAGACAAATTTAAATCAAAACGAAACCGTAGATTTTCTATTTTACTAATGCAATACTGTGTATTCGAGTACAAAAACTCGATTCATACAGGTTCTCTGAACTGTAAATTGGAATATTTTCCTAACGGTGCCGTTTGGTATTGTCATACCTGACAATAGTACTATACTTAGAAATAGTACTATCGGGGAATGGCAGGAGACAAATTTAAATCAAAACGAAACCGTAGATTTTCTATTTTACTAATGCCATACTGTGTATTCGAGTACAAAAACTCGATTCATACAGGTTCTCTGAACTGTAAATTGGAATATTTTCCTAACGGTGCCGTTTGGTATTGTCATACCTGACAATAGTACTATACTTAGAAATAGTACTATCGGGGAATGGCAGGAGACAAATTTAAATCAAAACGAAACCGTAGATTTTCTATGTTTAACAAATGCTTACGTGTGGGTCCGATTCCTAAATAACGGAACAATGCATTGATAGTCTTGTTACATAAAAAAGGTGATATTACTAAATTAGAAAATTATAGACCCATTAGCCTCTTGACAGATATTATGTACAAACTCTTTATGAAAGTCTAACGAAGAGACTAATACCTAAACTTAATTTCTATCAGGCCAAAGAACAGGCACGCTCAGGGCAGGATACGGCACAAATGACCATTTGCATACCATAAAGATATTGATTGAAAAATGCATCGAGTACAACATACCACTGGTTCTTTCTTCTTTACGTGCCATCTCCGCGACGAAGGTTGGCAATCATCATTGCAATTCTTACTTTTGACACTACAGCCCGAAAGAGTTCAGTTGATCTGCATCCAAACCATTCTCTGAGATTTCTCAGCCAGGACATTTTTCTCCTACCTATGTTGCGCCTTCCTTGAATTTTTTTCTGTATAATCAATTTTAGGATTTCATATCTGTCACCACGTGTTATCTGACTCAAGTATTGAAGTTTTATTATTTTGATGGAATCCAGTATCTCCCTATGTGTCAGGCCATGGAGTTGGGGTGTTTATATTGTAAAATGGCGTGCACCCTATCCTCCATGCTATAGAATGCTGGACGAGCCATACAGCCTGTAGTCAACACCCCGAAGTATGAGCGGGAATACAAAGTGTACTAATACTCATACGCTTATGAAACGCACCTGGCGGATCATAAGGGCCTTTCACATTTTACTCTTTTTCAACTAGTCTTGAGTGAAATGTCTTTAATCTTTCCTATCGGCCTCTCGTGGCTACCTCTTGTTCTTCCGACCCCGAATGGCTATTAGGTTTCCGAGGGCAGACGGGCCACTATATTTCTTTCTACTACATACCTACTCTTCACCGAATGATTGCCGGTATAAGCAATCCCCCCACTTACTGACCAACGGCTTCGGGCGGATGAGTTGGTAAGTGGCAGGGCACTCTTTTGTCCTGAGACTGAGAAATCGGTCTCGAAGGCGGATGAACCCTACAGAATGGTCAACGGTATAAGGATGCAGAAGGCAACGGGAAACCACTGCATTAAAGACTCATGGAGTATCCCTAGAAATCGTCATAGCTCACAGAAATGACAATCAACAACCTACTAATCATGGTTCTCGGATGCCAAGATTCGGCAGGGGAAGAAACAACAGTAACGACAGGGCTTCCCAGGCCGTTAGTCAGCGAAATCCCTGTTCACTAAATATATACAAATCCACCTACAAAATGGCTACATGGAATGTAAGAAGTATGTATGAACCTGGGAAACTGAAGAATATACAGAAAGAGATGATGCGACTAGATATCGATATATTAGGAATAAGCGATACAAGATGGGTCAGCTCTGGCGAACTCAATACAGACAATGGACGAATCTATTACTCTGGAGCAGCGACACCCAACACAGATATGGAGTTGCTATGATCCTCAGCGAAAAAGTAACGAGATCAGTAACAGGCTTCGTTCCGATGTCCGAAAGAATAATAATGTTGCAGTTATTGACAACCCATGGAAAAATGAACCTAATCCAGATTTATGCGCCAACTGCTGACAAAAATGAAGAAGAAATAGAAAACTTTTATAGCGAACTCCAGAAAACATTACATCTCACAGCATCTAGAGACATAACAGTGATCATGGGTGATTTCAATGCAAAAATTGGCGAAGGAAAATGCTACCCTAATGTAGGATCATATGGGCTTGGCGAACGAAACGACAGAGGAGATCGCCTAATAGAATTTTGCCAGGAGCATAATGTTATAGCCGCAAATACATTCTTTAAATTACCTAAGCGACGCCTGTATACATGGAAATCACCAGCTGACAAAGAGCACAAAATTGTCAGAAATCAAATTGACTACATCCTAATAAAGCACAGATATCGAAACTCAATTCAGGCAGTAAAGGCATATCCAGGTGCAGACGTATCCTCTGATCACAGTCTTCTTATTGCTAGGTTTCAACTTCAACTAAAAAAGACGCAAAAAAGCCGCAACAACAATAAACTTAACACACAGAAACTAAAGTCAGAAGAAACAAAAGAAAATCTGAAACACGAAATCAACACAAATCTAGACAGAAACCCAGGAAATAATTGCAACGTAGAACAGCAGTGGCAATTCTTCAAAACCTCTATATTAGAACCAAGTAAGAAAGTACTTACTACAACCAAATGTAAGGAAGAAGAATAGATGACGGAAGAAATTCTAGAGTTGATGAATGAAAGAAGAAAAAACAAAACCATTAATAAGACCCGCTATAAACAGCTTCAAAACGAAATAAGAAGAAAAATTAGGGAGGCTAAAGAAACCTACTTCTCTGAAAAATGTAAAGAAATAGAAGAACTGCAAAACACAAATGACAACTTCAACCTACATAAAAAAGTCAAAGAACTAGCCGGAACAGGAAATAAAAGAACCTCAAATATATTGCTCGACAAAAATGGAAATATTTTAATGGAGACAAAACGAAAACTACGACGGTGGAAAGAGTATATCGAGGAACTATTTCATGACTAGAGAGAAGCTAGTACATCCGTAGATAGCCAAACGGGAGATGTAGGCCCAGAGATAACCAAATCAGAGGTTAGTCAGGCAATAAACTCTATGAAAACCAATAAATCTGCTGGTCCAGATGAATTGCCTAGCGAGCTGATAAAGTTGGTCAACGAGAAAAACCTGGACATAATAGTAGAACTGTTCAACGCTATCTATACTACAGGAATCATCCCTAGAGAAATGTTGACATCAGCCTTTGTGTGTTTGCCAAAGAAGGTGAATGCAAAAGAATGCAGTGACTACCGAACCATAAGCTTAATGTCACATACCTTGAAAGATCTATTGAAAATTATCCACGCCAGAATACACTCTAAACTGGAGCTGGATATTAGTGACACTCAATATGGGTTCCGCAATGGTATGGGTACCAGAGAGGCATTATTCTCCTTCAACGTGCTGACACAGAGATGTTTGGATGTTAACCATCCTCTTTACGTCTGTTTTATAGACTACAATAAGGCGTTTGATAAAGTAAAACATGATCGACTCATGAAAATCCTAAAAAATAAAAACCTAGATGAAAGAGATTTAAGACTAATAACACACCTCTATTACAATCAGCGAGCAATAGTAAGAATTGAAAAAGAAACATCTGAAGAAATGGAAATAAAGAGAGGAGTCAGGCAAGGCTGCATACTATCACGTCTATTGTTTAACGCTTATTCTGAAGAGGTAATGCGAGAAACTCTGGAAGATGAAACAGTCGGCATAAGAGTAAATGGAGTCTTAGTTAACAACATCAGACATGCAGATGATACAGTAATAATAGCCGATAGTTTACAAGACCTGCAAAGACTCATGAGTAAAATAGTAAGGTGTAGTAGGGAGTACGGACTCTCTCTCAATATCAAGAAGACGAAGTTTATGAAAATTAGTAAAAACAACCATAATACTAACGAAATATTGATAGTAGAGGGCCAGCAGATCGAAAGAGTAAAAAATTACACTTACCTAGGAACAATTATAACAGAAAATAATGACTACACTGCAGAAATAAAAGTCAGAATCGAAAAAGCACGTTCTAATTTTATAAAAATGAAAAAGGTCCTATGTAGCAAAGATTTAACATTAGCTCTTAAAGTACGCCTAACAAAATGTTACGTCTACAGTGTTCTATACTATGGAGTGGAATCATGGACGTTAAATGTAGAGACAATGAGACGACTTAACGCCTTTGAAATGTGGACCTATAGAAAAATTATGAGGGTTTCCTGGGTAGATAGAGTTACAAACAATGAAGTACTGAGAAGAATAGTTAAAGAAAAGGAAGTTAAACTTACAATTAAAGAAAAGAAGCTACAGTATCTCGGACATGTGATGCGGGGCGAGAAGTATGGCATCCTACGACTCATAATGCAGGGAAAGGTAGATGGCAGAAGAAGCATCGGAAGAAGACGAATTTCATGGTTGAGGAACCTGCGAGAGTGGTTTGGATGCAGCTCAAAACAACTATTTAGAGCTACTGCCTCAAAAATTAAAATAGCTATGATGATTGCCAACCTCCGCAGCGGAGATGGCACCTGAAGAAGAAGTATCTCCCTGCTGTTCTGTATTCTCCATAGTACTTCCTCATTGGTTATTCTGTCTGTCCAGGAGATTCCCAGCATTCTTCGATACGTCCACATCTCAAATGCTTCCAATCTATTGAGGCATTGTTTATTAAGAGCCCATATCTCCATACCATACAAAATAACAGAAAATACATAACAGTTTAGTACTCGCTTTCTAAGATTTAGGCTGAGGTCTCTACTACAAATATTTGTTTCATATTAGTGAATGCACTTCTAGCCTATTCCATTCTAATTCGTATTTCTTTGGTATAATCGTTTGTTTCACTAATGTTTGTCCCTAAATAATTATAATTCTGCACTCGTTCTATCGTCTTATTATTTATGTGTAGATTGATGCTTCTAATATTTTTCTTTCATATAACCATAAATTTTGTTTTCTTTGTGTTTAGTGACAGACCAAATTCTTCACTCGTTGCAACAACCTTATTCAAAAATTTTTGTAGATCTGTAATAGTTTCTGCTATTAGTATTGTGTCATCGGCGTATCTAATTTCACATATGGGTAGGCCATTTATTTTTATGCCTGCTACTTCATCTTCTAATGTATTTTTGAACATTTCTTCTGAGTATGCATTAAACAGTGATGGCGACAAGACACAGCCCTGTCTAACGCTTTTTTGATTTTTATTTTATTTGTGTTTAAATTATTTATTCTTATGACAGCTTCTTATTTATAATATAGATTATTTATTATTCTTATTCCGTGAGTCGATGTTCTTTGTCCTCAGTAGTTTTATTAACGGATTATGTTTCACCGTAACGAATGCCTTGTTATAATCTAGGAAGCAGACATAGATGTCCTGGTTTACATCTAATCATCTCTGTATTAGCACATTTACTGCAAATAATGCTTCTCTGGTTCCTTGAGCATTTGTCGATTACGAGAAGACTTTTTATTCTGTAGAGTTTGAAAGAGTACTGTAAACCCTAAAACAAAGTCGAATAGATTAGAGGTACACGTCACTGAACAAAAACATCTACGAGTAAAGCTCGGATTTATAGGCAACAAAAATTAAAGAATAAGGCGCCTATATAGGCAAAGATTTTTATTAAAAAATGCAGGAATATTAACATTTAGGCAACATATAGGCAATAAAGGAATATAACTTATTATTTATAACCAATTAAAATTTTATCATTAATAGAAACAACTAAATGTTTTTCAATATTTTCGGTCTTAAAACTATGTCTTCGATCACTTAAAATTAATTTGTACATTTAAAACGAACGTTCGACATCGACAGATGTAATTGGAGCATATTTCAGAGCGGATAATAAATCTGGCATAATTTGTAATTCCTCGGAAAATGTCCCATTCAAAACTTTAGC
Organism: Diabrotica virgifera virgifera; assembly: GCF_917563875.1. Taxonomy (NCBI): domain Eukaryota; kingdom Metazoa; phylum Arthropoda; class Insecta; order Coleoptera; family Chrysomelidae; genus Diabrotica; species Diabrotica virgifera. Next base: position 198,352,794 of record NC_065443.1, read on the forward strand.
AACATTAGATAAAAACGAAAACCTTCATTCTTGTCGAGAACATATTTCATTTTTTTTTAAATTAATTGACCGTTACTTCCAGGTGCCGATTTAATTTTCGTCTTTAAATTATCTATTAATTTTACTGACTCACATAAATTTATCTCTTGTTTTTCTAAAAAGGTAATTGTGGTAACTATTAATTTATAATTGTCATTGATATAATGCGAGTTCCTGTTTCAATTTGGGATTTTTTATTATCTTTTTTTTGCTTCTTGAATGGCTTCGGAAATATCATCATCAAATTCTGACATAACTAATTCTATTTCATTGCAGTGTTCAAAGTAAAAAATAACTGCTTCGAGCCAGGTTCCCCACCTTGTAATTACTGGTTTAGGTGGCAAAGGGACACCGGGAAGTCTTTCTTTATATATTTGCACCCTCAACGGAGCCTTTACAAAAACTTTTTTCATAAAATTTATAAAATTATTTACCAACGGAAACAGATTTCTTATTTCTTCAGCAATTCTATTTACCCCGTGGGCTACACAAGTGCAATAAATTAAATTAGGATAAAAAATCTTTAAATTAACAGCAGCATTTAACATATATGCCGCAGCATCTGAAAGCATTAAAACTATTTTATTCACTGATATAGGGTTGGGTTAAAAGAGGTTTGTTAAACTATCTTGTATAAATCGACTTATTGTTAAATTGTTTGTTTTTTCCAATTCATTAACGGCAACTAATAAGGTTTTCTCGCAAAGTTTTCGTTCAAAATTCCAATCATTAAATTAGCTATATACCTGCCGCATACATCTGTCGTTTCATCCACGATAATATACAAAAAATTGCCCTCTAACTCCCGCTTAATTTTTGAAATACATTCCACATAACATTTTTCCACAGTATGTTTTCTCAATGTACTCTCGTCCGGTAAGGATTTATTAAGATATTTTTCGAAAAAGCATTTAAAACTAGGGTTATTAACTTGATATAGAGGAATGTTGGATGCAATCATCATCTGGCATAAATCAAATATAAATGCGTCTTCCTCCTTTTTTTTTGAACTGCTTAAACTATCCCGCAGAAATATTTGGGCTAACTTAGAGGAATTTAATTTTTCCAAATTACGTTTATGAAGTGGGGTTCCACAATGCTGGTCAATAAATTACTTTTTTCTTCTTGAAATCTGAGAATTTAAAAAAAAAATAATTAGAATTCTAAAACCGCTTTAGAATTTAGTTATTTTATGGGACGAGAAAAAAGAGAAAAAATAAAACTTACCGATTTGCCGCATGGTTTACAAAATGCTCCATCTCCTTCTAGAGAAAGTTCCGAATAAGGTGCGATCCATAGCCTTAATTTAGATGTCATCTTTTCACACAAGTGTCTAAAACGTTTTAAAACGTGTTCTTTGCTTTTCGGTATACGCAACAAAACTAAACTAGGATATAGCAATTTGTGACTAAACTCTGATACAGTTACCGACTGTACAACTGATAATAAACTAATAAAGCTTAGGGATTTCCAAATAGTTAACCCTCAAATCTCGATCAGGTACATTTTCCTAGAAATCTGTTATATAAACAAACCATTGATATTTTATTATTGACCCAAAATTTTATTATAGAATGGTTTAGTAATAGAATAATATCATGGGTAGTACCATGAAATTTTAAAAAAGGCACAAATAGGCGGAATTTACGAAAAAAGGCAAAAAGTGCAAAAAACAATTATAATAGGTAAAATAGGCAAAAAAGGCATTTTGCCTATAATCCGAGCTTTATCTATGAGAACGCTACATCAAGAATACGACTACACGAAGACATAGAAAAATTCAGCTTAGGTCGAGAAGTAAGACAAGGAGACAATATTTCACCAAAATTGTTCACGGCAGCTCTAGAGTCAATATTTAAAAACACTCAATGGCAAGATATGGGGATCAATAAAGATGGATAAAGATTAAATTATCTGAGGTTTGCAGATGATGTATTATTCACAGATAACTTACAGGATACGGATACAGTTTCTATGATACATTCGCTTGCAAGTCTGTCTGAGAGAGTAGGATTAAAAATAAACTTTGAGAAAACTAAACTTATGACAAATCTAGTAACGAGTGGAAATATAACTATTGACAATAATACCATACAAAAAACTCAAAGATAACATATTCAGTGCTACAACAGAATCACTTGGAGAGAGGAAAGTAACGAATACTAACATCTTAAAAAGGAAAACCCCTTGGTACAGAGAAAAAGTGAAGATAAAATATAAAGAAAAGAAGAAATGCCTTTTTACAATACAGAACACAACAAACACAACAGGCATACAATCACTACAAACAAATCAGAAACGAAACGAATACTTTAGTCAGACAAATAAATAGGGAACACTGGCAGAGTTTCTTAAAACAGATGGAACATGACTTTTACGGAACACAAAAAGAAGTATGGAGAATGATCAGAGGACAAAGAAAGGAAATGAATAAATTAATAAAAACTAAACACATTCAGAAGGAAACATGGGCAGACTACTTCCGATCTCTATTGGCTAGAGAAAATGAACCACCAACACCTGAAGTTACGACCAACGAAGAAATAAACATCGAGGAGGGAGATATAGTGGAAGCATTAAGAAAATTAAAAAATAGAAAATCTCCAGGAGAGGACAGAATATCGAACAAACTCCTAAAGTACGGAGAATAAGATCTGACTCAACAACTATTAAAACTAATACAAAAAATAATAGAACAAAACAGAATACCACAAGAATGGAGATCAAGCATCCTAATACCTCTCTTCAAAAAAAGAGACAAGTCGGACCCGGAGAATTACAGAGGAATTAACTTATTAAACACAACATTCAAATTAACAACTCAAGTGACAACAAACAAATTGAATGAAGTTATAACATTAGCAGAAGAACAACAAGGTTTTAGGTCGGGAAGATCATACACTGACGCTCTATTTATAATGAGGCAAGTTCAAGAGAAATCTCTAGAATACAACAAACCGGCAAATTTATGTTTCGTCGACCTTAAGAAAGCATTTAACAGGGTTAAATTAAAGAACGTCGTCCATTTGTTACACTCAAGGGAGGTACCTCTAGGAATAATTAAAACGATCGAAAAGCTCTACCAGAACAACGCAAAAAAAGTAAAAGGAGAAGATGAACAAACTAACTGATCTAATTGAAGCCGGCAATGGGATAGGATTCCCTAAGTCCTTTCAACCTGGATGAAATATAAAAAAAGTAAGAACTAAAAAAGGATACCAAATGGGAGAAAAAAAATTAAAATAATCTGCCATGCAGACGATGCAATACTAATCTCTCAAAGTGAAGATGATTTACAACGTATGCTGCACTAATTTAACACAACCGGCAGAAAATTTAACTGATAATTTCCCCAAAAAAAGACAAAATGCATGGTTATAACAGCAAATACAATAAGATGTAAACTGGAGCTGAAGGGTCAGATAATAGAACAAGTGAGTAAGTAATAGAACAAGTATCTAAGCATCACACTATCTAGCTACGGAAGGCTCGAAACAGAAGTGGACGATCAATTGAATAGAGCAAACAGAGCCGTAGGTTGCCTGATTGACGATTTACTGTAAGAGACCGAAATCATTAGACCGAAATCACTAGACCGAACTCATTAGACCGAAATGCACTTTACCGAAACCTCACTAGACCGAATAGCAGAAGACCGAAAAGCAGCACTTTTTACTTGTCGCAGTAAAAGAGATATAAGACTAATGTAATTACAACTAAATGTTATTTGGATGGTCATTATAAACAGTTAAAATGGTGTTAACGTCACTCTACCCTTAATTTATTTTTATCTTCACTAATTTGTTTAACGGATAAAAATGATTTCATATCAGACTGAGTAACAATTTACACAGTCTATATATAAAATAATACAAAAAAATACAATAAACAAAAAGACAGATACCTATACAAAATTTTAGCATAATTTACTGCAAAATTTTTAAATTTATTTACCATTTCGGTCTAATGCTGTTCGGTCTAGTGAGGTTTCGGTAAAGTGCTTTTCGATCTAATGAGTTCGGTCTACTGCTTTCGGACTAATGATTTCGGTCTAATTGTCGTGTACCGCAATATGGAGAAATAAACATGGCAGAAACACGACCCGACACGGAGAGGACAAAAAGATTGCTCGAAACAGCGGAGATGAAAACCCTCCGAAAAATCTATGGTAAGACTCTATGGGACAGAGCTAAAAGTACAGATATACGACGGAGATGCAAGGCGGACAACATTAATAATTGGGTAAGAAACAGAAGAATATAATGGAATGACCACATAAGCAGAATGACAAGAAATAGGTAGTAAGGACAGCGAGGGCCGGTTCCCCAATAGGAAGACGATCAGTGGGAAGACCACGAAAACGATGGAACGACAACTTACTAGAGGCACATTGAAAAAACAGACAGAATCATGTCTATACAAAAAGAAGAAGAAGAAGAAACAGTATATAGATGAGAAGAGAAGAGTATATTTATGTATCGTATTATTTGTCTGAGAGTTTAAAATTACAATCCAGATTATATCATATTGCAGGTAAACAATATGTTATACATAATATATAGTATAATAGCGAAACCATACATTGCGTTAAACCCCAAAGTGTAAATAGGCGTAAAGTTAAAATAGCTCTTTTCCAATAATCCCCTTTAATCCCCCAAACCACATATGCCACTACAAAATTGATTTTTCTCCTCTGTCCTAATTAAATTTGCATGTTGTTGCAATTTTCCGACGATCCCGCTTCCGCTGACACCGAGTTTAGTCCGGGAAAATTCGATAAAAATGAAACGAGAAGATAACATTTGCACAGAGAATTTTTTTAAATACAAAATGAAGATTAATTATTTATCTATTTTTGATCAGAATAAAAGTGTTACATATTTTCAAAGATAGTTACTATTTGTTTACTTTTTATTGGATATTTGTTATAGGTAGTTATCTTTTTAGAGAATTCACTAAAGGAGATGAAATGGCTGGAAAGGTGTATAATGCTACTAAAGAAATGGAAAGGCTAAATATAAATATTTTAGGAATCAGCGACGTCCAATGACCCCATTTATGAAAAATGAAAATTAACATTAACCCAATATATAGGGTTTCTCAAAAGTAGCGGATCGGTCGAATATTTCGCGAAATGAACATCGAATTGAAAAACTAAAAAATACAAGTGCAATAATTTTCAAAAATCTATCGAATGACACTAAACACGGCCTCCCACTCCACCTCCTGGAAATAATGGAGGGGGTAACTTTAAAATCTTAAATGGAAACACTTAATTTTTTGCAGATTGCAGAAGGGGGGTTGCCGATGACGCCATACCTCTCATAGTCTCATAATAGTGATGTGAAAAATACGAAATTAAGTAGGTATCTACTTGCTGAATTCCGAGCAGAACCGTACTGAAAATTTTCCTCCAGCGCAATCGGTGTCCGAAATATAATATCTCAAGCCGTAGAAATATTCTGAGGACAGAAGAAGAACGAGCCACAATTTTCATAGAAGAGAAGTGGAACAGTTTAACTTTGGGACTCAAATTGGGCAAAATATGAATTTTTCAATTTTGCGAAATTTTCAAAAAATATCTCTAAATGGAACTTTTCTGACGAACCGTAAGCAGGAGAAAAATTCTGAGCACACGAAAAGAACAATCAGCATATTATAAAATTTTATTAAATTTTAATTATTTTTATTTAATTTTATTTAATTATAGTATTTTATTTATTTTCGTTTATTTTATTTTATTTTACAGTCAGCTGTCTTTACTAGGCCAAGAATGGATGGGTGATACCTACACCCATACCATGAAAAAAGTTTTTATGTGTTTGTGCAACGTGTATGTGGCCGTTTTTTCTGTTTTTTACTGTTTGGTGTTGTACCGAGGACAAAGCAATTAGCATTTGCAATCAAAAATCACATTTATATTCATAAGATGCACATGATTACACCTCAATGTAACGGTACTTTTTTACTATTTGACCATTAGCTCCGATGATGACGTTTATGTCGAAAGCGCTCAGCTAAAGAAATAAATTATTTACACACTTTACATACTACATTTTCATTTCCTTTATTATTTTATTTTATTTTTTAATTCCTTTATATTTTTTTATTTTATTTAATTTTATTATTTTTTAAATTTATTTATTTTTATTTATTTTTTTTTGCCTTTATTTAATTGTATTTAAAGTAAGTAAGTAAGTAAGGTATACTTTATTGTCAAAAAATTTTACCAATTTGTGGACAAAGCTTATACAAAATAAAAAATACAATAAAAAACAAAAAATAATAAAAAACTACAAACAAAACAAAAACAGAAACAGACACCAAGTAAATGGCGTGAGTTATAATACTTAATATAATTTTATATTTATTAAGTACACATTAAAAAATTAAAAATTTTGCAAACAATATGTATACAACGTCAGAGCAAAAAGAAGGCGAACGAGGAAAAGGGAAAGTAAATTAAAAGTTCTATGCCGCTGCAAATATGTATAAAAGTACTCGAAAGTAATAATCCTGCAAGTCAATTTGCTGAATTCAAATCGTTTATAAAAAAGTCATTCACTGTATAAAAAGCTCTCTCCAGCAAATAAGCTTTCAAGGCCTTGCGAAAAGCGGGAAATGCTGCAATAGATTTGATGTTAGATGGCAGGTGATTGTACATTTTTCTCGAATTGTATAGTATAGAGCACTTAACCAGCTCAGACCGTGGGGTTGGCAGATAAAGATTATGCTCCACGTTTCTAAGGGGATAGTTGTGAGTGGATCTCTCTGGACCTTCTGATGCATATTTGCGGATTAAACAAACGGATTCAAAAACAAACAAAGAAGGAAGAGTTAATATTTTAAATTTTTTAAAGAATTCTTGGCAATGAACTCTGCTATTGAGTCTCAGGGAGTAACGAAGAGCTCCCTTCTGTAGTTTAAAAATACGCTCAAATTGAGTCGCACAACACGTACCCCAGAATGGAAGGGCATACCGAAGATGAGACTCAAAAAAGGCATAATAAACGGTCCTAGATGTTGACAAATTCATTTCCGTAGCAACTGATCTTAGCTCAAATCAAGCAGAACTTAATTTTTTGTGCAAGGCATCAATGTGCAACTTCCATTTTAAGGACTTATCCACAATAAGCCCTAAGAACTTCACCGATTCAACTACCTCTAGACTGTTGTTATTAAGTACTAAAGGTTGCATCATACTGTTGTAAGGTAGGACTTTGGTTTTAGAAACGTTAAATAACAGGAGATTCGAATCGCACCACGATTTAATGGTGACTAGGTCTGTAGCTATGGTATTGCGAAGATCCATAATATCCGTGTTACTCCAAGTAATACTAGTATCATCTGCAAAGAGACATATTTTACCTTTAATGTTCAGACTAGAGATGTCATTTATGTATATCACAAACAATATAGGGCCTAGAACTGAACCCTGAGGTCCCCATATTCTAATGGCATGCAAGAAGACATCTTCGTGTCAACCCTTACAAACTGACTTCTTTTATTAAGATATGATTTAAGCCATTTAAGAGCCTAAATTAATATGATTTTATTTACTTGTATTTAATTTTATGTCTTTTTATCTAATTTCATTAATTTTATTTAGTTTTATTTATTTTTATTTGCTTTTATTCAATTTTATTTAATTTTAGTTTACTGCATTTACTTTTTTATTTAATTTTATAAAATTTTATTTAATTTTATTAATTTTATTTGATTTTATTTAATCAACACCTATAGAGTTGGAACCACTCCGAACCCAATCATAAATACAGGGCTGTTTTGAATGTAGATAAAATAAAGCTGTTCATTATATGATAAACAAATTTAAGATTGTAACTGTTGCACTACAAACTTTATTTTGTTACTTCTAACTTAACTTTATTACTTCAAACATCATGTGTAATTTATTAAAAATAATAATAAAACATGATTCACATCGAGCATTTTTTGTTTATTAATTACGAATTCCTTTTGTTTATTTTAAGTTTATTGTATACAGAAGTTTGTTTTTATCCATTGGGGCAGTACGAAGTCTGCCGGGTCAGCTAGTATTGTTATAAATACAAGTGATAACTTTTGTTCCTAGTCTAACTTCTTAAATCTTATTGTTTTCTTTTAAATCTTATTGTTCTCGTTTTAGCTGTTTCCAATAGTCTCCCTTAGTCTGTGTTACTGAACCTACGTCACTTCTAGTAATGCTTTTGTGTAATTGATTGGCAATGGCGCAAATATTTTGAAGGGATATCGATGCAATAACTGCTAAAGGGCATTTATTTTTAGAATTTCGGTTTTTAGGGGATGGCGTACACCGGAAAGTGCGAATCTGGTCCGGAAATTAATGCCGTATCCTTGATCTAGATATTCAGATTAACAGATATATACCTAAATTTAATTACAGTAGGCGATAGCTGTTCCTGATGGACTGTCACCCTAAAGTTCGGTCGCTAATCACGTTTGCATTTTGATTGATAATTTCGTAAGTTCGTCAATGCGCCTATGGTTCAATGTAAGAGGGCACACGTGGCCGTCAAGTCGGTTGATGATTTTATATTGTTAGATGTTGAATTTTAATTCCAAAACTTTTGAAATGCAAATTATTGTTAAGAATAGCTCGTGATTTTTAGACGAGTAAAGTAAGAGCGCGGGATTACAAAAACGATGTGGGAGATATTTATTAAAGATATACAGAGTGTTTGGTAAAGAATGGGCCATAGCTTAACCCTATATTCCTGAGCTTAAAATAGGTCGATTTAACCTAAATTACTTTAATACGGAAGTTGATAATACCCGAAATACAGGGTGTCAAAGTCAAACTATTATTTTATTTATTTTTGAATGTTTCCTGACAGGGATTGGACAACAACACGAAATTTGGTAAGTGGTGCTGGTATTATACAGTCTACTAAATTATGTTAAACAAACGTTTCTGGCTACTACCAGAGGCGTACGACGGGGGAACGGTTGACCCTTCCCAAATTCTACGCCACTGGCGGAATTGCTATTTTAATGCAATTTTTTGATTCTCCAATACTTTTTATGTAAAAAACATATTCTTTATTCGTAACGATCAAGCCATTAGTTGTCGAGATATTTGAATCTAAAAAGGAAGGAGCATATTAGTATAATACATTAATCAAAAAAAAAGTGTGCCTTTTCATCTTTAACTTAAAATATCTCGAAAACTAATGACTTTATCGTTACGAACGAAGAGTATATTATTTGCATAGAAAGTATTGGAGAATCTAAAAATTATGCGAAGATAGCAGTTTCATCAGTGGCGTAGAATTTGGGAAGGGTCAACCAATCACTTTCCACTGTCGTACGCCTCTGATAGTAGCCAGAAACGATCATTTAACATAATTTAGTAGGGTATGCAGTGCCTAAACTTTCTACCACGTATCGTACGGATATGTCAAATTATTTTAAAGTATTATTTTTTTAAATAATTTATTCTTTATTTAAAACTTTAAGAATTATGTGTACCCGGTACTATAAAACTATTTGACATATCCTTATAGTACTTGGCAGACAGTCTAGTTACTGTACACACTACTAAAACATGTTAATTAATCATTTGTGGTTAATACCAGAGGCGTACGACAGGGGAAAGTGAATGGATGAACCTTCCCAAATTCTACGCCACTGATGAAACTGCTATTTTATCATAATTTTTAGATTCTCCAGTACTTTCTCTGCAAATAATATACTCTTCATTTTTAACAATAAACTCATTAGTTTTCGAGATATTTTAAGTTAAAAATGAAAAGGCACACTTATTTTGATTAATTTATTATGCTCCTTCGTTTTTAGCTTCAAATATCTCGAAAACTAATGGCTTTATTGTTACGAATGAAGAATATATTTTATACATAGAAAGTATTGAAAAATCAAAAAATTGCACTTCCGCCAGTGGCGTATAATTTGGGAAGGGTCAACCTCTGGTAGTAGCCAGAAACGTTTGTTAAACATAAATTAGTAGATTGTACAATACCAGCACCACTTATCAAATTTCGTGTTGTTGTCCCATGCCTGTCATGAAATATTCAAAAATAAATAAAATAAACGTTTAATTTTGACACCCTGTATTTAGGTTATTATCAACTAAGGTAAGTTAGCTTAAATCGGCTTATTTTAACCTCGGGAATCTAAGGTTAAGCTGTGGCCCATTCTTTACCAAACACCCTGTATAAGGTGCTTACAAAATAATTTAAAGTATTGTATTGATCGTTTGGACATTTGATTTTAAAACTAAATGTTTCTATAATCAGGTGTATGAAGTTTTGAATTGAGATTCAACGTATTTTATTCGTTTGTATTAAAGGTCTCAACCTGTAAAATTTATGTTGGTGGCAGTGGTTTCTAAAATTCATAAAAATGAACGTGGTTGCGTTAATTATTGTCACATCTGATTAATGATATAAGAGACTTATTATTATTTATTATTGATAGATAAATAGTTAAACCAGCTATACACGACTGGTCGACGGTGTATATCGATTTCAAACAAATGTTGTCTTTAGCCTGAAACTATTAAACTATTTTATCTCTTAACAAACAGTGTAGACCTAGGGATAAAAGACAATGATCATTACATTAATAATTAAATCATTACAGATTACATAGGATTTTTGAAATTTTAAATGTTTTCCAGTTAATCTTCACATCTAGGACGATGTTTAAAGTCCTTTAATGTCTTCTATCCCCTCTTTTGTTCTCCAGTCCTTGAATCCCATAGATTATACAGGGTGTTTCATTGGGAAACGGAAATACTTTAACGGTGGATAGAGGTCACCGAGCCGGTTCTAGATATACTACATGTTTTGCCCTGCCGACTTTTATAACCGAGTTACAGGGTGTTTTATCGATTTTGCCCATTTCTTTCCCAAACCATAACTTTAGAACCACCCTGTATATTTTTTTGATATTTGGTACACATATGTCTCATTCAAAACCCAAACGATCGACATACTAACCATGAGAAAAATCCAGGTCCGGATTTACAAAAAATTATAAAGTAATTGTGATCTTAAAACAACACCCTGTATATTCAAATTTTGAAAATCTGTTTGCATATTTGAAAAGAGCACAAAAAATTAAGTTTAATGGTTCGCTTCAATTTTTCGGCCAGACAATTTTATGACTTTAATTTTGAAATTATATTGAATTTTTTAAGAACTCTGACATTAAAAAGCAGATATTATTAACTTTTAGTTATAAATTATTATTAAAGTTAATGAATAAATACTCATTTTAAAAATAATCAACGCTTATTTACCACATTGGAACGACCCAATTACTAATGACAAGGAAAATTCAGGTCCAGATTAACAAAAAAATATAAAGTAATTGTGACCTTGAACAAACACCCTGTATATTGAAATTTTGAAAATTTGTCTGCGCATTTTAAAAGAGCATTAAAACTGATTATAGGTTCATTTTAATTTTTTCGCCGTTGATTTAATTACATCAATTTTGAAATTATATTGAAATTGTAAAGAACTATGAGATTAAAAACCAGGTATGTATTCTAATCAGCCCTAAACATCCATCCTTGGATATAGGCCTCCTCTTCCTTCTTCCATGCCTCTCTATCTTGGGCAATTTGCATCCATTTTGACCCAGTGTGTTTCTTCAGGTCATCTGACCATCGCATCTGTGGCCTTCCCCTTTTTCGTTTGTGGTTCCATGGTCTCCAATGTATTACCATCTTAGTCCATCTTTCATCCTTCTGCCGTAGGGTGTGTCCGGCGAACTTCATTTAAGCTTTGCTACTTGGGTAGAGACGTCTTTCACTTTTGTTTTGTTACGGATCCATTCGTTTCTTTTCCTGTGTGATAATTTAATGTTCAGCATTTGTCTTTCCATGGCTCTTTCTGTCTTTGCTATTTTTTTTCCAGGTATGTATTATTAACTTTTAATAATTTAATGTTAATGAATCAACACTTATTTTAAAAATACTTAATACTTATTTACTACGTTGGCTTCATGGATTATCTGGATTTTTAGCTGTATGCACATCATTAAAAATTAGAATTACGAGAATTGGGATATTTTAATGATTTAGTAAAGAATTAAAAACAGCTATATCTAATTAAAAAAAGTTCGTATAAACAATTCAAACATTTAAGATAAATTAAAAATATTTGAACTATAACCGTTGCTCAAAATGTCCGCCATTTTGTTTGATGCATTTCATTGCTCGTTGTAAAGGATTTCTAATCGATTTTATAATTACATTGGGATTGTTCTTCATTTCTCTGGCAGCTTCTTGTGACCTTGACAGAATTAATCAATATGATTTCAAAATTGCTGTAATTAAATTATCTGCGCAAAAATTTGACATGCACCTTTTAACGCAGTTTTTGATGATCTTTTAAAATACGCAAACAAATTTTCAAAATTTCAATATACAGGGTGTTGTTTCAAGGTCACAATTACTTTATATTTTTTTGTTAATCCGGACCTGGATCTTCTTGTCATTACTAATTGGGCCGTTTAAATGTGGTAAATAAGTATTGATTATTTTTAAAATGACTATTTATTCATTAACTTTAATAATTTTTAACTAAAAGTTAATAATATCTGGGATGAAGAAACACACTGGGTCAAAATGGATGCAAATTGCCCAAGATAGAGAGGCATGGAAGAAGGAAGAGGAGGCCTATATCCAAGGATGGATGTTTAGGGCTGATTAGAATACATACCTGGTTTTTAATCTCATAGTTCTTTAAAATTTCAATATAATTTCAAAATTGATGTAATTAAATCAACGGCGAAAAAATTAAAATGAACCTATAATCAGTTTTTATGCTCTTTTAAAATGCGCAGACAAATTTTCAAAATTTCAATATACAGGGTGTTCAAGGTCACAATTACTTTATATTTTTTTGTTAATCTGGACCTGAATTTTCCTTGTCATTAGTAATTGGGTCGTTCCAATGTGGTAAATAAGCGTTGATTATTTTTAAAATGAGTATTTATTCATTAACTTTAATAATAATTTATAACTAAAAGTTAATAATATCTGCTTTTTAATGTCAGAGTTCTTAAAAAATTCAATATAATTTCAAAATTAAAGTCATAAAATTGTCTGGCCGAAAAATTGAAACGAACCATTAAACTTAATATTTTGTGCTCTTTTCAAATATGAAAACAGATTTTCAAAATTTGAATATACAGGGTGTTGTTTTAAGGTCACAATTACTTTATAATTTTTTGTTAATCCGGACCTGGATTTTTCATATGGTTAGTATGTCGGTCGTTTGGGTTTTGAATGAGACATATGTGTACCAAATATCAAAGAAATATACAGGTTGGTATAAAGTTATGGCTTAGGAAAGAAATGGGCAAAATCGATAAAACACCCTGTAACTCGGTTATAAAAGTCGGTAGGGCAAAAAATGTGGTATATCTAGAACCGGCTCGGTGACCTCTATTCACCTTTAAAGTATTTCCGTTTCCCAATGAAACACCCTGTATAATATCTTCTTGTAATTTCTTGTGCCATCTTTTCCATCAAGATTTGATACGTGATTAGTTCTTCTTTATCAACCATCTGCTGTGATTTTTCCACCTAAAATATCTTCAATATATTTTTTATTTCGCACTTTTTATTTCCCAGTTTTTGAATAATTTCGCTTGATGATATTTTATAGATTTTTCTTCTCTTTTTTCCAGATCCACTAAACTCCTTCAATAGGTATGTTGTTTTGTAAATTTATTTTCCTTTGCTATTTATTGTTTTAAATGCTGCTCAATAATGCTTCAAGGAATTTTCAGTTGACTTTGAAGATTGTTTTGGTTGTTTTATTGGAATTCCTTATACTGAAAAGTACCGCCTTGCGCAAGTGATCATCCAGGGTAAGATTGAAGAAAAACGAGGTCCCGGTAGGCGCCAGATTTCATGGCTTAAAAATATCAGAGACTGGACCGGCCTTGATTCAACATCTTTGTTTAGAGCCGCATTGGACAGAGACAGATTTGCCAGTGTAGTCGCTAACCTCCACTAAAGGAGAAAGCACCAGTAGAAGAAGTTTATTTAAGGCATTGCTCCATTGCGCTATTTTTTATTTGTTCAATTTCATTTCTTTTTACAGTCTAGTATTCTTTATCTTAATGTTGTTCTGAAGCTATTTTTTTGTGGCATTTTTACAATTTTAAATATTTAAAATGGGAAATAAGCCACAATATTATTAATAAATGATTTTTATTAACGTTTCGACGCCCAAATCGGGTGTCGTTGTCAAAATACAAAATACTATTAACATAAACAAAAATGTTGTTGCTTACTAAAAAAAAATTCTTCCAATAATTTATTTAATTTGACTCATTTATATCGGCAATATTTCAGTAAAGTCGTCCCAGGAAACGCAACTCATAAATATTGGCAATATCATTTTAAAGTCTTCTACTTTAAAATGTATCATATGTATCTGAATTGCCGATATAAATGAGTCAAATTAAATAAATTATTGGAAGATTTTTTTTTTAATAAGCAACAACATTTTTGTTTATGTTAATAGTATTTTGTATTTTGACAACGGCACCCGATTTGGGCGTCGAAACGTTAATAAAAATCATTTTTTAATAATATTGTGGCTTATTTCCCATTATAAATATTTAATATTCTTTATCTGTTAACTTGTTATCAAAGGCATTTCCTACTGCTAGGAATATCGACTTGCAATAGTTCATGTCGAAGAAAATTTTAAATAAATTATTTAATACTAAATTATTAATACAAATGAATCAACATACTCAATTAAAACAATACTTTCGGCAGATTAATTCAAAGTTCTGGATGTGAGTTGCAAACATTCATCTACAAACTATTACGCCAGTCAATGAAAGCAAAACTAGGATTATTACCTTCGAATTCTATCCCACTAAATAAATTTTAATGAAATTTTGCCCCTACTTACCTCCCTATTCAAAGTCTCTCCTATCCCGATGTGCGCTTATTTTTAAGGGGTGAAAACTACCCCTTTTTGCCGAAATTGAATAAAACTAGTTGTAACGTAAATCAAAGTACTTTTTAGGCTCTAATAGCGTTCAATAGAGTTAAATAAAGGTCTTTTTATCTTTTAAGATATTATTTGTAAACCACCCCACCATCACCAAAATTGATAATAAAATACAGTGATGAGCGTGCTAATAACCGGCAAAACAATAGATAGAATAGAATAGACATATGCTTTATGGTCACTGAAAATTTTACAATTTTATGGACAAAGATTACATACAGTCAAAAATAACAATAACAAATAGACACAATTTACTAAAATTAGATAAATCTTCAATATACAGAATACAAGATAATAATTTAAAGTAAAGCAAAAACAACTCAAAAGATGGACAACATAATACACTGTGAAATAAAAAGAGATAAAACTAGTAGAGGTGGGAAATTTGGTATAAACCTACAAAATATGACCACTTACAATAGTTTTCCACCTTTAGAGGTTAGCTTTTTTTTCTTTTCGACTGACACAAATAAATGTCAAACTATGACAAGGTAGTAGCTGAATATTTTTTGACTGAGTATATTTTTGCGTTATTGATCTTAATCGACTGGGTCATGAAGAAGGCAACGAAAAATAAAACAGGCATTAGACAGGCTTTCGGTCAGCTTGAAGATCTAGACTTTGCAGATGATATATGTCTGGTGTCCGAAAAAAGACAACATATGCAAAAAAGAACAGAAAAGGTGACAAAAGAAGCAAAAAAAACAGGACTAGAGATTAACACAAGAAAAACCAAACTTATAAAGGTAAATACGGAAAGAGAAATGGCTATATTCATTGAAGGAGAAGAAGTAGAAAATGTACAGAAGGTTTGCTATCTGGGAAGCATAATTGACGCTAGCGGTGGAATAGAAGAGGAAATTAATGGAAGGATAACTAAAGCTCAAAATGCGTTCTATATGCTGAAGAAAACATGGGAGTCCAATAAATTAACAACCAAAACCAAAATCAGGATATTTAATACAAATGTAAAGAGCATTTTGCTATATGCAGCAGAAACTTGGAAAATAGAGAAAAAGATTATACAAAAGGTTCAAACATTTGTAAATAGATGCCTTAGACGAATATTGCAAATATATTGGCCAAATGGGATAAGTAACAAGGAACTTTGGAGAAAAACTAATCAAGAGCCGATAGCCAAAACAATAAACAGACGCAAATGGAAGTTTATTGGACACACATTAAGGAAAAATGAAGATGATATAACCAAACCCTTAATTACCAACCAACTGGAAAAAGAAAACAAGGCAGACCAATGACATCCTGGAAAAGAAATATTACCAGAGAGCTAGAAGACAATAGGTTAACATGGAAAGAAGTGAAAGCCCTGGCCAGAAACAGAGATGAATGGAGGGGGACTGTAGAGGCCCTATGTTCCAAATGGAATCAAAAGGAGTAAAGTAAGTAAGTATATTTTATGAGTACATAAAAATATTTCAAAAATTAATATACAATTATTAACTCATTAATCATAATATTTGATTTATTAATGGTGCTTACAAACTCACTCATTCTATTCGTTCTTACAGCTCCGTTAAAATTATTTAAAATTAAAAAAAAATGTTAATTACGTTAACGTCATATGTATGAAAGTCAACTAGATCTTAGCTAACGTCTAAATGTGGAAAACTAACGGGTTATAAATGTTTTATAGATTAATACCGATAATTTCCCGCCTCTACTATGTCCTTTTATTTCACAACGCATTATGTTGTCCATCTTTTGCGACATTTTGCCGGTTATTAGCGCGCTTATCACCGTATAAACAAAATAAATGAAAATTAACTAACTAAACAGATACTAAATTACAAACCCAAAGAAGAAATATACATAGATCATTTTACTGAAAAAATGGTACCTACTGTTAAACATAACTCATTTTTAGAAAAGAGTTAATTTTGGCAATGAGTTAATAATGATACCAAAATATTCTTACATGCAGTGCTACAAGCTGATGATAAAACGGAAAAAATAATAATTCTAAATACTGAAAATTTGACAGAATTTTTTTACTAAAAGCAAATGTTGGGGAAATTAATAACTATTCAAATTTTCACTGATTTTTTCATTTTTGCTGGATGCGCTAGGATTTGTTGTAAAAATGTGACGATGTTCTAAAAATTGAGAAATCGCCATATATCGTCATTTTAGTATTTAATAGAGGGTCTTAGTATTTACCAAATTCTGTCTGTGGGAGTTAGAAATTATAAAAAAAATTGCAGCAGTAAATTCATTAAAAAAGATAGTGAACGTAATAGACCATAGTGAAGCATCAACAACGACTCAGTCGACCCTGGCAAGTGGCAAGAATAGAGGGCTTCTCATTCACAGTCATTTGTTTCGAGCTTCTGTCATGTGTCGTATAATCCGTGTATATTAATATTATACACAGGTTATACAACATATATGACAGAAGCTCGAAACAAATGACAATCGATGAAAAGCCATATATAGTCGGTACGCCAAACTCAGACACAACAGGCTAGTGATTTTAGTAAGTAATTTTGCCAATTTGGTTAAATTGGCAAAAAAAAAATAGTTACTAAATAGTTAATAATAACTGCAGTCGGAAAAATGAAAGAATACCCATGAACGAACATATAAAACACGCTGTATTTTCCTGTCACCGTGTCACAAAGAAAATTGTCCAGTGCACGTAACAATGTAACAACAATGTAACAGTGTAACAATAATTATAATGAACTATTTTAAATGGGAAATAAGCCACAATTTTACCAAAAAAATGAATTTATTAACGTTTCGACGCCCAAGTCGGGTGTCGTTGTCAAAATACAAATTTTTTTTTGTATTTTGACAACGACACCCGACTTGGGCGTCGAAACGTTAATAAATTCATTTTTTTTTTGGTAAAATTGTGGCTTATTTCCCATTTAAAATAGTTCATTATAAAAATGCCACAAGGAAATAGCTTCAGAGTAACAATAATTATGACGTGTACTTGCGTTGGCCAATTTTTTTTTGTGACACTGTGACAGGAAAATACAGCGTGTTTTATATGTTCGTTCATGGGTATTCTTTCATTTTTCCTACTGTAAGTAATTAGTAATTTTGCCAATTTTGGCAAAATTGGCCAAAAACAAAAAAAATACCTACTAAAATCACTAGCCTAGTTGTGTCGAAGTTAAGCGAACCGACTATACCTAAATTTTGATTAACACTATGTTATGTACTACCATAAATGATGAAGAAAGAACTACGTGCATCATTTGTGTAAAAGAATAATTGGCAGTAGTCAGCATTAAACAGATTACATCAGTCAGATTACAAACCTAGGGAAGAAAATATATATATCATGTTACATAACTTACAGATTTTTGAAATGAAATATGTTTAACAATTAAACATTAAACGTTATAATAATAATAATATCGTATGGCATTTTTGCCGGGGAGATCCTTTCGGATAGTTCCAGCGCCAATTACATCTTTAACCCTGTTTCAAGTAACTAGTGTCGATGTACACTAGCCCAGGGGGACCGACGGCTTAACGTACTCTCCGAGGCACGGTGAGACGGCTCGTGTCATTATTGGAAATGAAAATGGTTTGTCTTTGGCAGGGATCGAACCCACGTCTACTGGCGTATGAGGCCAGCGTTTATGCCGTTACCCACGGCCGCTCACAACATTAAACGTTAAATAATAATGATATTTACCAAAATATTCTTACATGCAGTGCTACAAGCTGATGATAGAAAAAAAGAAATAATTATAAGTATTCAAAACTTGACAGATTATTATTTTTGCTCAAGGAAAATTTTGGGAAAAATAATTAAATTTTCATTGAATTTTTGATGGAGGCGCTAGGATCTCTTCTCTGAAGCATCAACAACGGCTCTGTCGACCACGGCAAGAATACCTACGTGCATTATTTGTTTAAAACGATTTAAAAGTACCTATTATGAAGACCTTACTCTAGCAGCTTTGATAGAGATTGTAAAAACTATGTTTGGAGACAATTTTGTCAAACATTTGCAATCCACACGTCTTTCGAACGATACTGTTGCTCACCGTTTTGATGATATAGCCGAAGATGCATAGCATAAGCTTCGTGAAAAGTTGCATCATAACTGTTTTCGTTTCACCTTGATGAAATAGAAATAAAGACATTTATTTAATTGCCTATGTCCGATTTTGTGATCGGCAATAGAGGAACTACTGTACTGCCAAGCTATAGACTTCAAAGCAACATCACTCGCTTTGTTTGATATTTTAAACGATTTTATTAATGAAGTAAAGTTTAAGCAAACTTAAAGCAGAAAAATTGTGTGTTCGAGTATGCACCGATGATGCTTATAAAATGTCTGTAATATTCTAAAGTGTTCAAGCACTCGTGAAAAACTCTGTGAGAGGCTCTAACTTCCAAAAATAATAAGTTTTGTTCTCAACATTCTGCTAATTTTAACAAGAGTTTGTTGTAACGGTAGCAAAATATATAAAAATGAGACTAGGCCCTCGTTCTTACTGTACTTACTGTACTTACTTGTCTTACTGTAGGTACTTACTTTTTTCTAATGTCAGAATGAATATCATTTTGAATTTCATTCTATGAATTAAATTTTTTGTTAGTAACAATTGTTTTTTTTAATTCGATGTGATAGCAGCCATTGCTGATGAGTTAAATAAACAAACATTGCTAAAATCTATGCTGTGGATATAACTTATCAGTTTAGAAGCTAATTTATTAGACTCTCTCATGACCAACGATAACTATCTTCTTCTTGATGTGCCTATCCGTGACGAATGTTGGCGATCATCATGGCAATCTTCACTTTATCTGCAGCAACGCGGAAAAGCTGCACAGATGTTGTGTTGAACCAGGTTCTGAGGTTCTTTAACCAGGATGTTCTTCTTCTTCCTGGACCTCGCTTGCCAAATATTTTTCCTTGCAGGATGGCTTGTAGGAGGGCATATCTGGATTCATTTCGCATAATGTGTCCAAAGTATTCCAACTTTCGAGAGTTGATGGTGGTTAGTACTTCTCGGTTCTTCCCCATTCTTCTAAGAACCTCCTCATTTGTGACCCGATCAGTCCATGGGATTTTAAGAATTCTCCGATATAGCCACATCTCAAATGCTTCCAATTTTCGGCACATATTCTCGTTCAAGGTCCATGATTCAACACCATAAAAAAGGACAGAGAAGAAGTAACATCTCAGAATTCTTACTTTTATACCAAGAGAAAGGTTGTGGCTCTTGAAAAACGCCCCCATACGGTAACTATACAATGGAAGAAATAAAAAGAAAGGTATTACTACCGAACATGTGTTATTTTATATTATCATGTGTTGTTAGCAAAGGCATAAAGAACAGAAACCAAAACCAAAATTCAAATTAACGCAAATAAGACACTTATTCTACGATGAGCCAAAAATATCGAACATTTCTAAATCAGATGCAAAGTGTCTATTCATTTTGGAACGAAAGATCCTGAGAATAATATTTGGTGCTGCCTGTGAAAATATCTGGAGCACTTGGAGAAACTGATATAACCTTGATAATAGTAGGGGAGGAAAGTATGCTAAATTTGCAGTTACTTGAGCGTTATGGGGACCTATTGGGTGGTGAAGAGTAAGTCCTAAAACCAAAAAAATGTAAGTTAAGTTTTTCATTTTAGTGGGACTATCCACTTCTTAAATTAATTTTCCATTATAGCCATTATCGCGCCATCTATCCATAATTCGAAAAAACATCTCGAATAAAAGTTACTTATTTTTAAGTAAGGAATCCAAATCTTCCATAAAAAATGCGAGCTCCTATTTGTAACCTCCCACCCCACCTCAGTGGGTGGTCGTGTTTGATGTCATTCGATAGATATTTAATTCATTAAATTAATTTAGTTTATTTCGCGCAATATCGCCGGGTTCTCATTTAAAATTTTAATGTTACCCCCCACCCCTCTCCGTGGGGAATCGTATTTGGTATCATTCGATAGATTTTTGAAAAATATTGAACACGTATTTATCAGTTTTTCGTTCACACGTTTATTTTGCGAAATATTCGCTTGTTTGTGAAACTTTGTGACTCACCCATTTCCGTGCACAACGCTCAAGTCGTTATTTTGAAATAATACACTGTTCTGCATGTACTTAACTTAACGTTATCTTAATCTGACGATTTCGAATTTTTCTAAGGACATATATTTTTTTTTTTCGGACCCCCCTTAACGATCTTTCCTGTATTAAGAGTCCACATAATATGGTAGGGGTACATTTACAGGGTATAAGGTTTCTCCCCATGTGATTTTCTGACGCGCTCGAGTAACTACAGAAATCTCCGCTTGGGCTCCCCTACCAAAAGTTTTATACGAAATATAAATAAATAGCAGGTAACAGGGATGACATTCTCACCTGTCAGTAGCAAATGAAAACTATCGTTTTAAGGTACGTATACATTACGTTGGTGCTCCGTGTAGCTACTCCACGTAGTGGATACGTTTATGCTCCCCCTCGGTGCTCACCCTCGGCGATCCAATCGGTGGCGGTTTATATGTAGTGATGAGCGAGACTGGTCTTGGTCTTGCGGTCTTGGTCTTGCAGCAAGACCAAGACCAAGGCCGCCTTTTGGTTGCAAGACCAAGACCAAGACCAAGCTTGCAAAAACAAGACCAAGACCAAGACCAACCTGAAAGACACTTGCACTTTTTTGAGAAAAATTGGTTTTTATTATTTAACTTTATTTTTTTTTAGTTCAATAATATATACTGACATTGTAAGAAACCTTAAACAATATCGAATTTTTAAAATACATAATAATTTGGTTATATTTTTAAGTCGTTTTGATTAAGTCAAACGGTTTGCATTTTCTCAACCTTCAAAGTGTCCAGAAGGCAAGTTTTCAAACGGCGACAGTTCAAGGACAATTGAAATTACTTGTAAGACAAAAAAATGTAATTATAAATAGGATAATCCATTAAAAAAAATGCAATTAAAAACGATTTTTATGTACCAGTAGTTTTTGCTTTTTTGTCTAATAAAAATACTGACATTTATTTCAATTCTTTTCGCATGATCGAGAAAAAATGTAGGTCGCTTTTAACATGAATATAAAAAATATCATAATAGATTTTGAAAAGGGATTCACAATGCTGTGAAAGCATTGTGGCCTGAATAAAAAATAACTGGTTGTTGATTGTAATGTGTCAAGCTTGGTATCGCAAAATCCAAAGCTTAGGTTCAGTTTCTGAATATAATGACAAAAATTCCGATACTGGGAAATTTTTAAAATTATTGTTTGGATTAACTTTTTACAATCAACGAAAGTTGGAAGTTGAATTATTTGTGAAAATCCCGGATGACAAACGTGTAAAGAATTTTACTGATTTCATAGTTGAAAACTATTTGGAAGAATCTAGGTTTTCCCCAGAAAGGGCCAGTAGTACAAATAGTATGTGCCGCACTTGAAATGCATGCGCATCATTTCAGTGTGTTTTAAATTCTAGTTTTTACTACCCACATCCGAATATTTTCAACTTTTTAAATGTCATAATGGGTATTCAATCCAGAAATATGTGAAAATAAAAAGTGCGAATAACTCGTGTTACGAGAGCAATGTAGATTAAATAAAATTAAAGAACTGCAAGATAACAAATTACGGAATTAAGCGTTTATAACTCCCCATTAGGTTTAGTTATTATGTTATAGTATTAGGTCTATAAATAGGTATGGTAAATATGTACGTATTTACTAAAAGGTATGTTTTAGTTAGTTTATAAAAAAAGTTAATTATATTAAATAATGATTAAATAGAGTAAAAAATATTTAATTTTTGTGTTCTCTTAAAAAAATTTAATTTATGTTGTTAAATTTGACCCTCGTAGGATAAATACTACAGTGTTCGAGTGAAAGGAGCAGATCATTCTCTGTTAACAACTATAAACCGTTTATCCCTTTTAGTAAAATCCGTGAATTGAAGGTCCCGACCATTTGTGGCACCTTTAAGAAGCTCTTTTTCTTTAACATTTTATTAAAATACAGGGGCAATAAACAATAATCCAGACTCAAGACGTGGTCTGAAGGCAGGCGGCAGGTATCAACAGCATACAAAACACAACGTGACACAACCGAAGGCCGGCAATTGCAACAAGGGTGGTAAATGCAGGTTTTTCCTACTGATAAACATTACCATGATAAAAATATACTCTAATCTCTTTATATAGAGAGAAATAGTTAAGTCATTAGGTGAATGTATAATGTTAAAATTGGTATCCGTTTGAAACTACATTCTACATTCTGTTAAAATTTTAAAGCAAAAAATATAGTTTCATTCTTCACACCTTTATTTATTTCAATGTACATTTTATTCGAAATTGTTTGGCTCAAATTATTACTACCAAAAAAGCAAGACCAGCAAGACTCTTGCAGCAAGACCAAGACCAAGAACAAGACCGGCTAGTGCAAGACCAAGACCAAGACCAAGACTGCCTTTTAGCTGCAAGACCAAGACCAAGACCAAGCTTGCAAGAACAAGACCAAGACCAAGACTAGCCTGGTCTTGGTCTTGTTCTTGTTTTGCTCATCACTATTTATATGTAGAGAAGCGCATGCCATATCCATTCGAGCAGTTACACGGAGCACGAAGCACCAACCTTAAGGTACGTATCCATACATGGGTGCTCCGTGCTCGGTGTAGCTGCTGAAATAGATACGGCATGTGCTCCCCTACATATAAATAGCAAACCAGTTGAATCGAAGAGGGTGAGTGGCGAGCACCAACATATCCACTATGTGGAGCTGCTACACCGAGCACGGAGCACCCACGTATGGTTACGTACCTTTAGACGCATGCTGTTGTTAGTACGTGTGGGAAATAAAAATGGGGCGAAGGGTTAATCAAGGCTATAGTACCACTGATGATGATGTTTATAAACTTTTGTAAAAATACAAAATATAGTAATAATATACCCTTCATCGTTTAAAGCCTTTCTACATCTTCGAAACGTGATCTTATTCTTCCTTGTTCAAGAGTTATCATAAATGCTCATTTTCTTAGATTTTTTTGCAGTATGAGGCGCAAGACGTCATATTTATTCTCCACATATTAAATGTCTCGAGATATTGAGGATCAATTAAAACTTTTTTTGACTTATTTTTTTCTTCTCGCTTCTTAACACTTTTAACTAAAAAAGGGTGTTTGATTAATCATGTTTAACATAAATCGCTTAATAGAATATGCTAATTTAATGAGCTACAGGTGAGGCGCGGATATAGGGACGGTCAACGGGGTCATGGACCCCCCTATTGTATTTAGTCTACAAGTTTTTTTTATTATTTATTATTTTTTTCTGTCAACTCCAAACTTCAAGCGATCAGTAGAACACTAAACATACACGACAACCGCTTCTAAAGAGTTGAAAAAAGCCATAAAATCCAATAAAAGCAACCTTCTCTGAAAAATAAACTGCAGGCGCATTGAGTCCCGATGGAACCATATAAACAACGGATATATTTTTCTCAATTCAAAGAATATCAAAAATGATATTTTAAAATGCAAATGCGTTAAACTGGGTATAAACCTTATCTCATGAAAAGTCACGTTCAAATTTGTAATACAATAATAGTTATTTATGATGTAAGTGTTAAAAGTACACGTTTAAGGCACGCATGTGAAAGTTTGCAGAATGAGCGATAGAGAGTTCTGCAATTCACATGAGTGCCTTAAAAATGTACTTTTTAACACGCATATCATACAATATTTTTTCTGCAAACGTAATTACAGGACAATATCTACAAAAACTTGAACTTGAACTTGACTGACATTCAAATTTTATATTTTTTTGTCATTACATCAAAATTGCATATACGGTCAATACGAACTGCAGTGCCCTAAATTTTTTTTAAAGCACTAGTGCCTTTAAGTATCATTTTTAATGCTCGTATGGAGTGCTAAAAATTGCATTTCTAACACGGTTGTAGAAAATATATATAAATTTCAATTTTACTAGATAATCCAGGTGAGGGTGAGACTAATAGTCATGAATTATATTTACTAGCGGTGAATAATAGTGAATATGTCCAAACGAAAGATTCAAACCGACATAATGCAGGGTGCTGTTCATAAAAAGCCATGTTCTCAAGTAAGATCTCGGTCTGTAATGTACTGCTAATGTTTCTGATGGTAATAATAGGCCTATGTGAACGTCAGATGTCGAAAACGGCATTATTGCTTTGTGGAAAACGAAAAGTGCAGTGACGAGTTAAAATATTGTGTCCTAACTGATCCTTTGGTTCCTGAAAGTGAATGTAGTTTTCCAAATACATTAGAATCGGGACACTAAAGACAATTCCAGCTTATGTGGTTAAATGAATTCCCGTGGCTATGTTACAGCTAGAAACATTAAGGTGGTTATTGCCGTGTGTGTGTTTTATTCGGGCCTAAAGAGGGGGTAAAAGCAAAATCGCGTTACAAAACTTAATTACTAAGCCCCTTCGGAATTCAAGAAAGCGTGTTAAATATTAAGGAGCCATTCTGATAATAACTGTCATAAAACGGCTCAACTAAAATGTAGCAACTTTAAAAAAGTGTCTGAAGGTAAGACAGAAAACGTTATCTTTCAATTGAATAATGAAATTGCAAAAACAGTACCTAAATGAAAATCGAATCAAACTTATTCTGATTGTAAAAACAATTGTTTGGTTCGGTCAACAAAACATTCTTCTTAAATATAAATAAGTTGATGCAGGTTAACAGATTCTGGAACACCATCTTAAAAATGCTCCCAATAATTCAACGCTTATAAGTAAAACAACTCAAAATGACCTCATAGACTGTTGTGACACTGTTATTGAGAAAAAAAAACTGTTGAAGTGGGCGAAGCAAATATTTTTTTATTTTGGTTGATGAAACAACTAACATCAGCTCCAATGAACAATTAACATTATGTGTGCGATATGTAGACAAAGAGAAGTACTGTATAAAAGAAGACAAGAATAAAAAACCGCTAAACGCCGTAAAAATGAGTGGCGCATAAAATATTCCAGCTACAAAAGATCTGATATGAATATTACGTGGCGCGAAAATGGATTTTCATTTGATGCAAAACAAAATTATAGTTTTATTTTAAAAGATTTTTCCATAATATTTGCTAAATTTGAAGTAAACGCGCCACAAAAGAGTAACTTTGATACAGTTTGAATTTTGAAACTCTTTTGTGGCGCGTTTACTTCAAATTTAGCGAATAGGTATTATGGAAAAATCTTTTAAAATAAAACTAGAATTTAGTTTTGCATCAAATGAAAATCCATTTTCGAGCCACGTTATATTCATATCAGATCTTTTGTAGCTGGAATATTTTATGCTCCACTCATTTTTATGGCGTTTAGCGGTTTTTTATTCTTGTATCAGGAGTTTTTCAAAGTTATTTATAAATTAAATATATGAAGTTGAATGCAATGTTCCTCTATTACACGTCAAGCTTTATAAATGGTCACCTTTGTTGCATTATCTGCCAAATGATCTAGTGCCCAACGAATGTACACTAGATTTTTTTCTATTCGAAATAGATTGAAAAAAAAAATATTGAGATGGCCGGTAAATAAAGTCGGATTGCCCGTTGCCAGATCAAATTTAGCGTCGTAACCACTACAACTACATAAACCATTTCGGGAATAATCGTTAATTGGATTATGCTTTTGTAGCTTAATAACTCCAAACGGCTTAACCGATTTTGATCAGTAAACATGATTTTGAAACGTATTGACCAGTAGTATCTGATGGATCTAAGGTCAAGTATGATAACTGAAGCTATTACAGGAATTATTGAGCTTGAGAAACCGTTTTTCCCACAGGAAATAGATTTTATCATACTTATGAAGCCTATAACCTAAAAATTCGAATTTTCCCGGATATGAGGTATACACCGTTAGATTCGTCTTGAGTCCTTCTACAAACGCTAAGGTATTGGCGCAATTCGTAGGTTGAAATGTTGAGTAATTGTCGAAAAACCAAAATTTTTAAAGTTTAGTTTTTCAGTTTTTCGGCTATACTGAGTCGTGTGTATGTCTGATCCTGACGGCTTAGACACCATTTGAAATCTTAAGTCAACACTATTGATTTGTTGTATTTGCGGTTCTCCTGCCCCTTCTTGATCCGAATATATATACCCCCAAAAAATATGCCGTTTTGTACCTATTAAGTCCTATAGCTGGCTTATGGGTGGTCAAAAGTCACAAACTACACCGGTTCTAAATCGGCCCTGACCTCCTCTTCAAACACAGAGAAAAAATGTCAAATCGGTTTAACTTTCAAACACACATACATACATATCCACAAACATTTTGCCTATTTTAAATAAAAATTGAGTCACATTTCTAAGCTCTATAACTTTTGAATGGTATAACCGACTTTTAAAATTAGACATGCGTTGGAAAGATAATGATCAGTTCTATTAGAAGCCGTAAAGGTTGGACTTAAATTTTTAAAGGTTTTGGGAGTTTTGGGGACGAGAACGAAAAACAGACCCTAAATAGGAAGGGCCGTAAAATCTACACCCTTGGACCAGAATCGATGGTTGACATATAAATGGGTGACTCTTTTTCTATGAACTTTAAGATGGGAGTTGGCCCAATTTTCAATTCAGTCAGATTTAGAAAATCGAAAATTTCGTGTATATATAGTGTCGCGTGTAAGGGGGTGTGAATGTGCGCCACTGGCGAGAACTGCCGTTCTCTGGTAATGTTCAAAATTAGACATGCGTTGGCAAGGTAATGATCAGTACTTTTAGAAGCCTCAATGGTCGGACTTAAATTTTCGAAGCTTTTGGGAGTTTTGGGGACCAGAACGAAAAAGAGACCCTAAATAGGAAGGGCCGTAAAATCGACACCCTTGGACCAAAATGGATGGTTGACATATGAATGGGTGAGTCTTTTTCTGAACTTGAAGATGGGTGTTGGCACAATTTTCAATTCAGTCAGATTTAGAAAATTGAAAATTTCGGGTATATAATAGTGTTGCGTGTAGGGGGGTGTATTTCTGCGCCACTGGCGAGAACTGCCGTTCTCTGCCAAAAAAACTTAATTTTATCAAAAAAAAATGTATATTGAACATTTTTTGCTCATAATTAATATTTTTACCAGCATTTGCGGTCAAAATATAATAAAAAATTTCCACTCTCGAGATGAGGTGGCAACCATCCCATGGTAAAAGCGTCTTTCTGCATTATATAGATTTTGATCCTTGGACTATCCACTACTTATTGTCAAATTTTCAAGCAAATCTATCCATTCTGTAAAAATTGCGAAGTGAAAAATTTCAGTTCCTGGACTAATTATGCTTTTGGAGCTCTATAACTTCTGAACGGCTTACCTGATGTTGATAATTAAACATGAATTTGAAACGTATTGACAAGTAGTATCTGATGCATCCAAGATCAAGTATAATAACTGAACGTATTACAGGAATTATTGAGCTTGAAAAACCGTTTTTCCCATAAGAAATAGATTTGATCATATTTATGAAGCCTATAACTTAAAAATTCGAATTTTTCCAGATATAAGGTATACACCGTTGGACGCATCCTGAGTCCTTCTACAAACGCTCAGTTATTGGCGCAATTCGTAAGTTGAAATTTTGAGTAATTGTCGAAAAACCAAAATTTTCAAAGTTTAATTTTTCAGTTTTTTGGCTATGGTGAGCAGTATGTATGTCTCAGCTTGATTGCTTAAGCCCTATTTGAAAGCCTAACTCAACCCTATTGATTTTGTGTATTTGCGGTTTTCCTATCTTTCCTTGAACCTAAGATATATACGCCCAAAAATTATGCTATTTTGTATCTACCTAGCACTCTAGCTGGCTTACGGGTAGTCAGAAGTCTAAAATTAGACCTGTTCTGCATCGGCCCTCACACTCTCTTGAAACACAGAAAAAAATTCAGATCGGTGTAACTTTTCCACACACATACATACATACATACATACATATCCACAAACATTTTCCATTTTTTAAATAAAAATTGAGTCATATTTCTGAGCTCGATAACTTTTGAATGGTATAACCGATTTTCAAAATTAAACATGCGTTGGAAAGGTAATGATCTGTGCTATCAGAAGCCGCAAAGGTTGGGCTTAATTTTTGAAATTTTTGAGAGTTTTGGGGAGGAGAACGAAAAACAGGCTTTAAATGGGAAGGGCCGTAAAATCCACATCCTTGGACCAAAATGGAGAGATAACACATGGATGGACGAGTCTTTTCCTAAACTTTAAGATGAGATTTGACCCAATTTTAAATTCAGTCAGGTTTAGAAAATCGAAAATTTCGTGTATATATAGTGTCGCATGTAGGGGTGTTGTGCGCCACTGGTGAGAACTGCCGTTCTCTGTGGATTTTTTAAGATTAGTGGTGGTGCAGGATTTAACTGGAAAGACAATGTCAAGCGTTGTAATAAAAGAACTCAGCGACTTAATGCTAAATATTTTAAATTTTTGTGGGCAAGGTTACGGCGGCAGAGCTAATATGTCAGGAAAGTTACGTGGTGTGAAAGCGTGAATTTTGAAACAACAGCCTTTAGCATGGGTGTAACAAAAACACAGGTCATAAATTTAATCACATATTCTGGGACCAAAAACAGTTTGATTGAACCTAACTTACCTTAGTACAAATGTGCATATAAAAAAGTTACAACCCTTTGAAGCTACAAAATGAAAATCGATTTTTTCCAATATATCGAAAACTATTAGATATTTTTTATTGAAAATGGACATGTGGTATTCTTATGCCAGTAGCATCTTAAGAAACAATTATAGTGAAATTTGGACACCCCATAAAAATTTTATGGGGGTTTTGTTCTTTTAAACCCCCCCCCCAAACTTTTGTGTACGTTCCGATTAAATTCATATTGTAGTACCATTAGTTAAACACAATGTTTTTAAAACTTTTTTTGCTCTTAGTACTTTTTCGAAAAGTCAGTTGTTATCAAGATATTTTGAATATTTGTCAAATCCACCACATATTCGTATATGGTTAAGTACGATTATGGAGACTTGGTGATAATATGAAAATTTATGTATGATTTACATTTTAGGTAATATATTTTGAACCATATTAAAAAAGTAGCCACATCTCGAGAAAAGGTGACTTCTCGAAAAAATACAAAGAGGCAAAAAGTTTTAAAAACACTGTGTTTAATAATGGCATCGCAGTAATATTTTAATTGGAACGTTCACAAAGATTTGGGGGGTTTAAAAAACAAAACTCCCATAAAATTTTTATGTAAACATATTAAAAAATAAGCCTCAACTCGATAAAAACTGCCTTATCGAAAAAATACTAGGAGGCAAAAAAGTTTTAAGAATATTGAATTTAACTAACGGTACCACAATAATAATTTAATTGAGATGTACACAAAAGTTTGGGGAGGTTTAAGGGAACCAAACCCCCATAAAATTTTTATGGGGTTGATAAATTTCACTATAATTTTTCTTTAAGATATTCCTGCCATAAGAACGCCACATGTCCATTTTCAATAAAAAATTTCTAATATTTTTCGATATATTCGAAAAAATCGATTTTAATTTTGTAACTTCAAAGGGCTGTAACTTTTTTATGTGCTTATTT
Organism: Diabrotica virgifera virgifera; assembly: GCF_917563875.1. Lineage (NCBI taxonomy): Eukaryota > Metazoa > Arthropoda > Insecta > Coleoptera > Chrysomelidae > Diabrotica > Diabrotica virgifera. Next base: position 198,383,428 of record NC_065443.1, read on the forward strand.
GTACTAAGGTAAGCTAGGTTAATTCGAACTATTTTTGGTCCCAGAATATGTGATTTAATTTAGGACCTGTACTTTTGTTACACCTTGTATAATATGCACTGTGCCTCAGCCTTGTATATCTGGGATGAATAAGCTTTCCCCTTTGAGGGAGTGTGAGTCATATAACTAAATCTAAAATAATAAAGCTGTGCTACTCTCAATATTCAGATCCATAAGAAATTTTTTAGATGATTCTCCTACGTAGAAAGTCACCTACGGCTTGTTAACACGGAAAGTGTCCCACCAGAGCTCAATCCTTTTGATACCGTAGGTATCTGGGAAGAGTAAATTTTATCCTTATAGTAAATGTGAGTTAAAAACTATTTCTACCCGGTAACTTTGAAACTATTTGACATTATATCCTTGTTATACTTGGCAGGAAGTGTAGATACTGTACACCTACACTTCCTAATGGTTGACCCTTCTCAAGGTCCAAATTCTACGCGACTGGCGTAATTATCTACTGTTTTATAAAAAATTTTCGATTTTCCAATACTTTCTATGTAAGTAACTCTTTATTCGTAACTGTAAAGTAATTGTTTTTCGAGATACCTACTTCAAGTTGAAAATGAAGCGGCTCCATTTACAACTAAATGAGTATTTAACTGGAGAAACAGCCTTACGCCCGATTTGATAATAAAGTAAAAGTGGACTTTATTATGAAATCGGGCGTTATTAGTGGGTCTAGGACATTTCGCCGTCGCCGTTTCGCCGTCGCCATTTCGCCTTCGCCGTTTCGCCGTCGAGCCATTTCGCCGTCGCCGTTTCGCCGTCGAGCCATTTCGCCGTCGCCATTTCGTTGTTAGCATTCGTACTTATAATTTCGGGATGATCATTACTTGTATATAAGTTTTAAATGGTTTTCGAACGATTATATACTATCACTTTTGTATAATGAAGTTTTTTATTTTTGATGCAGTAAAAACAATTGAAATTGAAATCTGTAAATATTTTATTTTTCAGACGAAAACAATGTATAGTTGAATACGAAAATATAGCTTGGTTTTACTAGCAACATCAGCATTTTATTTACACTGATATTTAGTATAAAAAAAAGTTAGTACGTTATCACGTTTTTGCGACATTTAGTATAAAAAGAGTTAGTACGTTATCACGTTCTTGTAAACTTAACCAATGCCGGGATGGCGACGGCGAAACGGCCGACGGCGAACTGGCTCGACGGCGAAACGGCCGACGGCGAAGTGGCTCGACGGCGAAATGGCTACGGCGAAATGGCCACGGCGAAACGGCGACGGCGAAACGTCCCAGTCCGTTATTAGTTGGACTATTGAAAGTGAAAGTCCGCATTTATTTCGATAATCACATTTTCAAGATGAATTTGAGATTACCTAATGTATGTTGGAGACAGTTTGTTGGGTTCTTATAAATTACCTACCAGCAAATTTGAATGATACCTCATATTTAGAGTTTCTACAAATTACACTTTTCGACAATCTATAGAAGAATTGCCACTTAAACACAGAAGAGATAAGTGGTTCATATAGGATAAAGCTCCGCCACATCGTCCTTTTTTAATATTACGAAACTATCTAGGTAGATCTGTAATGATTACAAGTATTATGGTTTTCTTTATGTTCAGATTCAGATCTGCTTCCTTAGAGCTCTCAACGACACTGTCAAGTAATGTTTGCAGATCTTCTTTAAAGAAGGAAGAATAGGTACCTACTGTGTCGTCCGCATATCGCAAATTATTGATGACTTCACCGTTCACAATTTATTATGCCTTCTTGTTTTCAGAAAGTACATTTCTGAAAATTCTTTCGGAGTAAACGTTAAATTTAAAAACAAAAAAGCAGGAGCGACAACAGGCATTCCTGCCGTACTTCTCTTTTAGTATTAAGAGAGCAGCGTGTGACTCAAAACTGTCTACTAAAACTAAAACTGATGTTTGATTCCAATATAAATTTGCAATTATGCGAACGTCTCTGCCGTCCGCCATCCGGAAACGATTTGCAGACTGGAAATCGAATCAAAAAGAAAAAAATTCCTATCTAATTATTTATAACAATTCATTGTGATTTACTCCAATGTATCAAAATATTCATTAAATTATGAAAATTGTAGCGAAATAATAATAATTACTATTATTATGCCAGAATTGTTAAAAATAGAATAAATTAATAATATTATTTAATTTTTAATATCTAGTTAAACAGTCCAAATATTGCCAGTATTTAAATATTATTTAAATTATTTAAATACTGACAATATTTGGACTGTATAACTAGATATTAAAAATAAAATTGTTCAGTAACAGCAGTCATGGCCGAGCGGTTAAGGCGTCTGACTAGAAATCAGATTCCCTCTGGGAGCGTAGGTTCGAATCCTACTGACTGCGAAGTTTTTTGTTTTTCTTTCTCTAATAGTTAAAATTATTTAATTAAAGTACATTTATATAAAAAACATAATAATAGTACATTATATACCGCGGGACTGAAGTAGTACATTTAATCCTGAAGGTAAAGTTTATGGCCCGACCGCAGGGAGGGCCATAATTTACCTGAAGGATTAAATGTACTTCAGTCGCAAGGTATATACGATACTTTTCGTACTTCCGGTATGATTTTATTAATTATTTCAATAATTTCAATCAGTTTTTTCTCTCTTCAACTCATTTAATAAACTGTCTTTAAAATAAGTTACCATAGTAACATTGCGTTGTGACAGTTATAATTTAGAAACATTGTCATTACTAGTGTCATTGTAAAGAAACATTGTTATTGATAATTATTGGTATCATGAGTGAAGAAGGTGTATCTGATATTGATAAAAGAGCAGCCGAAGTAGGTGAAGAATTGTTACCACCGAAATCTAGAAAACTATACGAGCAGCAGTACGATGCTTTTAAAAAGTGGTGCCGCTTAAAAAATGTGAGACAACCTACTGAAAATGCGCTGTTAGTCTACTTCGATGATAAATCAAAAGCGGTTTGTGCCTCAACTCTCTGGGCACATTACTCAATGCTGAAATCGGTTATTAACATTAGAGAAGATATTGATATAAGTAAATTTCCAAAATTATTAGCTTTTTTGAAGAGAAGAAATGAGGGATTTAAGCCAAAGAAGTCAAGAATTCTCACGTCTGAGCAGGTAGATCAGTTCTTACGGGAGGCTCCGGATGATAAATATTTAATGCTTAAGGTAAATTTGGAAATTTGTTTATATTCAGAAATTTTAAGAAATCAATTTTTTTGTAGGTTGCACTTATTTTGGGCGTTGCGGGAGCTTGTCGTGGAAAAGAGTTGGTTGATTTAGAAATCGACGATGTGAGAGATTTGGGCGATTCCTTCCTAATTGCGATTAGAAACACCAAAAATAAAATTGACCGAAATTTTGTGATCAAAAATTCAGAAAACAGTGCCATCAGTTTTGTGGCGATATTTCGGAAATATGTGGCATTGCGAAAGACAGGGACAACTCATTCAAAATTTTTTGTTCAATACATCAACAAAGAATGTACTACGCGAGTAGTAGGAAAAAACATGTTTGGTACAATTCCACGGCAAATAGCAGCTTTCTTGAAATTAGAAAATGCGACGTCTTATACGGGACATTGTTTTAGACGCACATCTGCGTCTTTGTTAGCTGATTCGGGAGCAACAATAGACGTGCTGAAGAGACATGGAGGATGGAAATCCTCCAACGTGGCCGAGGGATATATTGAATCGTCTATTAAAAATAAACAAAAAATTTCAGATAAAATATTTGGTCAAGTCGCCGATTCGTCCACTATAGTTATACCACAGTCCTCATTCTCGCTTCCTGTTTCCGCAGGATCTTCGAGACAAACACCAGTTCAATATGAAAAGGACCTATCTGTTACTCGTCAGTTACCTGCTGCATTAACCCAGGAAAGACTGGTCAATATGACGAACTGTCACAATATTAATTTGAATATTAACGTTAATTACCATTCTAATTAATTATATTTTTCAATAAAATATCCCTTAAATTCGTTTGTTTGTGATTTAATCGTTCCGGGAGTTTCGTCAATATTTAATCCCGGAGGGATTAAATGTGACACTTTAGTACCTGTCACAAGGGAGTGAAGTTGTCACTTTAGGCCCGGAAGTACGAAAAATACACTTCATCTAATTTACTGACCGTTGCACGTCATTATCATTGACAGATATCGAAGTTGACATAGTTGCCAAAGTATAAAAAAATCCTGAATCCATTTTAAATCAAATATATCACATTATTATTACAAACGTGCCTTATACAACAAAAGTTAATATTTAATGTAAATAAATAGAAACAAAACAAGAATTAAAAAATAATCTTATTTTAAAAACAATTTGAGCCGCTTGTATGCGTCCTATTAAGATGTAAAATGGAATACTTAAACAAAAACAACACTTTTTTCATTACTTATTTACTTTGAAATGTTTTGTTACAACTAAATTTTCAAATGCTTTTTTCTTCAGCTATTTTCGGTTTTCTGATCGTTAGCGATTAGATAGAGATCGATTAATCGATTTCGTTTCCATCCACATCCAAACCCAAACCACACCCAAACTTCCAAACATGCGCGTTTGCGTTTGGTCTTCTTGGTGTTTGTCTTTGTCCCATGTACAGTAAGCAGTTGGAAATATTGATATTTTAAATTGTTTGAAGAATAAATACGGCCCTTTGGTTATAAACATTCATTGTCTGCGATTGTATGATTTGTTGTTCGTGCATTTGTGAGGTAAGGATATCAGAATATTAAGATATATACTCTGTGTTCATGTTTTAAGGTTATGTTATTTTTTGAGTAAAACTCCCGTTTTTACTGTATTTAGTTGTTGTATTTGTATTTCTCAGGGTTATTTTAAAATAAACATTCTGTAGCTGTATAATGTTCAAATTGCCATAACAGTGAGTGTTTAAAAAAATGTGAATTTTGTAATAGTTTGAGTTTATTTTTTAGATCTGAGCATATAATGAGTAGTAAACATCTGTCTGTTGAAGATATCCAGTATTATGAGTTTTTCAATAATAACAACAAAATTATAAGGAAGGGCGAAAATGCCCTTTAATCAAATCCAATTATTATGTAAAGAAAATGTTCCATGTTGCTTTACTAATCATTACAGGAGAAGTATTTGCAAGTATGAAAGACAAAACATAATGTTGAGGTAAGTTAATGATTTACTAGGGTTACTTAATGTAAAATGGTTTCTTGCCAGAGGGCAGAGAATATAGAATTACATCTAGTAAAGTTGGCTCCACTATTTCAACTGAAACAAGGACCCATTAAGCTTATTTTAAAACACTTATTGGTATGCAATATGTTATACAGTACTAAATCGTTCAACAGGACATAGGGAATATACATCGAGATGATTGTGGCAACTACACTCTCTCGATGACAATATGGTTGTTAGTAGGTTTGTTCTAGCAAACAGTCAAACTAGTCCCAAACCGTCAGCAAACAGTTGGTCAGTGGGAGAACATAACGATACATTTTTGGCAAAGTAACGTAAGTGACATTTTATGTTTTTCCATTAAACTAAAGCTATTATTGTTTAGAAGGTACTGCCAAAGTGTAGTAAGCCTAGAATTAATTCAAACATAATATGTCTAGGCTTACAACACTCCGGCAGTACCTTCTAAACCATAAGAGCGTTTGTTTAAGGGAAAAACATGATTCGCCAAAAATGTCACTTACATTACTTTGCCAAAAAATGTATCGATAATACAGTCACCAGTGCTATCCCCTCTACCTGTGTTGGTTGACTATTCGCTGATGGTTTCAAACCACGTTTGAAACTGATGCTAGAACAAACCTAATATTAAGGGGCATTAACCTCAAAATTGACAATTCATTTCAACTGACACAAATAAATGTCGAAACATGACAACGTAGTAAATATTTTTGGCCTAAGGAATGGAAAACTGCCTGTTTGATTTTGACATTAGTTTTTAAATAAAAAATATTTTAAACGTTAAGGTAAAATTAATTTATTCATAATCTTTGTTTTTGATTTATTTATGGACAGCCTTGCTTCCAAACTCACTCATTATATTCCGTCTAATAGCTCTATTGCACTAGAAACTCATACTCGAACAGAAGCTTCAACAAACACTGGCTAGCACAGTTGCCACAATTATCTCAATGTATATTCCCTATGTCCAGCTGAATGATTTACATACTGTATTTATATTATTTTGTTACGTGCAAGTAAATCCAATGCCTAAGTTCTTGAGGTTTTACATCAGAGTATAGGTATTTCAATTAATTGTTTGCATATACGTCTAATAATTATGGTAGTGCAGGTTAACTGTATTGTTGAC